>NC_139018.1:58809859-59409859 GCF_964374135.1 Grampus griseus
TATACTCCAGAAAATTTGCAGCTTGTATACCAGCATACATTTACTTTCACTAATTCTAATACCTTCCTGAATATGATGTTTGGAACTTGCCAACCTATTTCCCATATCTCTTACTATCTCAGTTAATTTCCACTCCTATATTTCTCCAAACTGCATTCTAATTCATAAGTCAGATCAGCTCCAGTTAACATATTCTGTTTTCAGCTGTGTCAATCTGCTGTTTAATTGATCCACTAAATTTTTGTTAACAATAGTGTTTTTTTCAATTATTTCTAGAGATTCCATTTGGTTCTTTTCCAGATCTGAATTTTTAAGTTTGCTTTCCTCATGGTTTTATTGTATAAATCATTTGGGTGAAGACATTTTTTAAAGAATAGTATTTCTCAACAGTGAAGAAAGAAGTTAATAATAGTGTTAAAAGTGTGATAATAATGATAATCATAGCATAAAAATTAGTTTCTCTATTTCCATTCTTGCTCCTTTACAGCCTTTGCTCAAGAAATCAACCAAAATATTTTAAAAATATGTACTAGAGCATGACACATCTCAGATTGTGGCTTCCCATCTCCTCTATCACATTTAATAAGATTCAAGTCCTTCCTATGACTCATAAAGCTCTATGTGATCTGGTCCTACCTATCTCTCTGATTTCAACTCATACCACTCTCTCCCTGCTTCCAGCCATACTGGGTTTCTTATTGTTCCTCAAATGTGCCAAGCACACTCCCTTCCTTGAAAATTTGCTTATGCTAGTCTTTCTCCTGGAACATTCTCCCAGATATGCTCTGTACATACAAGCCTTTACTAAAATTCATCTCATCCAAGAGGTGAAGCTAAATCAATCCCTCCAGCTTAAGTAACGCTCACTTATCACTCTCTATCACCTTATCACGCTATATCTATTTTTGTAACATTTATCACTATTTACGTATCAAGTGTCTATTATGTGTTAGATGATGTTCTAATGGCTAAGCAAAGCAGACAAAGATTCTTGCTCTCATAAAGCTTACATTTTAATTTCACGTCAGATGACACATATTTATTTTTTATTGCCGTCTTCTGCCATAACTACCCCCCTGTAAACTTGAAGTTTTTATCTCCCACTTTTACACACTGAGCCTCCAGAAATTCATCATTTGGAGTTCAGGTAAACTACTCTGGCCCTGACTTCCATGGAAGTTTCAGCTGGTAGGTTTCTGCTTTGGTTAGCTTGATTCTCTGTATCAGCATGTCAGTCTCTACAACTTGGGGAAGGGGGCAGCAGTTCACCCTGTGACCTCATTTCTCTTATGGAGCTAAGAAGAGTTGTTGATATTTTATTTTGTTCAGCATTTTATTTGTTGTTAGGATGGAGTGGTGTTTCCTAAGCTTTCTACATAACAAACTGGAAATTGGAAGTCTGCTTAAGGATGTTCAGAAATATATTTCTCCTAATAAAAATAGGACTATATATATATATATATATATATATATACACACACACACACACACACACACACACACATACATATATATAAATACACATATATATGATTGTATATATAAGAAGTATATATATATATTATTGCCTTTATCACCTACCCCTCAATATCCTTCTTCCTGCTTTTGAATGTGTTTAGAATGTGATGATTGGAGCTGTTGCTGCCATCTTATAACCAGGAAGGATGACTTTGCTGACATACTAAAGATGGCAGATCAGAAAGATGAAAGGAATTTGGCCCCCAAGTTACAATCTTGATCTCTGTGCTACATCTGGGATTTTCCACCTCTGGAATCTTGTTATGTGAGATAAAAATAGGCCTCTGTTGTCTAAGTCACTTTTGATCAGTTACTCTGTGAATTTGCAGATAAAACTAGTCAGATAGATTCAGAAAAGAAGAATCAATGTTAAAAAATTAGCCAGTTTATGGTATTACAGCCTCTCATTTTAAACTATTAAATCAGTCATCTCTCTATGTTCTGCTCTCTCTCTATTATTCCTCCTAAGATGATATATTGGGGCTACAGAAAATATTACTGTATTCTTGAGATCTCTGAAAAGAATAGAGTTCCATCTCTCCACTGTTTTCTGGCCCTTCTTCGGTCCCTGCTACTAAACTGGTGAGGATCAGTTTCTGCTGACTACGACTACTCCTTCTGACCCTGGCAGCATTAGCATTTACTCTCCACCTAGTCACTATTCACCTTTTTGCTGTTTGAGAATAGTTTACTCTCCACTAGATAAGCTCCACAGGTCACCTCTTCCTGTTGACTCTGCCTCACATCAACTATTGTCAGTGCTTCATATCCCTTGAGTTTTGGCTATGACTTCTATTCAAATCCTACCAAGCAAGTGATGTCCCTGTGCTGTTGACCTCATAATCACATCTTGCTACATGACCCATGAGGGAACTACTTGATATCTTTTTGTGTCTCATTGGAAACAAAGTTCAAGAGCAACTCAAGGAAGCCGAAAGAAGACATTCATGGTGGCTAAACACTCTATAGCACAGGTAATATTCAGGTGTACTTATCCCATCTTGTTATATTTCAGTAAGTTTCCAAAGTCCAAAATAGATAGTTGAGGAACAAAAAGCCCCTATTTCTTTGACTTTGCCCACAATTCTTTTAAATACTTCCTCCTTCAGTAACTTCCATCCTGATAAGGGAGAGGAAGACACATTTATCTCAACACCTGCCACCCTTCCTCCATGCTCATTCTTCTTAAAATATATCAGGGACCAAAAGAGTAGATTTTCTACTTAATCATTTTTTTCCCACCTAGACTTCCTTAACACCTTAACTTCCACAATCCTACCCCTTCTCCAATGTTGTGATGATAGAATCATACTGAGGAGCATGATTTAGGGGGAAAAAAGTGAAAAGACTTAGCAGTTAAACAGTGTAAGTCTCTACAAGGTACCAAGAATTACTTTAGATGAGTAAGTTCCAATCTTGCTCAGCTTTTTCATTCATTTTGCCCAAAGTTTAAATTCCCAGGGAAGAACATCAGCTTAAGTTTCATTCCCATCGATTAGCTGAAACAGGACTTGGATAGACTCTCTTACTAGATCAACTGGTAGAAGGGTAATTTCCCACACACACAAAAAAGCTGTTTTCAGAAAGTTAAACAGATGCTGGGCAGCAAAATGGCAGACGTCTATTACATGAGGAGAGATTTGGACATGGGATATTTTTCAACCTCTTTCTTCCTTTGAAAAATTTCCTCACTTAATAATCCTTAGCATTGGGCTTCCCTGGTGGTGCAGTGGTTGAGAGTCCGCCTGCCGATGCAGGGGACACGGGTTCGTGCCCTGGTCTGGGAAGATCCCAAATCCGCGGAGCGGCTGGGCCCGTGAGCCATGGCCACTGAGCCTGCGTGTCCGGAGCCTGTGCTCCGCAACGGGAGAGGCCACAATAGTGAGAGACCCGCGTACCGCCAAAAAAAAAAAAAAAATCCTTAACATAATGCTACTGTCATTACCTTTACGGCAGAAGATATAGTTCCACATCAGTGAACAAAGAGAAATAAGGATTGTTTTACTAGTAAAATATTTTATTTTCTTAATCACTTTAGGGAATGCTAAGGGAACTCAGAAACATTAGGGTTCAACAAAGCAGCACAATTAACAAACAAATACAGGATGTGGATTTAGCTTTGGGAGCATCTCACCATCATCATTTAAAAATAAACACATATTTTTAGTTTTTTAAGGAAACTCCATACTGTTCTCCATAGTGGCTTTACCAATTTACATTCTTACCAACAGTGCAGGAGGGTTCCCTTTTCTCCACACCCTCTCCAGCATTTATTGTTTGTAGATTATTTTTTTAAAGACATTTTTTAATAAGATTTTTAATTTTATTTTTTTAGCTTTAATTGGCGTATATATATGTATATATATATATATATATATACATATATATACACATCTTTATTGCAGTATAAATGTTTTACAATGGTGGGTTAGTTTCTGCTTTATAACAAAGTGAATCAGCTATATATATATATCCCCATATCTCCTCCCTCTTGCATCTCCCTCCCATCCTCCCTACACTACCCCTCTAGGTGGTCACAAAGCACTGAGCTGATCTCCCTGTGCTGTCGGGCTTCTTCCCACTAGCTATCTATTTTACATTTGGTATTATATGTAAGTCCATGTCACTCTCTCACTTCGTCCCAGCTTACCCTTCCCACTCCCCATGTCCTCAAGTCCATTCTCTACATCTGTGTCTTTAATCCTGTCCTGCCCCTAGGTTCTTCATAACTTTTTTTTCTTTTTTTAAATTCCATATATATGTGTTAGCGTATGGCATTTGCTTTTCTCTTTCTGACTTTCTTCACTCTGTATGACAGACTCTAGGTCCATCCACCTCATTACAAATAACTCAATTTCGTTTCTTTTTATGGCTGAATAATATTCCATTGTATATATGTGCCACATCTTCTTTAACCATTCCTCTGTCGATGGACACTTAGGTTGCTTTCATGTCCTGGCTATTGTAAATAGTGCTGCAATGAACATTGCGGTACATGCCTCTTTTTGAATTATGGTTTTCTCAGGGTATATGCCCAGTAGTGGGATTGCTGGGTCGTACTGTAGTTCTATTTTTAGTTTTTTAAGGAACCTCCGTACTGTTCTCCATAGTGGCTGTATCAATTTACATGCACCAACAGTGCAAGAGTGTTCCCTTTTCTCCACACCCTCTCCAGCATTTATTGTTTGTAGATTTTTTGATGATGGCCATTCTGACCAGTGTGAGGTGGTACCTCATTGTAGTTTTGATTTGCATTTCTCTAATGATTTATGATGCTGAGCATCCTTTCATGTGTTTGCTGGCAATCTGTATATCTTCTTTGGAGAAATGTCTATTATGGTTCTGAAGAACCTAGGGGCAGGACAGGAATAAAGATGCAGACGTAGAGAATGGACTTGAGGACATGGGGAGGGGGAAGGGTAAGCTGGGCGAAGTGAGAGAGTGGTAGGGGCATATATACACTACCAAATGTAAAATAGATAGCTAGTGGGAAGCAGCCACTTAGTACAGGGAGATCAGCTCAGTGCTTTGTGACCACCTATAGGGGTGGGATAGGGAGGGTGGGAGGGAGAAGCAAGAGGTAGGGGATATGGGGATATATGTATATGTATAACTGATTCATTTTTTTATACAGCAGGAACTAACACAACATTGTGAAGCAAGTACACTCCAATAAAGATGTTAAAAAAATTAAAAAACACATATTACTTCTTTACCCTGTGGGTAAAGAAGCAAGAGTTTCCAGTCTCAGTTACATAACTAATAGAGAATTATGGCAATAGAGTTTAATGAGCTTGGGTTCAAAACTTGACAGTCCTTGGGTCAGTTTCCCAATCTCTGAAATTGGGACAATAATAGTGTTTCCCTAAACTATCTTTTAGGATTCAAGAAAAATCAAATAATATCAATAAAATGTTTTAGAGTACAAATTATGTTTTTTATCATCAATACTAAAAGCCTGCATTAAATTAATGCTAGACATATGAAGACTTTCATCAAGAAATAATGCACTGAATATGGCTATGTAAAATTCATCATAAAATGAATCTTCACAGATAAACAATTTTTGAGTCAATATTGTATTTGTAACTCTCTCAAGGCTAACTTCAACATATCCAATTAAATCACTAAACTCTACTTCTCCCCCAGAGGAGACAACATTTAGTAAACTTCAAAAAAACATCTTTTTCTTGTCTTTCTGAAAGATAATCAACTGCCAGAGATTAAAAATAAGGCATATCAAAGATACATATCAACATACCAAACGGAGAATAATCTTATGTCTTCTGCAATGCAGCTTTACTCAAATTTTATAATCAAGAGTAAAATAAGCTTTGCTATTTTGTTGCCAATCCATTTTTGTAAAAGTGAATTTTAGATTACATATATTTTTTTGTTGAAAGGTTAAATATACAATTTGTTTCCCAAATTTAGCTTCAACTTATCTGAATTTCATAAAGAGTACAGAAGGATATTCTCTTTTCTCATAAAGGGTTTGGCAGAAGAAATTCCTACAATATTATGAACAGAGTCCTTAAATTACATTCCAAGGCAAAACAGATCTCTCCAGGATATATGATGTTCTAGGACCTCAGAAATTTACAGTTTTAAGAAGTTCCACCTTAGAGTATCCATTTTTCAGTCTGTCCCTAATGACAATATACAAAACACAAGCAATTTATAATGCAGTAAACAGTCACTCAGATTGACCTTTCTTTGCTGAGCAGTTTAAACAAGGCCACTAAAACAATGACACCCTGAAAATAACCTCTTTCATCTGTGTATAAGCAATCAATATTAAGACACTAGAATGACTATAATGCCAAGATAAGTAGTTTAAAATATTTTGATCTAGAAATAATGACATGGAAAAGAATCTAGAGTGTGGAAATTTATTCTAGAAGTATGAAACATATGTAATATGAAAATGTATACATTTCTATATGAGAAAAAATGCAAATTAATGCATGAAATGATGATTGTGCTTAGTCATGTGACAAAAATCACTTGATCAAATAAATAATTACATAGGTCACCTAGTTGCTTTGTCCGGCCAAAAGCAAACCATGTCTTTTTCCTTTAATTTATAATTAAAAAATAATTATTTATTGCTTACATTTATGTATGTAATTTAGAAACCATAAATCTTATAAGAAAACTAATGTTTATTTTTTCTGATATAAATATGAGATTTACTTCATTAAAAACATGACATAATCTCACTTCAATTCACATAAATGAAATATACTGTTGACTATTTAAATATCTTCTAAGAATAGCATGAGTTATATTTGGATCAGCAACACAACAAATTCAGTAAAGAAAGTCATAGCTTAAACATAATTGTTTCTCAAAATAATAATATTCAGGATTTTTTTTGAATGAAGATAATAACAGTATTTATTATTTATTTATAGGTCCGATTTGAAAGAGCAGATAGTGATGTGTAGAGTCATGTTTCCAAGGAATACAAAGGAAAATTATAATTTAAATTAGGACTTTATCTGGAATTTGTAGAGGCTGGTACAATTTGCAAATATACTTTATTCCCCAAAAATGAAGAAATTGATATCCAAGGAGCAAAAATGTCATGAGTCTGTATTTTAGCAGAGGTTTATTTTTGGAAATAGCGGTTTTTATTAAACTAAATATAATTGTTAGTAATTTTCAATTTACGATCAGTAAAATATAAAAATAAAAGCAGCTCTCCTTTATTGAATATCTAATCTTTACCAAGCATTGTGCTAGTCACTAGCAACATGAAAGAATATCTCATTTAAAGATCTCATTTAAAGATCTCATTTAAAAATTATAACAATACAGTAAGTTGGATAATTTCCATATTATTGATAGGAACTTGAGGTTTAGAGAAACTAGCAACTTTTCCACGACAGTAACCTATATTATCCTGAAATATTAATTAGCATATTTAAGTATGGTAAATAATAGTCTATTTCTTTGATAACAGAAGTACTAGTTAGGTCTTGTTTATTTATCTAACTCAACCTCCAATCTAGTCAGTGAGCTTAATTTTTCCCAAGACAGGTAAAGATAAGCAAATTTAAAAAGAAGAAGTACAGTTGACATATTATTTTTCATATTCTTTATCTCTACAGTACAGTAAAGAGCGAGAAAAGTGAGGCCATAGCATGAAGGAAGGAAGAGAATGGAATACTAGCCAAATTAATTTTCTTCTGTGATTATTTCTTCAGACTCTGAATTAACCATTTTTTCATTTAATTTATTGTAAATTTACATAACAATTTAAGTTTTACATAGCATTTCAGTATAAGAACTAGACAATTCTGCTGATAGATTTTAGAAATTTGGGAATTATCTATTCCTTTCTTTCTTCACAGCAAATAGAAACTTGGGGTGTAATAGGAATACCATGTACTTACAATATTCTTAAAAATATTTTAATGTGTTTTCATAACCATTATTTATTTTTTAAAATGCCTCTTGGAGGATGTGAAAGCAGATACAACTCCATTTTATAAAGGAAAGTTAATGATAAAGTTATTGTAAATAAATTCAAGAGTGTAATGAAAATTCACATGCCTTGATTATGTTCTTTCTTTTTGCAATTACATGCATAATTCAAAGTTTTTACTTGTCATTTGATTTGGTTTATCAAGTATTAGTGAAAAGATATCCATCAAACATCACTGAATTTAAAATGCCATAAAATTTGACTATATACTTGAGTTGATTGATATATAGACATACCTCATTTTATTGCACTTCACAGATATTGCATTTTTCACAAATTGAAAGTTTGTGGCAACTCTGTATTGAGCAAGTCTATCAGTGCCATTTTTCCAATAGCATTTGCTCATTTCATGTCTCTGTAGCACATTTTGGTAATTCTCCCAATATTTTAAACTTTTTCATTATTACTATATTTGTTATGTTGACCTGTGATCAGTGATCTTTGATGTTACTATTGTAATTGTTTGGGGGCACTATGAATTGCGCCCATATAAGATGATGAAGTTAATGGATAAATGTGGTGTGTGTTCTGATAGCTACACCTATTGGCCATTGCCCTTTCCCTCTTCCTCTCCTCTGGCCATCCTGTTCCCCAAGACACAACATTATTGAAATTAGCCTAATTAATAAGCCTCAAATCTCTCTAAGTGTTCAAGTGAAAGAAGAGTCACTTAAAATCAAAAGCTATAAATGATTAAGCTTAGTGAGGAAGACATGTCGAAAGCTGAGGTAGGCCAAAAGCTAAGCCTTGTGCCAAACAGTTAGCCAAGTTGTGAAGGCAAAGGAAAAGTTCTTGAAGGAAATTAAAAGTGCTGCTCCAGTGAACACAACAATAAGAAAGCGAAACAGCCTTATAGGTGATATGGAGAAAGTTTTAATGCTCTGAAACAGAAGATCAAACCAGCCATAACATTCTCTTAAGTCAAAGCGTAATCCACAGCAAGAACCTAATCTAACTCTCTTCAATTCTATGAAGAATGAGAAAGGTGAGGAAGCTGGAGAAGAAAAGTTTGAAGCTAGTAAAGATTGGTTCATGAGGTTTAAGGAAAGAAGTCCTCTCCATAACATAAAGTTATAAGTGCTGATATTAAACCTGTAGCAAGTTATCCAGAAGATCTAGCTAAGATCATTAATAAAGGTGGCTACACTAAACAACAGATTTTCAATGTGGACACAACAGCTTTCTGTTGGAAAAAGATGCCATCGAGGACTCTGATAGCTAGAGATGTCTGTGGCTGGCTTCAGAGCTTCAAAGGACAGGCTGACTCTCTTGTTGGGGGCAAATGCAGCTGGTGACTTTAAGTTGAAGCGAATGCTCATTTACCATTCTGAAAATCCTAGGGCCCTTAAGAGTTATGCTAAATCTATTCTGCCTTTTCTCCGTAAATGGAACAATATAGCCTAGATGACAGCACATCTGTTTACAACATGGCTTACTATTTTAAGCCCACTGCTCAGGAAAAAAATTCCTTTCAAAATAGTACTGCTCACTGACAATGCACCTGGTCACCCAAGAACTCTGATGGAGACAGACAATGAGATTAATATTATTTCCATGCCAGTTAACACAGTATACATTCTGAAGCTCATGGATCAAGGAGTAATTTCAACTTTCAAGTCATATTGTTTAAGAATTACATTTCATAATAGTATAGCTGCCATAGATACTGATTCCATTGATGGATCTGGGCAAAGTAAAGTGAAAGCCTTCTGGAAAGGATTCACCATTCTAGATGCCATTAAGAACATTTGTGATTCATGGGAAGAGATGAAAATATCAACATTAACAGGAGTTTGGAAGAAGTTGATTTCAACTCTCACGGATGACTTGGAGAGGTTCAAGACTTCAGTGGAGGAAGTCATTGAAGATATGGTAGAGATAGCAAGAGAATTAGAATTATAATTGGAGCCTGAAGGTGTAACCAAATTGCTATAATCTCATGATAAAAATTTAACAGATGAGGAATTGCTTCCTATGGATGAGCAAAAAAAAGTGGTTTCTTGAGACAGAATCTACTGCCGGTGAAGATGCTGTGAAGATTATTGAAATGACAACAAAGGATTTAGGATATTACATAAACTTAGTTAATAAAGCAGCAGCAGGATGAGAGGATTGACTCCAATTTTAAAAGTTTTCCAGTGGGTGAAATACCATCAAACAGCATTGAGTGCTACAGAGAAATCATTTGTGAAAGAAAGAGTCAATTGATGCTGCAAACATCATTGTCTTATTTTAAGAAACTGCCACAGCTGCCCCAGCCTTCAGCAACCACCACTCAGATCAGTCAGCAGCCACCAACATGGAGGCAAGACCATCTACCAGCAAAAAGATTATGATTCACTGAAGTCTCAGATGATGGTTAGCATTTTTAGCAATAAAGTATTTTGAATCAAGGTTATGTAAATTGTTTTTTTAGGCAATACTTTTTATACATATCAGACAGCAGTATAGTATAAACATAACATTTATATGCACTGGGAAACCAAAAATTTGTGTCACTAACTTTATGATGATATTCACTTTATCTCAGTGGTCTAGAACCAAACCCACAATATTTCCAAGATGTGCCTATAGTTAATGCTCTATTTTACTTAGTTTAAATACCTCCAAATAAACTGTGTAATTACATGTCATCAATGGCCTCTCAACAGCTAGTTCTAAAAATTTTTTTCTTCAAGTTCTCTTAAGGCTTCAAATCATTTGAACACATTTTACCACCAAAATCCTAACCTTTCACTTTCTTTCTCACCTCATCTGTTGAACCGCATTTTCTTTGTCTCTGTATCCAGCTGCTCTTGTTTATTCTGTTCTTGAATATAAATTCACAGGTTCATTCAGCGAATGTCTTCCTTTCCTTCACAGCTCCATAAATTCTCACAGATTGCCCTAGCACCTTCATGCAGATGACTCCAAACTTTTATTTAGCAATGATGGGTTTTGTTTTGTTTTGTTTTGTTTTATGAATATTTCATTGTTTTGTTATCTACCACATAATTACATTGCTATATAGTTTCTACCTTGAGTTTTGTACAAGAAAAAAATCATTTCAAATAGAAGGTTTGATAAATATTGGCAGGTACATTTTTCTACAAACTTTAATTTTTTCCTTTAACACATATTTAATCTGGGATATATTTTTATGACAGATGTTAGGTTAAAAAGCTTTGGTTAGTTCACTCTATTAAACAAAGTATGTATATTTTTAAGCTATGATCTTACTGGACTTTAATTTGGGATAATAATGTTTCAGTTAATTTGTTGGATTTACCCAGAAGATATTCATATGATTAGAGGATTATAGAAAAATGAGAATTTTATTGTCACTTTTCAGACATTATTTTAATTTTTTAAATATTTCTCTTATTTTTGCATTAGATAGATATAATACTATGAATAACAGTAAATAAAAATGGTGATATTACGCACCCTCGAATTGTTCCAAAACAACTTGACTTTCCTCATTTTCAGCACCTTCCCTACCATTCTCCACACTAAAAGATTATTTTGAAACCTAGATCTGATTTTTCTTAATGTCTTCTAATGGCATCTCACTATTCTTTTTTTGTTTGTTTTTTTTTTTTTGCAGTACGCGGGTCTCTCACTGCTGTGGCCTCCCCCGTTGCGGAGCACAGACTCCGGACGTGCAGGCTCAGCAGCCATGGCTCACGGGCCCAGCCGCTCCGTGGCATGTGGGATCTTCCCGGACCGGGGCACAAACCCACGCCCCGTGCATCGGCAGGCGGACTCCCAACCACTGCGCCACCAGGGAAGCCCAACATCTCACTGTTCTTAGTAAAAGACTAGACCACTTAACTTGGCTTATGAGACCCTATCTGATCTAATTTACCATTCCCACCTCTTCAGGTCTATTTCTTTCCATACCATCTCCTCTCCTGGCTCCAGTCATCCTGGCTTCCTTTTAATGACTCACTTTCCACAAGACCTCTAACACTCACTATAAGGACATTGAACTTCATCTAGTTTGCATTCTTTTTCCCCGAGACATTTTCATGAAGAATATGTTAGTGGTACAATTTCTAAACTCTTCTATGTTGTTTCTCACACAAGATTAATACACTTTCTGTGTACAAAATTCTGAGATCACTATACTTCACATAAAAATATGCAAAAATTGTCTCAATAAATTTATTTAGAAAATTTTTTCAATTACAGAAAAAAACTTATCAATCTACTTCTTTTTTAAACTACAGGGTTTTTTTCTTTTTCTTTTTTTTTGGTCTATATGCTTAAAGGATAGATTTATAGTCTCATAAACCACAGATATTTCATTATAGTAAGTTTATGGTGGCATTTGGTGAGATGCACTTCTTTCTTCAGCTCAGAGAAATTTTCTCCTGTTTTCTTCTTTCTTCACTAATTTCCCTTATCTTGTGTGTTTTTCTCCTTCCCCTGCATTAAATCAGCAATGATACTACTGTAAAAAAATATATATCTGTAGTTAGGTAGTTTTTTTAGTATAGTGATTAAGAATGTGGCTCTGCACTCAGAATAAATGTATCTGAAAACTATCCCCATCATATTCTAGCTCTGATGACTTTAGGCCAGTAACTCAAGCTCCCTGCGTCTTAGTTTTCTCATTTGTAAAGAATTAAATGTTTAAAAAAAAAAAAGCACCTACTTTACAGGGTTATTGTGAAGATTACAGTGCTTGGTAGATTAAAAAATGGGAAATACAGTGCTCAAGGTTCAGAATAAACAAAAGGACGCATTTGATGTAAAGATATCTCACAGAAAAAATTAAATTAATTTTGGAAGGCATTTGTTTTCAATGTACTCTAATCAAAGTAATGGAGGATGTTCATAGGTCCAAGAACATGAGACCTATGATCAAAAATAAGAAATAGCAATAAACTACTAGAATTTGTCAAGTCCCATGAAATCTAAGAATTTCCTACTGTCTGTATGCACTCAATTTTTGTGCAGTCATACTAAGAAATGCAGGTCTCTAGACATATTGGCCCTTGCTACTGGTTCTTAGTTTTTGCTTGAGTCAGAGTTTGCAAGTATCTGCCCTAACTAAGCTTAACCCAATGAATTACATAGCTGAAAGAAATGGAACATCTGTTCAACCAACAACAGAATAATTTTCATTTCTTTGAATGTGTCGTGTTCTCTCCTCTACATGGGCCTAATTGGGTATTATATATGGTATTTCCTCTGAAACTCTCCACGTCATTGCTTTCTTTACCTATTACTCATATTTCAGATCTCATTTTAAATAGTACTTCCTCTAAGAAGACTTTGTGACCCTATTAAGAGTACTTTCGTATAACCATTATTCACTCTCTTAGCAACCTGTACTTCCCTGATCAGATAATTCATCATGCTTTACCATAATTACTTAACTTTCTGTTTCATTTGCTTGACTTTAGCCTCTTTCAGAAAAAGGACAGTGTCTGCTATGCTGTTAGGTCCCAAACAATCAGGATAGTGCTTAATATAAAATGTTAATAGATGCTCACTAAATACATAAAAGAATTAATTAAATGAGACTACATTGGGTATCTATTCTGTGTCTTCCATATTTTGTTTTTATGATTCATCAATTTAACTTTATCTTCTATCTCACAAAATGGATTTTCCTACTACCCTGTCTTATATTTACTCCCTCCAAGTGTGCTTTTTAAGCAAAAATAGTCAATCATATTTTCCTTGCAATTACCTTTCTTATACTTTTTTTTCATGATTATGCTTTTATGCTCTTCAATCTAATCAAACGTCCTTCTGAATTTTATTAAAGAAATGAGTTGAAGTTTTATAAAGTTCTCTTGTTTGTTATAGGAACACTGTTTCAAAGGTCTGTGATTTCGTCCCAATAGAGAGATTGGTTCCTTTTCTCTGTGTCTTATACTAAGACTTTTACAAGTATCTGAATTATTTTCATATGATATTCATAAGATGTCACCAGGCCTTTGACCAGGGAATACACATTAACCTGGGTCCTGACTTGGTCCTGGCTGTCACACTATTTCCCAAGAGGACTAAAGCAGAGGAATACATACCAAGAAGTGAAGTATTAAAACAGTATGCTAACTATAACTTGACCTTTGGTCCCAAACCACAATGCAGTGCACTAATGATGTGAAAGAACTGACATGGAACACTTTTTTTGGCTCAGTTGCAATAGACTAGTACCCAGATCAAAGCAAATAAAATGACCTATTTCCCCTAAGCCACACAAATATCAAAATTTTCAATTCCACTGAGATGAAATGTGCCAGCCCTTGATAAAACATATCTAGAGAGAGTAGGAAACAGAGTTCATCCCCAATGTCTATAATCTCCCACCCAGGCATTCCTAAACTGTAACAACTCTTGGCAAGGCTGTTATGTAAGAACAAGATAGAAAAGGAGGAAGCAGCAAAGGTGGACACAGAGGAGGGAGGTAAGAAGGAGAAAAAAAGGGACAGAACAAAAGACAGAAAGATGCACTTCAACAAGCAGCACTGACCTGCTTACCATATGTGATTTTATTTTCCAAAGAAAGATGCAACAAAATCCCTCAATCTCTTAGATCTTCTCCAGTGTGACTTTTCCACTCTCCAAACAAAATGTGAAGTCTGTTTCTCTACTACCTTGAAATTGGGTAAGCCCTATAACTGCTTTGATTAATAGAATATGGCAGAAATGACACTATATCAATTCTACACATAGCCCTTATCAGGCCTAGCAGGTCCTGCTTCCTGATACTTCTTGCACACTTCTTTGCCCCTCTCAGAACCCAGTTACCATATTTTGAATAGCCAAAGTTATGTGGAGAGGCTACGCTTCAGTCAATAGGTCCAACTTAGCTTTCAGCCAACATCAACTGCTCGCCATATGAATGGGTCACCTGGGATGTGCAGAATTGATTATACTTTGATATATAAGAAATCTACAGTCTCCTTACCCACATGTTTTGCAAGCCAAGGCATTTGTGAGTCCTGCCCATATTCAAGGGTATGGAGAAATATTCTCCACCTTTTTGATGGGGTGAGAAGTTCACATATAATAATTATATCAGCTTGGACTGAAAAGAACAGAGACATTCATTAGCAATAGAAGTCTCCGAGCCCTCAGGTTTCTAATGCAAACATGGGCCATTTCATGTGGCGAATGAAGGATAACTCAAAGGGTGAAGCCAAGGTCCCCTGAGCACTACTTCCAAAGAGCAGGATGGAGCCCTAATCAAAGAAGTGGTAACATATGCTTGTGCTGGGTCTCAGAATGCTATGCATCTGTGCCTGTTCAAAAGCATCCTATTCCATGGCATTATTGAGCAGGAGGGTCTACTGTGGATATCCTATGTAGATGAACACTGTGTGTTGGGTCTGAAGCAGATAAATAACAATTTTTATACGTTTCAGATCAAGAAGAACTACTTGAGAAACTGTTCCCAAGGAATCAGCACATGAACCTGGTTTAGATGTGAGATCTTGTACTCATGGATTTGGCTGCCATAATTATGAGAATTTAGTGAGCGTCAAGAAGGAGGTAGGTGTGTTTTGCTTGTGGGAAGGATGTGAAATGTTTTGGTAAGAGAGTAAACTGTAACTTATTGCATTTTCCAAAAATGGCTACAACAATATTTCCCATTCCACATGCTTTTATGCAAGGTCAACGTCTCACCCCATCAAAAAGGTGGAGAATATTTCCCCATACCCTTGAATATGGGCAGGACTCACAAATGCCTTGATGAATAGTTTCATTATGTGCCAGGCTATACTGTAAGTTCCCTACATACAAACGAGTTCTGTTCCAAGAGCATGTTCCTAAGTCCAATTTGTTCCTAAGTCCAACAAACTTAGCCTAGGTACCCAATTAACATAATTGGCTATATATACTGTACTGTAATAGGTTTATAATCCTTTTCACACAAATAATACATAAAAAATAAACACAAAAAATAAAGAAAACATTTTTAATCTTATAGTACAGTACATTGAAAAGTACAGTAGTACCAGCTATATCACCACTGCTTTTAAGCTTGCTTCCAGACATCCTGGGCTTGAAATAAAGATACTGTACTACCATACTCTATACAGTACTATACAGTTAAGTACACCAAAGCACAACCACTTGTAGAGGGTGCACGCACGTGACAATATGTGCCAGACACGTGAACTAACTTATGTGACTGGACATGTGAACACAGGTTCACATCTTTGAAAGTTCGCAACTTAAAGGTTTGTATGTAGGGGACTTACTGTATACCAATTGCTTACATTAATATCATATTTATTCTACAGATCAACCTATGAGGTATTATTTTTATATTATTTTTATTATTTGTCTTTTACAAGTAAGCTGATGCTTAGTGAATTTAAATATCTTACCCAAAGTCAAATACCTATTAATTAGTGGCAGATCAGAGATCCATACCCAGGTTTGTCTGACATGAAAGGCTATGCTTATTACTACTACCTAATATGTTGTGTAACTAGAAAGATTCTCACTATTCTGTAAGCAGAGGTGTTTGTTGTTCTTGACAGAAGTAAGGCAAGGAAGATTACTGAATAACTCCTAGAAACAAACACTAAGTCTAGTAAATTTTCTTACTCTTTTACCCCTAAAATAGAAAGTCTGTGTTTGCTATATTGGGAGGTGATGCCAGTTTATGCCACCAGTTAAGTAACCCAGCCTCTTGAAAGGAAGAGGAAGGTAGCTGAACCATGGGCTGTCCCAGTAGGTAAATGTTTTCTCTGTGTAGCCTCTCCTGTTTCTAGAGAGTCCTATGCACCAGGGCCAGATTCCATGACACAATATGACACCTTGTTCCTGGAGTTGCTGAAATAGTTGTTATCCCCAATGTATCAAGAAAGAGTCACAAAGGGGGGAGGTCACAATTTTTATCTTTATTGTCACATGTACCTTTGGTCCTCATACTCTAAATATATGTTGTGATTATCTATAGCTTCTCAAGTATTTGACTGCCATACAAATAAAGGGCAGTTCATTTTGAAACCACTGATACAGTGGTTTCAGGCCGAAGCTAGATTTCCCAATCTGTCCTATGCATCACACTGTCTTCATCTCTGTGGTCTCCCAATAGATGTAACAGGATCTTAGTTTGTTTTCACATTTTTTAGGAAGGTGAGTTGTGAGTCAACGGTTGATGTCACCCTTCAGTGTCATGCCATATGCGCTTGGTCTAGCAAAAAAGCATTGGTATTTATGGCCTGTAGATAGGACTCACTATTTTTTCAAGTCTTACATAAATTTCTGTTTTTATAGTGCTTTAATTATTACAACATTATTACATATAATCCTTTCAACAAGCTTAGGGTGGATGTTATTACCTACATTTTTACACATAAATAAATTGAAACTCACTGTGCTTGAGTAATATGTTCCAGGTAGTAGAACTGAGAAGTGGCAGGGTGAGAGTGTGCACCCTGGCCTGTCTGGCCCTTCTTACACATTTTCTAGTCCTTTACAAGATACAACCTGTCATACTTACACTGACAAAAAGAAAAGTGTGCTTTATAGAAAAGAACTGCTGTTTGAGACAAAATTCTTGAGTTTAAAAGTCTGCTTAGTAACTCACAGATTACATGACCTTAGTCTCTTTTAGACTTAATCATCTGTAATATAGGCAAATTATCATGAAGGGCTCTCTAATAAGACACCACCACCTGAAAATCAGGATATCCAAAACAAACAGTAATTTCTTCTTTAAAATCTGCTCTTTGTTTTTCCCACATTTTGTTACGGCAGAACAGCCCCAAGGGATTTAAGTTTGAGGTCAGTTATCTTTGACTCTTTTCTCACATTAATTTTTAATCAGTTACCTAATAATTTTAATTCTATCTTTAAAACCTATCAAAATCTTCTAGCTTTTTTTAATTTATATTGCCAAAAAGTATTTTCCTATTTCCTAGACAATTGTAACTACTTCCTTACTGCTCCCAGGCCAGAAATATTTCCAGAATAATGTTTCTAAATTCTGAAGCCATGTCTTCAACAAACTGGCCATACCAAAGCATCAGTTTTAAATTCTAGTGATCATGTATCTTCCACTGACTGAAACGAAGGTGAGTATTCTCTCCTATAGAGAACATTTTCCACATCCTCATGCTGTGTGCTAATGTTCACACTGCCCTCTCAACCTCTAACGCTTTCCTTTATCCCTGCCTACAGGAAACTTTGAAGTCAGGGCTCAGCTGCCACTTCTTCGTATAAACTATTAATGATAAGTCCAGATAGAGATAGCTTCTTCTACTGTGACTCTGTTTTATTTCATTATAAAAATTTATTTTTACTAAACTTATTAAAGCATTACTGAATTCTGCCTTGAACTAAAATGATTTGAATGTAAATGTCAGCTGAGTGTAGAACAACATAAATAACACTGCATTACTATTTCCCAAAGTCCTTATACATCATGTGAGTTTAAATTTGTTGATGCTATTTTCCTTCATAATTTTTTTATCTTCGTCATGTATTTTCACTTAAGTCCTTTTAAAAAGTCCTCTGCAGTCTTCTTATTCTGGAAAGATTCACTTTCAGGACTCAAAATATGAATGTGAGGATGCATCAAGCCATTTCCAGTGAAGCCCAGGAAACAAATTAAGATGTGACTTTGAGAAATAGCACCAGTCAAACATAATCCTAGAACTGGGCAAACAAGACACTTCTTGTTTCTTTGCGGAGACTCATTGCCAAGCCTGAAAATGATGAAGTGTTGATTTCTGTGAAAAGAGGCTCATGTACCATGAGTTTTTAGGTGGGAACTGGCCATATGTATGCATCAACCTAGTCATAATTTTCTAGTTACTACACCACATAAAACTTACTGTGCCTTTTCCCTTTGATATTTTTTAATCTGAGTGAACAATATTTTCTTAAATATATCTATAAGGCATAAGTCAAAGCACATCTATAAAAATTCAGATCTATAAAAATTACTAATACTGAGATATTTACAAGAAAATGTAAAATTTTTGTCAAAGTAATAAATGGCTAATGATTTTACCTTTGGTTGATTTAATGTTAATTTAACAATAATTGTTTATTATTTTAATAGTAATTAGATTTCTGCTACAATTTTTTTCTTAAGGTACTTAAATGTGATTTAATTTTATGAACAAATTGGCAATTTAGGCCAAAGAAATCTAGCCATTTTGGTTCTGAATTGTACTGGAAACATGTCAGACATAGAGTATAATACACTGCCAAAAGGAAATTGGATTTTAAAGTAGGGTTATTTTGAAAATATATTTGAATTACTGTATCTCTAAACTAAAGTCACAAAAAAATGAAATTGAAATGCAGACAAGTAATATATAAGTAGGAAAAATATCACTTGATAATGCAATTATTCCATATACCTTAAGAATTTTTAAGTATGCCTATGTGTGCATCAGATTATATATAGTACCTGTATGGATAATCTCTCAAATCAATCATTAATATAGGTTAAAGTCTACTTGTTAAAACATCAAAAAATCAACATCGTGGGATGCTGCTATAATTCTCTACTGGTTTGTGACTGATTCTACTTTTGGCTCCCATTTACTTGTGAAAATTGTAGAATCAGCATCTCTAATTCATCCTCCTTAGGTCTCCAATTTGTACAGTAGCAGAATAAATGGAATTTGCCACAGATTTAGTTATAGTGTCACAATGATTTATTTTCCCTTTAACATGAAATTTATATTTTTAATGTGAGAAAAACCTTTAAAAGGAAAAGAAAATAAGCTGTCTTTCCCTTTTGGTCAATGCCTAGAGTATTAATGGGACATCAAGATGTTCTCTTCAAAGTAGCGGAGCCAGCACACTTCAAATGCCTCTGCTGCCTTAGACAGCTAGCATTTCAAACCAAATTTTCTTAGCCCTTATTTGGAAAAAGGATAATAACACTTTTGTAAAGTCATTGACGGAGAAGTCCTCAAGTATTTAATAAATCTGTATTCAAGAAAATCACAGTTAATTGCTATAGCACATACCAAAAAATGTGTTTAATGCACTCCAACCAAACATGGTTTTGAATATATATCTATTATATTTGTGGAAGATTTTAAAACATTTAATAGAAATACCTGAACATTTCAGCATGAATTTCTATTTAAGATTCCATTAAGTGTTAGCAGAAGCATGCCCCAAAATATTTAATGCAAAAATAAAATTGCTACAGCATACTTGATACTGCTCAGGTATTCTGAACTAAAACCAGTTGAGATGGCAATAGACATTTACACTACTTAAAATTGATTACAAAAAAATTAGAAAAAGAGGCAGAATGGGCAATTCTACCTTCAGTTTAAAAATATAACGATCTTAGAAGTGGTCACTCTGATCCTTACAACAAGAAAAACCTGGACAAATTGAAAACTGGTGACATTTCTTGGATCCATTAGAAAACTGAGGTCTCAGAGGAAACCACCACTGTTAAATCTGGACAGAAAGGTGAATCCAGAGAATCAGAGCCAAGATCTGCTTACCTGGAGCAGAAGCTGCTAGAGCCATAAGCTGGTGGGAACACTTAAATGGTAATTTTGATGAATTGCTACACAGAATGTAGACTAACATGAAAGTGAAAAACTTCTGGTGGTCTCAGAATTATGGGGTCCATACTTTCATGAGCATTCCTTCCAGGAACCCTATCATGTTCTTATGGTGAGTACCCAAGAAAGATCCATTGTAGCAATGGCAGTGGAAGAGGAAGAGTAACATTATGAAACATGTCCAGAGCTTTCTCCATAACAACGGCCTATTTATTCTCCATGGGATAGTACTCTGTTAGAGCACAATTTTGAACTCTTACCCAAACTGGGGAAAGGAATTCCTCCCAACTACAGTCCCCACTAGACTTATTATTTCACCTGAGAATTAAAAATAGTAATCATGGTTCAGGATGGCAAGCAAATAGATTGAGAACATTGCAATCAGGGAAATGAGTAGGGGTGGGAGACAGAAACACTTGTGAAGGTCTGAGATACAGGCCTACTGAACGACTGACACTGAATTGGATTGTAGAATGCTCCCCCTCCCCCACATTTTAGCACCACACTAAGGCTGCTCCAGGAGATAATAGCTGAGAGAGCTACAAGATGCTTACTCTTTCTGAGTAGCAGTATAGAGAAGCCCCAAAGTCAAGAGGAGAGATAAAAATAAGGACATCAGAGGAATCTGAACGCTCTGGCACATACAGTTACAACAAACATTAAACACAACTCAGCTCCTAGCCAGATTAACATAAATTCTCACACTAAAAGCCTATTTACTTTACTTTCTATTACCCAGTATAATCTGTCTGATCTATAACAACAACCAAAAAAAAAAATTAAAAGGCATGCCAAAAGGCAAGAAAAAAAGCACTGTTTAAAGAGACAAAGGTGCCTTACTGGTATTGATTGCTAGTCTAATTCTAATCTAATTCTATTACAGTGAGAGAACTTACTATGTGATATTTCAGTTTTCAAAATGTATTGAGAACTTATTTTGTCTTGAAATATATTTTGGTAATTGTTTTATGTGTGCTTGAAAAGTATTATGTTATCTGAGTTATAGGCTCCATCAGTGTAAATCAGGCCAGATTGGCTGACAAATCTGTTCAAATCTGTTGTTCAAATCTGTTCTATCAAATACTTTGAGAGAAATGTTAAAATCCTCAGCCACATTGGTGGATTAATCTACTTTTCTTTAATCCTATTAATATTTGCTTCATATTTTTCAGTTCTTTTATAAGCGGTAAACATTTTAAGCATTGTTGTGCCTTCCTGATAAATTAATCCTTTTTCCCTGATACTAATATAGGCAATGTTTTATTGTGTTTATTGTCTGCATAGCATATCTTTTACCATTTTTTGCCCCTCTATGTCTTGTTATCTGTCTTTTATACATATAATTTAGCTTTCTTTTTATCCACCCTGAAAATATCTTTCTAAAAATTGGAGTGTTTAGTTCATTTATATTTATCAGTATGTAGGATTAAAAATTCAGTGGTGCTATTAATTCATGTTTCATTTGTGTTCCTAAGTAATTTTTCTTTTATTTTGTCTTTGTGTTCCTCCTTTACTAACTTCTTTTTGGTTATCATTTCCTTTTTATTACTTTTTCATTTTAATGCCTCAACTGATTTTTTAACTATACCTCTTTGTATTATTTTTATAGTTATTGTAGTAACTATAATAAACATCCTTAAGTGGTCACAGTCTACAGAGTTAGCAATGTACCATTTCATATAAAACCTAAGAACCTTAAAAAGTAAAATTACATGTATTACCCACATCTTTGTGTCACTGTTATATATTTTACTATATATGTATAATAAATCTCAAAATCAAAATTCCATGCTATTATATTTGCTTTAGGAGTTGCTTCTCAAGCAAAATAAAATAATTTTAATAAAGTGAAAAATAAAATAAAAATAAAAAGACAAAGCAATATCAGAACCAGAATCTGATAGGACACAGATGCTGGACTTAGTGAATTTAAAATATCAATGATTAAAATGTTAAAGGCTCTAATGGAAAAAAGTAGACAATATGCAGTGACAGATGGGTAATATTATCAGAGAGATGGAAACTACAAGAAGAAGCAAAAGTGAATGCTAGAAATCAAAACACAGTAGCAGAAATGAATGTCTCCAATGGGCTCATCAGTAGACAATACAATTGAGGAATCAGTGAGCTTAAAGGCATATCAATAAAATTTCCTGAACTACCAAGAATGAACTATAATGTAAACTACAGACTTTGGATGATGATGTGCTAATGCACATGCATTGACTGTAAAAACTGTATCGCTCTGTTATGGGATGTTGATTGTGAGGAAGGTTGTATGTGTATGGAGACAGGGGAATGTGGGAACTCTGTGTATGAGTTCCAATAAAAATTATGTTCCACTAAATTTTTCTGTGAACCTAAAACTGCTCCAAAAAAATAAAGTATCTTTAAACAAACAAAAAAACCCAAAACTGAAGTATAAAGAGAAAATACTGGAAAAAAAAGTTGTAGCATACCTATAATTGGAGTAAGAGAAGAAGAAGAAAAAAAGAATGGAGCAGAAAAAAAAATATTTTAAGTAATAATGA
The DNA here is from genome assembly GCF_964374135.1 of Grampus griseus. Taxonomy (NCBI): domain Eukaryota; kingdom Metazoa; phylum Chordata; class Mammalia; order Artiodactyla; family Delphinidae; genus Grampus; species Grampus griseus. Next base: position 58,832,908 of record NC_139018.1, read on the forward strand.
CTGATGACAAATTGAAATTGTAATTCAGTAATCATAGTTCACACATACAAAAATGGGGTGATGAAGCCATTTAGGATCTGGCCCCAGATGCACCCATAGACCACTGAGAACTTGAATTTTCTCTGAATTGTATCAAACCCAAGTATTATCACCAGGTGTATTTGGAATAACATCCACAAGCTGCAACTTTATGGTCTCAAGTCCCTCCCCCCACCCCTTGTAACTATGCAACCATTTCGGACCCCAACCAATCTTTGCTTAACAAGCACCCTTCTTGCCAGCTCCAGTCATAATTCTTGACAAACAACTTATGTGACTAAGTGCAGCCTTGCAGCTTTTGCTTTTATAAGCTTCCTCCATTTTACAATCTAGCAGAACACAATTCACGTGCTTGTCGAATCTGTGTCTCCTGGGCTGCAGTACTAAAAAACCACAAATAAATATGCCTCTTTATTTCAGTCAGGTCTCCATTTCTGAAATTTCGGTTAACATGGTCAGGCTTCTATTAAAATTAATGGCAATCTCCAAAACACATATTATGGAAGTTCAGAGAACACCAAGCAGGATAAACATAAAACAAACAGAAAATCACCCAAGTGTAGTACATTTAAACTGTAGAACACCAAACAGAAAAAGTAAATAGTGAAAGAAGAAATAAACAAGGATTATAGTAAGTAATAGGAACAAGGATTATAGTAAATTTCTCATTAGAAATTGTGCAAGGAGAGAGTTAAGCCAATAAAGAGTTGAAAGAAAAAAAATATGCCAACCTGGAATTCTATATCCAGTGAAATTACTCTTCAAAAGTGAAGGAGAAATGAAGACTTTCTCAAACTAACATGAAACAGGAAATTAATTGCCAGCTGACTTACCTTTCATGAAATGTTAAGATCTTCAGGCAAATGAAAAATTATATGGGTCAGAACTTCAATCTGCGTAAATTAAAGAAGACTATCAGAGAAAAAATAAAGGTAAAATAAATTTTTTATTCTTAATTGATCTAAAAGATTGTAGTTTGCCAAAAGTAATACTAGTAAAAATGTACTGGGTGATTAGAGTATATCGGTAAGTGAAATGAATGACACTAATTACTATGGATTGAACTGTGTCCCCCTCAAATTCATATGCTAAAGCCCTAATTTTCAATGTGACTGTATTTGGAGATAGGGCCTATAAGGAGATAATTAAGATTAATTGAGGCCATAAGAGTGGGGTCCTGATCCAATAGGATTAGTATCCTTATAAGAAGAGACATGAGAGAGCTCGGGCTCTCTTTCTGCCCTGTGAAGACATAGCAAGGAGGTAACCATACACATGCCAGGAAGAGAGCTCTCATCAGAAACTGAACTGGCTATCACCTTGTTCTTGGACTTCCCAACCTTCAGACCTGAGAGAAAATAAATTTCTGTTATTTAAGGCACATCAAATACCACGTCTGTAGTATTTTGTTATGGCAGCCCAAGCAGACTAATACAGTAATATAAGAAGCAATAAGATAAATTGGGAATGTTCTGAGTATCTACACTACATTTGAAGTGGTAGAGTGCTTTCTGAAGGTGGACTTAGATTAGTTAAAAACTATATTTTGTAAAATCCAGGGACACCACTAAATAATAGTTAAAACATTACAATTGATATGCTAAGAGAGGAAATAAAATGGAATCATATAGCGCTTAATTAAAGCTAGCTAATAATCCAACTATAATAACAATAACTTTTAAGGTGGTCTGAAAATATCAACTGAAGAAACTGAAATTTTCAGAGTGGTTTAAAAGGAAAAAAGAAAAAACACAGAAATATGTTGTCTACAAGAAACATACTTTACATATAAATACTACATGTAGGTAAAAAGTAAAGGAATGGAGAAAGACATACTAACAACAATCCAAAGAAAGCTGGAGGAACTACATTAACTTCACATAAAGCATATTCAGAAGGAAGATTATCTGAAATAAAGAAGGGCATTGCATAATGACAAAAGGGTCAATCTTCAAATAACATAAAAATCCTAAATGTGGATGTACCTAACAGAGCATCAAAATACAGGTGGAAAAAAAATGACAAAACTAAAAAGAGAAATAGACATATTCACTATTACAATCAGAGACATCAACATCCCTCTGTCAGTTGACAGATCGATTCAGTATAGATTTGCATAACCTGAACAACAATAAACTTAATCTAATTGGCATCTATAGAATATTCTATTAAACAACAGCAGAATCCATATTTTTCTCAAGCTCATGTTGATATTCACCAAGATGGACCATGTTCTAGGCCATAAAACTTACCTTAATTTTAAAAGAATAGAAATTATACAAAGTATATTCTCAGTCTGCAACATAATTAATTTAGAAATCAGCTAACAGAAAGATAGATGAAAATCCCTAATAATTTAGAAATCGAACAGCACATTTCTAAATAATTTGTGGGTCAAAGTGAGATAGGCTGGGAACTGGGACCCTCTACGAGTGCTTGCACCTGGACAAATGTCTCCTTGAACAAGAGACTACAAAGAAACTATTAGGGACTAAAAATAACTGCACACTTACATGGTTGGGTCAGTTATGAACAAACCGACTGTCTTTCTTAGGTGCCAGGAGCAAAAGCAGGCTACTGCTTGTGATCTCTGCACACATCACCACCAAGGGGGTGGGCAGACCACTTAAGCTATGACTCCGGCCCAAGCCAAAGACCCACCCCCTCCTTATCGCATTTAGGGAACCAACTGGCCAAGGGCACCTGTTTCTTGTTTTTGCTCACTCCTGCTGTAGCAGGAGCTCCATTAAAGCCTTGCCTGAAATCCTCACTGGCCTGTTGTCAATTTCTATTGATTAAAGAGTCCAAGGGCATAGGTGGGTATCAAAAGAAGTCCCAAGAGAAATTGAAAAAATATTTTAACTGAATAAAAATTAAAATACAACTTACTAAAATTTACAAAATGCAACTAAATGTGGCTTAGAGGAAAGTGTTTAGGAATTTTGAAAATTCCTAGATCCCTCAAACTCTCCCCAGACCCTGGAAGTCTTGAAAACCAAGTGGCATCTCCAGCACAAATGTCTGGCAGCCCTGAGCAAGCCTTGCAGGAACACATTAGTTCTTATCGCTTAGAGAAAGACATTACATCCACCTGCCAAATCCTGGAAGGCCCTCTGGGAGTGGCCTCCCAAGACAGAACAGAGGGCCGCACAGCGCGGAAGGGGAAAGCTGGCCGCGGACTCTCCTCCTCCGCTGCTTTGCCCCCGGGTACTTGCTTGGAAGGAGCCCCGCGGAAAGCGGGCCCCTCGCAGACCTGCTTGGCGAGGACAGGCCTGCCCTCTGAAGACTGGAAGGGCCACGTCTCCATGTCCTTAAAAGGAAGCGGCGAATGGCCAAATGGCTGACCCTTCCAGGAGTGGGCTTATATGCCTAGAATCGGACGTCTCTGAAGGTGCTGCCAGCAAAAGTACGCCCCGACCAAGGAACCTGGGAAAGGGGCCCGGCCTCAAACCTCCCTCTGCGAGACCTGAGGCGAGGCAGGAAGAGGCCCCAGAGCAGGCAGAGGAGGATCCCATTCTCCCTCCTCCGCTGTCTTACAACCCAGACCGGGACAAGCTGGGTGACGCAAACTTTAACCTGTTCCGAGGTGGTGAAGAGACCCGGAACAGGCGGGCGGGGCCTGCAGCGGCTGGAACTCACCTCGGCGGAGCAAGGTACTTTCAGGCGCCGCTGGATGACACGCCTGCGCCGTAGACCGGGGCAGGGACCGCCAGCAGTGGCAGGCAAGCAGAGGATTCTTCCGCGCTCGGGCTCCGGCCAGCGATGAGCCTAGGGCTTACCCGCGGAGCCACGCTGCCAGAGCTGCCTTGCGTCTGAATGAGGAGCACCTCCGCGACACATCTGAGGTTCTAGGCACCGGGCGTGGTGGTTTCTCTGGAGCAGTTTGGGGCTGATTCCGGTTTAAGGAATCAGCCTGGAGGAAACAGTCCTTAGACCGCGAGTTCCATGGGCTCCTTTAAGGAAGGCCTGTTGAGACCGATGACCTGCCCGGGCCCGAGAGAAGCCTGCGCTCCACGTGCCTTCCTCAGGAAGTCCGCCGGAAGCCAAGCTGGCAGAGCCTGGTTTCCTGGGAGCTCAGGATATTCCCGTGCCCAGCTGGCTCCTGTGTGTTTTCCTCAGCATGCGGACCAGCTGCTGCCCATGGGGCCCATGATGAAGGAGCAGGAGTGCGTCCACTCACTGGAGAAGACCATTAATAGAAGACAAAAGGCAGCAATGACCAGAATCTGGATGACCTCATTCCCAAGATGGAGATCTGACGTGGAAGTCAGGAAACTGGGAAGGCAGAGCAGAAATCAACGCCATACTATAATCCTTGCATATAAAGAGGTAAAAAGTATGACTATATTTACATTTGTTCTTAACTGTTCATGACCTATTTTTGGTTACCTTTACTATCAGAGAAATACTTTCAGATCTAGATCCCATGGGATTTGTTTTAGATTACTGTGAAAGTCAGGGTGTGAGGCAGGATTTTAGTAAGCATGAAAACATAAAATAATAAACAACTTTGCCCCTTAGCAGTGATAGACCAAGATCCTAATATTTTCACAATTTTCTTTATACTAATTTTGAAATGGAAGAGTAAGAGGCTGGATGATGCAAACAAATATATAATTAAAAATTTAAAATTCTCTAATAAAAAGTAAATTTGGAACTGAGAAAACAAGTGTGTTTTAAGTATAGAATTTAAATTTGTTAAATATAATGTTTTTTAATGACTTTAGAGGTACAGGAGAATACGGCATACTTCTACCAATCTGAACTAACAGTTTAAAACAGTCCCAGGTGAGGGGCTTATTCATTTGTCCATAAGCATTTAGAAGAGACAAGTTTTTTTTTAATAAAATGAACCTGGAGAAAGTCAAGCTATTTGCCAAGATCCAGGTGCAATTAAAACACTGATGGAGTAAACATGCATTTAGGTCAGGACCTTCATAATGGGCTATTGAGAAAAAGGTATCTTTTATGGCAGCAAAATCTGTACTTAAAACTATTAGTAAGGACAAATTTACCATACTAAAGTAGACACCATAATGAAATCAACCCCCATGTACCCATCCTACAATTTTAATAATTATCAATTCATGGGACTCATGAGCTCATCCATTTCCCAACTCCATATCATTGTGAAGCAAATCTCAAACACCATGTTATTTTATCCATAAATATTTCACTGTATCACTCAATGATAGTTTAAAAAAACATAACCATAGTACTATTATAATAAGAAAAAGTAGATTCTTATTATATTTAAATAAGTAAAATTTCCAATTGTCTCATAAATGTCATTTCTTCTAGACAGTTTAAATCAGAATCCAAATGAAGCCCACACTTTGTGGTTTGTTGACATGCCTCATATTTCTTTAATCATTTTTTCCTTGCCACTTTCTTTGAAAAATCCAGGTACTGTAGAATCATGCTCCATCTGGATTTTGCTCATTGTGTTCTCAAGGTATAAACATCTTCCTCTATCTTCTAGATTTTCCATAAAATATGCATTCAACTTAGATCAAACTCCAGTATGACTTGGGGCATGGGGGAGTGGATTACTTTATAGGTGATAATTGACCATCAGTACTTACAGCCAATAAATTGATTAGGTGTTACAAAATGTTGATATTCTGATCATACCACTCCTTCTTATATTATTACCTGGAAACCTTTTTTTTTTTTTTTTGCGGTACGCGGGCCTCACACTGTTGTGGCCTCTCCCGTTGCGGAGCACAGGCTCCGGATGTGCAGGCTCAGCGGCCATGGCTCACGGGCCCAGCCGCTCCGCGGCCTGTGGGATCTTCCCCGACCGGGGCACGAACCCTTGTTCCCTGCTTCGGCAGGCAGACTCTCAACCACTGCGCCACCAGGGAAGACCCCCTCATCTATTTTTCTTGCTTAATTCTTTCACCTTATTTTCCAAGTTTCAAAATAATGGATTGATTTACTTGTATTCTGCAACTTTGGAAAATTAGTATTTTTATGTATTAGTATTTTTATTAGTATTATCATCTCACTTCAATATTTTTGATTTAAAATATCTATTATTTTCAATGAAGGGCAGTTATTATTGGACAAATTGTTCTATATTTGGGCAATGGAATCCCCTTCATGTTGGCTCTTGAGTCCTTTTGACACAACTGTTACCAACCTGGATCCTTGGACTCTGTAATCAATAGAAATTGATTACAGGCCAGCCAAGGATTTCAGGCAAGGCTTTACTGGAGCTGGTGCTGCAGCCTGAGGGAGCAAAAACAAGAAACAGGTGCCCTTGCTTGCTCCCTGAGTGGGGGAGTAAGCTGGTTCCTTAAATGTGGTGTCAATGGGCGGATCAGTAGGTTGGCCAGGAGGCCTATGCCTTAGGTGGTCTGTCCACCCAACCCACTTGGTGGTGCTGTGTGCAGGGATCATGCACAGTAGCCTGCTTTTGCTCCCAGCACCTAAGAAGAGTGCAAGTGTGACTAGCAGAGGTCAAGAGGGTGGCAGCGGTCCTCCGTTTAGATCATAAATCACCACTGGAACTGACAGATTCAGAGAGAATACAAGCAGGGGCAGTACCCAATAGAGGGTGCTGATGGCATAACCAACATTCCCTTAAATGTTCCCCTTCAAATATGATTTTGGCAGTGTTGATAAGTGAGTCTTTGTGCCATTGTCCCCTGATTACAGGGAGTAGTAAGGTGGACAGAATCAATAGGAGGGGCATTCTTGTGGTGGTGTGTTTCCCTAAGAGCCAATGCGGACAAAGGAGCTGCTTGCCTGGCGAGGGTGGCTGAGCAAACCAGCAAAATGCAAGCAAAAATACACTAACAAGAATGGCAAATAAGAATCCAATCCACCATTTCACTTTTTACTTAGCTATTGATTGTGCTTGTCTATTGAATAGGTATCTCAGATCTTCCACTGGCTCACAGATGTATTGTTCCTCTGATGTGGCCTGCGAAGTTTTTGGAGGTAAGAGCCTTATTCTGGACAGGTGTACCCAACTAGGTATCCCTTGCAGTTTCATAGCGGTGGGGGTGGCTAGGATTACTCTGTAGGGACCCTTCCATTTTGACAATTGTTGATCTTCTGTGGATCCTTCCTTCCAAGTTTTAAGAAGAACTTGGTCTCCAGGGTTAGTTTATGAAGAGACTGCCCCTTCTGCTGTATTCTTAGCAAAAGCTGGCAGTGCTTTGTTGGCATAGTCCAGGATTGTCTTTTGAATTTGTCCTAGATTAATAATATACTGCACAGTTTGGCTCATTTCCTCATCAGGTAGAATGTCAGTAGTAAGGAGAGGTCTCCCATAGGTCATTTCAAATGGGCTAAGCTGCAGACTACTCCTGGGGGCTATACAGACCCTGAGGAGTACAACAGGAAACAGGTTGGTCCAAGGTTCAAGAGTCTCTTGACAAAACTTTGCTAAAGTTTTCTATAAAGTATGGTTCATTTTCTCTACTTTCCCTGAAGGTTGGGGCTGCCAGGAGGTGTGTCGCTTGTAATCTATTCCCAGAGACATTGAGAGCCACTGTGTGATTTTGGCTATAGAAGAGGGCTGCTTATCACTCTGGAGAGATTTTTGGAGGTCCAAACTGAGGAATTATTTCCTTTACGAGGGACTTACAGACTTCAGTAGTCTTTTTGGTTGGAGTAGGGAAGGCTTCAACTCATTGCATGAAGGTATCAACAAATAAAGGAGATATTTATATATTAATTGCCAGGGCATTTGGGTGAACTCTGCCAATCTTCCCCAGGGTATTTCCCTTCGTGCTGAACTGGCTTGAGTAATGAAGGGGTGATTGGATGGGCCTGTGCATTATTAAGGGCACACAAATCACAGGCAAGTGTTACTTATTTTGCTGTTTTTTGGTTTTTTTTTTTTGTTACGCGGGCCTCTCACTGTTGCGGCCTCTTCCGTTGCGGATCACAGGCTGCGGACGCGCAGGCTCAGCGGCCATGGCTTACGGGCCCAGCTGCTCCGTGGCATGTGGGATCTTCCTGCACCGGGGCACGAACCTGTGTCCCCTGCATCGGCAGGTGGACTCTCAACCACTGCGCCACCAGGGAAGCCCTACTTTGCTGTTCTTTTAAGCCCCTTCCCTAAAAAGGTCTTTTGCATTAAGTTCCATCATGTATCCCTCCCCAAGTGGGTGGCATCATGTAAACTCTTAACACAGTTCCACTGTTAAGCCTAAGGGATAAGCACCTTCTCATCCTTCATATACCAACAGGTGCTTCTTTTCTCATAACCCTATTTTTTCAGTGTTTTCTTGTTCTTGTTGGGAATACTGGGGAAGGCCAGGGAGCCCGGGGGTGGGGGTGGGGCGGCGGTCAATCACTAGGGCCACAATCTGCTCAGGCTCTTGCACTCGAGCTAACTGTTTTGCAGTTTGATCAGCTTTTCTGTTCTCTTGGTTCACAAAAGATCCATCCCTCTGGTGGCCTCTACAGTGGATTACTTCCACCTGGGTCAGGAGCTGCACTGCCTCTGAAAGAGCCAGGATTAAATCTTTATGCTTTATGGGAGAGTTTCCAGCAGTTAACATCCCTCTTTCTTTCCAAATGGCGGCATGAGCTTACAGCACATGGAACCCATACTTAGAGTCAGTATAAATATTTAATTTCTTTTCCTTCCCTAATTGCAGAGCTCTCATTAATACAATTAGTTCAGCCTTCTGGGCCAAAGTCTGGGGTGGCAGGGCCTTGGCTTCTTTGACTTCTTCTAGACTGACCTTCTCATACCTCGCCTTTCAGGTTCCCATTTCTATAAAACAGCTCCCATCAGTAAACCATTCAACCTCTGGGCTGTCAAGAGGTTCATCTAGAAGATCACACCTGCTGGAGTAAGTTTCTTCTGTAGTTTCTGTACACTGATATGGTAAGTCTCCACTCTCAACAGCTGGAAGCAGAGTTGCTGGGTTCAAAGTTTGGCACATCTTTAAGGTAATGTTGTGGGTGTCCATTAGGAGAGGCTGATATCTTGTTAACCTTCTCCCAGTCAACCAATGATGGCCTTTGACTTCTAGCACGGATTGTACTTGATGAGGGGTTAATACATCTAAGTTTGGTCCCAGGATGAGCTTGGAAGCCTCGTTAACAAACAGGGCTGTAGCGGCTACTGCCCACAGGCAGCATGGCCATGCCAGGGCTACTGAGTCCAGTTGTTTTGAAAAGTAAGCCACTAGTCTTTGATCTGTCCCCAGCTTTTGGGTCAGGACACCTAGCACTATTTTTGACCTCTCACGAATGTATAGGGTAAAGGGGTTTGTATAAATTTGGAAGCCTCAGTGCTGGTGCTGTGCTCAATTTAGACTGTAGAGTCTTGAAGTCCCACCAGTGGTTCCTATTCCATTGAAGGGGTTTCGTTTCTTTCCCCTTCAAAGCCTCATATAGGAGTTTGGCTATAAGACCATTATTCAGAATCCAGATACAACAGAACCCAACCATCCCAAGAAAGCCTCAGAGCTCTCTCTTTGTGGTTGGAGATGATCATGCACTAACTGCTGTCTTCTGATCTATGGCCAGGGCTCAAACCAAATCTTAAGTATTGAATCTGTTACTGTGAGACCTGAGCCTTGGATGATGAGACTTGATACCCTTTTGCTGCCAGAAAATTTAAAACCTTAACAATATTCTGACCTGAAGCTCGCTTTGTCTCACTACTGATCAGTAAGTCATCAAGATATTTTAACAGAGTTCCATTCTCCCTCAGCTACTTTGTTAAAACATTTCCAGAAAGATGGGGGCTGTCCTGAAAACCCTGTGAAAGCACTGTCCAAGTGTATTGGGTAGCCTTCAAAGTGTTGGGGTTCCACCATTCAAAGGCAAAAAGGTATTAAGAGTCCGGATACAGGGGAATACAGAAAAATACACCTTTGAAGTCCAACACAGAGATTACTGAGCACCCCTGGGCATTTGGGTGAGGAGGGTGCATGGGTTTGGCACCATTGAGTGAATAGGGATGCCACATTACTGCTCTTAAGTCTTGCACAAACCAGTAATCCCCATTAGGCTTCTGAACAGAGAGACTCACTAGCAGGGCCTAATGAGTACATGTTTTCAGAATTTGGTGAGCAGTGGTTGGATCCCCTCCAGGGCCTAGGGCTTTAAAGAATATTGTTTCTTCCAGGGGTATTTTCCCCTAGGATTTAATCTTCTTTTTTTTAATTTTTATTTAATATTGGAGTATGGTTGATTAACAATGTTGTGTTTCATGGGTACAGCAAAGTGATTCAGTTATACATATACATGTATCTATTCTTTTTCAAATTCTTTTTCCATTTAGGTTAATACAGAATATTGAGTAGGGTTCCCTGTGGTTTACAGTAGGTCCTTGTTGGTTATTTATTTTAAATATAACAGTGTGTATATGTCAATCCCAAACTCCCAATCTAAACCTGCTTCCCAGCCTTCCCCCTGGTAACCATAAGTTCGTTCTCTAAGTCTGTGAGTCTGTTTCTGTTTCATAAATAAGTTCATTTATATCATTTTTTTTAGATTCCAAATATAAGTGATATCATATGATATTTGTCTTTCTCTGTCTGACTTACTTCGTTTAGTATGATAATCTCCAGATCCAACCATGTTGCTGCAAATGGCATTATTTCATTCTTTTTAATGGCTGAGTAATATTCCATTGTATATACATACCACATCTTTATCCATTCACCTGTCAATGGACTTTTAGTTTGCGTCCGTATCTTGTCTTTTGTCATCAGCACTGCAATGAACATTGGTTTATTTCTGGGCTTTCTATCCTGTTCCATTGATCAATATTTCTGTTTTTGTGGCAATACCATATTGTTTTGATGACTGTAACTTTGGAGTATAGTCTGAAGTCAGGGCGCCTGATGCCTCTAGCTCCATTTTTCTTTCTCAAGATTGCTTTAGCTATTTGGGGTCTTTTGTGTCTCCATACAGATTTAAAAATTTTTTGTTCTAGTTTTTTGAAAAATACCATTGGTAATTTGATAGGGATTGCATTGAATCTATTGATTGCTTTGGGTAGTATAGTCCTTTTCACAGCATTGATTCTTCCAGTCCAAGAGCATGGTATATCTCTCCATACGTTTGTTTCATCTTTTATTTCTTTATCAGTATCTTATAGTTTTCTGACTACTGGTCTTTTGCTTCTTTAGGTAGGTTTATTCCTAGATATTTTATTCTTTTTGATGCAGTGGTAAGTGGGATTGTTTCCTTGATTTCCCTTTCTGATCTTTCATCGTTAGTGTTTAGGAATGCAAGAGATTTCTTTGTATTAATTTTGTATCCTGCAACTTTACTGAATTCATTGATGAGCTCTAGCAGTTTTCTAACAGCATCTTTAAGTTTTTCTATGTATAGTATCACATCATCTGGAAACAGTAGCAGTTGTACTTCTTCTTTTCCAATTTGGATTTCTTTTATTTCTTCTCTGATTGTCATGGCTAGGACTTCCAAAATTATGTTAAATAGAAGTGACGAGAATGGACATCCTTGCCTTGTTCCTTATGTTAGAGAAAATGTTTTCAGCTTTTCCCCATTGAGTATGATGTTAGTTGTAGGTTTGTCTTAAATGGGCTTTATTATGTTGAGGTATTTTCCCTTTCTGGAGAGTTTTTATTATAAATGGGTGCTGAATTTTGTCAAAAGCTTTTTATGCATCTACTGAGATGATCATATGGTTTTTGCTCTTCAGTTTGTTGATGTGGTGTATCACACTAACTGATTTGTGGATATTGAAAAATATCAGGGATATTGCATCCCTGGGATGAATCCCACTTGATCATGGTGTATGATCCTTTTAATGTATTGTTGGATTCAGTTTGCTAGTATTTTGTCAAGGATTTTTGCATCTGTGTTCATCAGTGATATTAGCCTGGTATTTTCTGTTTTTGTGGTATCTGTCTGGTTTTGGTAGTAGGGGGATGTTGGTCTCATAGTATGAGTTTGGGAGTGTTTCTTCCTCTGCAATTTTTTGGAATAGTTTCAGAAGGAGAGGTGTTAACTTTCTTTAAATGTTTGATAGAATTTGTCTGTGAAGCCATCTGGTCCTCGACTTTTGTTTTTTGGAAGATTTTTAATCACAGTTTCAATTTCAGTACTTGTGATTGGTCTGTTCATATTTTTTATGTCCTCCTGGTTCAGTCTTGGGAGATTGTACCTTTCTAAGAATTTGTCCATTTCATCTAGGTTGTCCATTTTATTGATGAATAGTTGCTTGTAGTAGTCTCGTATGATCCTTTGTATTTCTGTGGCGTCAGCTGTAACTTTTCCTTTTTCATTCCTAATTTTATTGATTTGAGCCCTCTCCCTTTTTTTCTTGATGAGTCCACCTAAAGGTTTATCAATTTTGCTTATCTTTTTAAAGAACCAGCTTTTAGTTTCATTGATCTTTTCTATTGTTTTCTTTGTCTCTACTTCATTTATTTCTGCTCTGATTTTTATGATTTCTTTCCTTCTACTAACTTTGGGTTTTGTTTGTTCTTCATTTTCTAGTTGCTTTTGGTGTAAGGTTAGGTTATTTGAGACTTTTCTTGTTTCCTGAGGTAAGATTGTATTGCTATACACTTCCTCTTAGAACTGCTTTTGCTTCATCCCATATGTTTTGGATCGTCATGCTTTTGTTTTCATTTGTATCTAGGTATTTTTTGTTTTCCTCTTCTTCAGTGGTGCATTAGTTGTTTAGTAGCATATTGTTTAGCCTTCACATGTTTGTGGCTTTTTAGTTTTTTTCCTGTAATTGATTTTGTCTCATATCATTGTAGTTGGAAAAGATCCTTGATATGATTTTAATTTTTAAAAATTTACCAAGGCTTGCTTTGTGGCCCAGCATGTGATTAATCCTGAAGAATGTTCCATGTGCACTTGAGAAGAATATGTATTCTGCTGCTTTTGAATGGAATGCTCTATAAATATCAATTAAGTCCATCTGGTCTAATGTTTCATTTAAGGCCTGTGTTTCCTTATTGATTCTTTGTCTGGATGATCTGTCCATTGATGAAGTGGGTTGTTAAATTCCCCCACTATTTATTGTGTTATTGTCAATTTCTCCTTTTATGGCTGTCAGCATTTGCCTTATATATTGAATATTAAATATTCAATATATAAATATTAAATATTCCTATTTTGGGTACATATATATTTACAAGTGTTTATATCTTCTTGGATTGATCCCTTGATCATTATGTAGTGTCCTTCCTTGTCTCTTGTAATAGTCTTTATTTTAAAGTCTATTTTGTCTGATGTGAGTATTGCTACTCCAACTTTCTTTTGATTTCCATTTGCGGCGAATACCTTTTTCCATCTCCTCACTTTCAGTCTGTATGTGTCCCAAGATCTGAAGTGGGTTTCTTGCAGACAGCATATTTATGGCTTTTGTTTTTGTATCCGTTCAGCCAGTCTATGTCTTTTGGTTGGAGTACTTAATCCATTTATGTTTAAGGTAATTATTGATATGCATGTTTTTATTGCCATTTTATTAATTGTTTTGGGTTTGTTTTTGTATGTCTTTTTCCTTCCCTTCCTCTTTTGTTCTCTTGTGATTTGATGACTAATGTTAGTGTTGTGTTTCCATTCCTTTTTATTTTTTTGTGTGTACCTAATGTAGATTTTTGGTTTGCAGTTACCATGAGGTTTTGATATGGCTGTCTCTATATAAAGAAGATTGTTTTAAGTTGCTGGTCTTTCAATTTCAATTTCATTTCCAATATCCTGCATTTGTGCTCTCTTCTTCTCACAATTGCTGGTTTTGATCTCATATTTTTGTGCAGATTATTTCCTACCTTTACTGTATGTTTGCCTCTACCAGTGAGCTTTTCCATTCATAATTTTCTTGTTTCTAGTTGTGACGTTTTCTTTTCCACCTAGAGAAGTTCTTTTAGCACTTGTTGCAAAGCTGGTCTGGTTGTGCTGAATTGTATTAGCTTTTGCTTCTCTGTAAAGATTTTGATTTCTCCATCAACTCTGAATGAGAGCTTTGCTGGGTAGAGTATTCTTGGTTGTAGATTCTTCCCTTTCATCACTTTAAATATATAGTGCCACTTCTTTCTGGCCTGCACAGTTTCTGCTAAGAAATCAACTGATAACCTTTTGGAAGTTCCCTTGTATGTGCTTTTCCCTTGTTGCTTTCAATATTTTTTCTTTGTCTTTAACTTTTGTCAATTTGATTACTATGTTTCTCGGATGTTTCCTTCTTGGGTTTATCCTGCCTGGGACTCTCTGCGCTTCGTGGGCTTGGATGACTGTTTCCTTTCCCCTATTAGGGAATTTTTCAGCCATTATCTCTTCAAATATTTTCTCAGGTCCTTTCTCACTCTCTTCTCCTTCTAGGACCCCTATAGTGCCAATGTTGGTGCCTTTAATGTTGTCTCAGAGGTCTCTTAGACTCTCCTGATTTCTTTTCATTGTTTTTTCTTTATTCTGTTCCATGGCAGTGATTTCCACCATTTTGTCTTCCAGCTCACTTATCCATTCTTCTGCCTCAATTATTCTGCTATTGAGTCCTTCTAGTGTATTTTTCATTTTAGTTATTATATTCATCTATGTTTGTTTGTTCTTTAATTCTTCTAGGTCTTTGTTAAACATTTCTTATATCTTCCTGATCTGTGCCTCCATTCTTTTTTTAAGATCTTGGATCATCTTTACTATCATTATTTCTGAATTCTTTTTTGGGAGATTGCCTTTCTCCACTTCACTTAGTTGTTCTTCTGGGGTTTTCTCTTATTCCTTCATCGGGGACATATTCCTCTTTTGTCTCATTCGGTCTAACTTTCTGTGATTGCAGTTTCTGTTCTGCAGGCTGCAGGGTTGTAGTTCTACTTGCTTCTGCTGTGTGCCCCCTGGTGGATAAGGCTAAGAGGTTTGTGCAGGCTTCCTGGTGGGAGGGACTGGTTCCTGCCCACTGGTGGGTGGACCTGGGTGTTATCACTCTGGTGGGCAGGGTCGTGTCAATGTGTGTGTTTAATGGGCAGCTGTGTGCTCAGGAAGACTTTAAGCAGCCTGTCTGCTGATGGGTGGGGCTGTGTTCCCACCCTGTTGCTTGTTTGGCCTGAGGCATCCCAGCACTGAAGCCTACAGGCTATTGGGTGGGGTCAGGTCTTGGTGAGAAAATAGTGGCCTCCAGGAGGGCTCACATCAGTGAGTACTCCCCAGAACTACCACTGCCAGTGTCTTTGTCCCCGCAGTGAGCCACAACCACCCCCTGCCTCCACAAGAGGCCCTCAAATACTAGCAAGTAGGTCTAGTCCAGTCTCTTATGAATTGCTGTTTTCTTCCCTGGGTCCTGGTGCACACAAGATCTTGATGTGTACCCTCTAAGAGTGGAGTTTTTTCCCCCAGTCCAGTGGAATTCCTGCACTCAAAGCCTGCTGGCCTTCAAAGCCAGATTCTCTGTGTTCTCCTCCTCCCATTTCCAGAACCCAAGGCTGGGGGACCTGCTGTGGGGCTCAGAGAGAACACTCCTGCAGGAGAACATCTGGAGTATAATTATTTTCCAGTTTGTGGGTCGCCCATGCAGTGGGTACAGGGTTTGATTTTATTGTGATTGTGCCCCTCGTACCATCTCATTGTTGGTTCTTCTTTGTCTTTCGATGTAGGATATCTTTTTTGGTAGGTTCAAACACTTTTTGGTTGATGGTTGTTTAGCAGTTAGTTGTGGTATTGGTGTCTTTGTAAGAAGAGGTGAACTCACATACTTCTACTCCGCCATCTTGTCTCCGTCCCTCTAATCTTACTTCTGTTGGGGAAACACGTTTCACCCTTCCTGGCACTGAAATATCCCAAACCCCTGGATGCACCTGTTCTCTAAGTTCTCAGGGAATGTCTTGGGGATCAGCATGCGGGCTGTCTGAGGTCACCTATAGGAGTATTCCCTGCTCTGGTTTGTCACCTTGTTGAACGTCACCTTGTTCTAAGAAAATACTGTCCCTCTATTTATTTAGTAAGTCTTTTCCTTCTGAGGAGGGGGACAGGACATTCTGACATATACAAAAGTGAGTGAGCAATAATTATAGACCCAACTCCACAGGTAAGGGGAGCTAAATCACCTTACCTTTGCCTGTCCATCAACTCTTGTCACAGTACAGTCACAGTTGGAGAGGAGGCCAGCCAGCCAAGTTAGAACAGAGCAGGTGGCTCCAGTGTCCATAAGAAATTCCATTCTCCTACCTGCCACACTGAGGGTAACCCAAGGCTATGCTGGAGTGATGAGGTTGGATTGTGTAGGATCAGGCAGGCACTCAGCCCCATCCCTCAGCATGCTGGAATCTGAGAGATTTGGGAGGAACTGGAGCCAGCCAGGGTTGTCCTTCAGGCATCTCACAGGAGGGCACTTGGGACATTCCCCTTTCCTGTGGCCCCCCCTTCCAAGAATACGTACACTGATTTTAGCCCAGGAGGCTTCTCCACTCTCTGTCTGATCTTCTCGGCCCCCTAGGGTCCCCTCGAGGTGGTGGGTGAATCAGAGCATCCAAAAGCTTCATTTTGCTTACTAATTTCCTATCCTTGTTAGCCTCTTCTGTTAAATCTCATTTATTACAGACCTTGAAGGTCTCTTCTACCAAGGTTGACAGTGAGGTTTGGAGCCCAGCCTCAAGCTTTTAAAATTTTCTCCTGATATCAGGAGCAGACTGGGTGATAAAATTCATGGCCAATAGCAACCTCCCTTCTGTGGAGTCAGGGTCTGTATCAGTGTACTTCCTGAATGCCCCTGTCACCTGGCTCAGGAAGACTGCCTGGTTTTCATCTCTTTCCTGTATAACTTCTCAGACCTTATCATAATTTACAGCCTTCACCATACACTTCTCATTCTTTCTGATAAGCAAGTAATATAATGTCTCATTTTAGCCTGGTCCACACAGTCTTCATAGTCTGAGTGTGGGTCATGATCTCGATTGTACCACCACCTGTTTGATAAATCTGGTGGTGCAGATTGGTGGCCAATAGGCCATCTGCATGTGCTCTGGCCTTCCTTGGTATATGTTCCTGTTGTCTGGGGTGCAACAGTGGGCCAGAATAATTGTGATGTCCTGCCAGGTCAGGAAGAACCTTAACCCCAGCATGATAAACTCATCCCTAAACTTGTTGGGGTTCTCTGAGAACCTGCCAAACCTCTCCTTACAGATTCTTAGAACCCCCATCAAGAAGAGAGCATGCACTCTAGTACTTCTCCCATTCCCATCAGCTATTTCTGGAAGGGATAAAGGCCCTGTGAAGCAAAAGTGGGAGCTAATTTTAACCTGATTGTAGTCCCATTGGGGACAGCACTGGGGGCTCTGATTTTGGGGTTTCTGATTTGAAAGGGTAAGGTGGAGGTCTAGGGGCTGAAAGCGATGTTAAAGGGAGGAAACAGGGTTCTGAGAAGAAGACTTGGTGAGCTGATGACTTATCGGCCATTGGAAGAGAGGGTCTGTGAGGAGGTCTGGCTCCCAGTCTTTTGACAAATCAGAGAGGCTACACACACGCGCGCACGCGCGCGCGGCAAGAGTCCCTCAGACCAGGATGTTGGTAACATTTCATAAAAGCCTCCACATAAGGGAGTGCTTACAAAATAGGTCCAGTTGTATAATGGTGTTAAAATTAAGGGATCCATTCTGTGGCCAGTCCTCTCAGTCACCCAGGGCATATTGGGGCCAGGCTGTGTTGCAAAAGAAAATCCGCTTATTTCTTTTTAAATCATCTAATTTAAACTGTCCTCAATTGCTAAGAATACAAAAGAGAATCTTTGGGGATTCCCTGGGCATTTCCCACATATACATATAAATCTGGGGGCTGACAACTAGAGATCCCGGGGGCCAGAGGGAGCCCTCGAGACCTAGAGTAACAAAACCAAAGGGGAAGATGGCAAAGGAGATCACAGAATTCCCATCCTCAGAGCTGGTGACACAAAACAGAAAGGTCTTAGGGGTCGTGAAGGGGGTGACCCAATACAGAGTCTCCAAGATGAAAGGAGACAGGAGTATAGGTATGAAGAGCAAAGGAGAGCAAGAGGGAGGAGAGGCAGAGGGAGAGAGATTACCATTTACCACCCCTCTGAGGGTGTCTATTCAGGCACTTCCAATTTGTTTCTTGAAAGGCCAGGCACCAGCCATTTCACACAGAAAAGTCTGCTGCTTCAGCCTGTTCCTGATGGGACTTCTCTTGATGACAGGAAAAAAAAAAGATGAGAATTTTGTGATGACCAGAGTGCTAGCCACTCTGATGTGAGCGTTGAGCCTCTGTAACTCAGAAATCTCCCATCAGGGAGAGCTCTCTGGACCAAGATCTGCACAGTGTGAGGTGAGCCTCTCTCACCTCTTTTTGTCACCCATCAGGGTGAGCTGTTGCCAGCCAGAGGGAGTATAGTGTCACAAGCTGTGAGGAGTTCGGCTGTAGCTGCCTGACATCCATTTTCTCAGAAGGTTAGAACACAGAAGGAGAGGAACAGAAAAAGAAGTATAGATAAAGAGAGGGAAAAGGACAGAGGGGCAGGGGAAAGTGTTGCCTGAATGAGGGTACTGAGGGGCCCGAAGGCAGACTTACTAAACACGGTGACACTGAAGCAAAAGGTTCAGGTGGCCGCATGTCAGCAGAGAGGAAGATTTGGCGGACCTCTGAGGGGCAAGATAAACAAAAGCCCCATGGGTGTCCCTTAGTGGTCACTAAAATATGTTACTGACCTAGGTCCTTAGATTCTTTAATAAATAAAAATTAATAAGAGGCCAGCAAGGATTTCAGACAAGGCGTTACTGGGGCTTGTGCTGCAGCATGAGAGCAAAAACAAGAAAACCTCACTTCCCAAGAGGAGGCAAGCTAGTTCCCTAAAGGGAGTAATAACAGGAGTGGATCAGTGGGTTGGGCAGGAGGCTTTGCTTAGGGGGGACTGTGCCCCCCGCTTGGTGGTGCTGTGTGCAGGGATTATGCACAGAAGCCTGCTTTTGCTCCAGGCACCTAAGAAATGCTGGTTGGTTTGTGGCCTTTTTGTATCTTTTTGTTCATAATTGCTCCAACTGCACATGTGTGCAGTTATTTTTAGCCCCTTATAGTTTCTTCGTATTCTGTTGCTGGAGGAGAGGTTTGTCCAGTTTGACCCTCCTATAGAGGGTCCCAGGTCGTGGACTATCTCACAATCATGACAGTCTTGTTTTTTTTTAGTTTCCTAGATTTCTTGTAGATAAAATACTCCAGGATCATCTTGTACATTTTGTATTCCAGATCTGACTCAGACAGTTCTCGAAGGAATACTGGCTGTTATTTTTTCTTTTTCATTGCATTTAAAGATCAAAACCTGGGTTCAAGTGGCCACTTTTTCTTAGGTCTTTTACTGACAGAGCTACAGACCATGCTTCTTTTTTTAAGACGAGATAGAATGAGTTTATAAAAGCTTTAACTCTATTACTACATACTGGTAAATAATTACAATATAAAAACTGAAGCTAACAGCCCTGAAGTGGACTGTGTTTTCCATCATGATAAGAAATTGAGACCCTTGGAAATTGACCCTTGATGGTCTATAGGGAATAATGACTTCATTTTTCTAACCCCTCCCAACCTTGCTAAATTTGACTAAAAGCAGTGAAATCTGAAAAAACAAAAAAACTAAAGTCATATTGAACACATACACCAAGTATATAACTTCACTAAAATTTCCTGTTTTTAAAACTCAGCAACTTTTTTTAAATTACAGAAAACCTCTGCCAATAGGAAATAAATTTATTAGCATTCACTGACTCAAGAACAAAATTATTTTCATCCTAGAAGAGATCATTCATCTTACTATGTGCATTTTATAGGTAAGGGAACTTGCACAAATGGATTCAGTGATGTTTTCTCAATGAAAGTGATAGAGGTCAGTTATTTAAAGATAGTGCCATATCGCTTGCTCCTTTTGTTTTCCTATACCCCACAGGCTCATTACCTCTTTTTTAAAAAAATTTTTTATTGAAGTGTAGTTGACGTACAATATTGTGTTAGTTACAGGTGTACAGCAAAGCGATTCAGTTCTACGTATATATATACTTTTTCAGATTCTTTTCTATCATACATTATTACAAGATATTGAATATAGCTCCCTGTACAATACAGTAAATCCATGTTGTTTGTCTGTTTTGTATGTAGTGGTGTGTATCTCTTAATCCCATACTCCTAATTTATCCCAGCCTCCCTTTCCTCTTTGGAAACCATAAGTTTGTTTTCTTTGTCTGAGTCTGTTTTGTATGTAGATTCATTTGTATTATTCTTTAGATTCCACATATAAGTGATATCATATAATATTTGTTTTTCTCTGTCTGACTTACTCAGTATGATAATCTCTACGTCCATGCATCTTGTTGCAAATGGCAACATTTCATGCTTTTTTAAGGCTGAGTAATATTCCATTGTACACATGTATCACTTCTTCATTCATTTGTCAATGTACACTTAGGTTGCTTCCATGTCTTAGCCATTGTAAATAGTGCTACTATGAACATTGGGGTGCATGTATCTTTTCGAGTTAGAGTTTTCATCTTTTCCAGATATATGTCCAGGAGTGGGATTGCTGGATCATATATTAGCTCCAATTTTAGTTTTTTAAGAAATTTCCATACTGTCCTCCATAGTGGCTGCACCAATTTACATTCCCACCAACAGTGTTGGAGGGTTCCCTTTTACACACTGTCTCCAGCATTTATTATTTGTAGACTTTTGATGATAGTCATTCTGACGAGTGTGAGGTAATACCTCATTGTAGTTTTAAATTTGCATGTCTCTAATAAGTAGCAATGTTGAGCATCTTTTCATGTGTCTTTTGGCCATTTGTGTCTTTGAAGAAGTGTCTGTTCAGATCTTTGGCCCATTTTTTGATTAGGCTGTTTGATTTTTTGATATTGAGCTATATGGGCTATTTGTATATTTTGGAAATTAACCCCTTGTCAGTCACATTGTTTGCAAATATTTTCTCCCAGTCTGTAGATTGTCTTTTCATTTTGTGTATGGTTTCCTTTGCTGTGCAAAAACTTATAAGTTTGATTAGGTCCCATTTGTTTATTTTTGCTTTATTTCTTTTGCCTTGGGAGACTGATCAAAGAAAATAATGCTTCAATTTATGTCCAAGAATGTTTTGCCTGTGTTCTCTTCCAGGAGTTTGATGGTCTCATGACTTACATTTAGATCTTTAAACCATTTTGAATTTATTTTTGTATATGGTGTGAGGGAGTATTCTAATTTCATTGATTTACATGAGGCTGTCTAGCTTTCCCAACACCAGTTGGTGAAAAGACTGTCTTTTCTCCATTTTTTATTCTTGCCTCCTTTGCTGAAGAGTAACTGACCATAGGTGTGTGGGTTTATTTCTGGGCTTTCTATTTTGTTCCATTGATTTGTATGTCTGTTTATGTGCCAACAACACACTGTTTTGATTACGGTAGCTTTGTGCCATTGTCTGATGTCTGGGAGGGTTATGTATCCAGCTTTGTTCTTTTTCCTCAGGATCGCTTGGACAATTCTGGGTCTTTCGTGGTTCCATATAAATTTTAGGATTATTTGTTCTAATTCTGTGAAAAATGTCATGGATAATTTGATAGGGATTTCATTAAATCTGTAGATTGCTTTGGGTAGTATGGCCATTTTAACAATATTAATTCTTCCAATCCAAGAGCATAGGATATCTTTCCATTACTTTGAATCTTCTTCAGTTTCCTTTATCATGTTTTATAGTTCTCAGTGTATAGGTCTTTCATCTCCTTGGTTAGGTTATTCATAGGTATTTTTTTAATGTGATTTTAAACGGGATTGTTTTTTACTTTCTCTAATATTTCATTGTTAGTGTAATGAAATGCAACAGATTTCTGTATATTAATCCTGTATCCTGCTACCTCGCTGAATTCATTTATCAATTCTAAGTCTTTGTGTGGAGAAAATAGGGTTTTCTATATAGAGTATCATGGCATGTGCATATAATGACAATTTTACCTCTTCCATTCCAATTTGACTACCTTTTATTTCTTGTCTGATTGCTGTGTCTAAGACTTCCAATACTATGTTGAATAGAAGTGAGAGTGGGCATCCTTGTCTGGTTCTGGAATTTAATGAATGGGAAAGCTTTCAGCTTTTCACCATTGAGTATTATGTTGACTGGGTTTGTCTTAAGTGGCTTTTATTATGTTGAGATATATTTCCTTGATACCCAATTTGGTGAGAGTTTTTATCATGAGTGGATGTTGAATGTTTGGTAGAATTCCCCAGTGAAACCATTTGGTCCTGGACTTTTGTATGCAGGGAGATTTGTTGTTGTTTTTTTTTTACCAGATTCAGTTTCACTTCTAGTGATCAGTCTGTTCAAATTATCTTCTTGACCCAATTCTGAAAGACTGTATGTTTCTAGAAACTTGTCAGTTTCTTCTATGTTCTCCAATTTGTTGGCATATAATTCCTTATAGTATTTTCTTATGATTTTTTTGTATTTCTGCAGAATTTATTATTTCTCTTCTTTCATTTCCTATTTTATTTATTTCAGTCCTCTCTCTTTTCTCATTGGTGAGCCTGGCTAAATGTTTGTCAATTTTGTTTATCCTTTCAAAAACCAGCTCTTGGTTTTATTAATCTTTTCTATTGTGTTTTATCTCTATTTCATTCACTTCCTCTCTGATCTTTATTATTTCCTTCCTTCTGCTGACTTTGGGTTTTGTTTGTTCTTTTTCTAATTCTTTTAGGTGGTAGGTTATTGTTGTTTGAGATTTTTCTTATTTCTTAGAAAAGGCCTGTATCACTATGAACTTCCCACTTAGGACTGCTTTTACTGCATCCCATAGAATTTTTGTAAGGTTGTGTTTTCATTGTTGTTTTTCTCAAAGTATTTTCTGATTTCATCACTGACCCATTGCCATGTTGTTTAGTCTCCATGTAATCGATATTTTCCCCCACTTCTATTTCTGTGGTTGATTCCTAGTTTCATACCTTTGTTGTCAGATTTTTATGATTCTTATGTCCTATTTTACATCTTCATGTTTATCCTTTTGCTATTCATTTTAGTTATAATCATTTTTACAAAATTTTTGATTGTTTTTTTTTCTGTATACTGACTTATTTAAATTATATTCAGTCCTCTTATATATTTGCCTTTCCTATTTTGTTTTTCCCTTTCCTATAGATTCTTGCTTCTTTTCTATTTAAAGAAGACCTTTCAGTATTTCTTTTAGGTTAGGTTTAAGTATTGCTGTGTTTTTTTAGGGTTTGGTTGTCTGAGGAATTCTTAATTTCTCCTTCTATTCTAAATGATAATCTTGCTGGGTACAGTATCCTAGGTTGCAGATTTTCCCCTTTCATGACTTTGAATATATCATGCCACTCCTTTCTGGTCTGTGAAGTTTCTGTAGAGAAATCAGCTGGTGGCCTTATGGAGGGTTACTTGCAACTCACTCTTTGTTTTTCTCTTGCTGCCTTTAGACTCCTCTCTTTATCTTTAACTTTGCCATTTTAATTATGATATGTTTTTGTGTGAGTCTGTTTCATTTCATCTTTGGGACCCTCTGTGCTTCCTATACATGGATATCTGTTTCCTTTTTTAGGCTTGGGAAGTTTTCAGCCATAATTTCTTCAAATACATTTCCAATCCCCTTTTCTCTTTCTTTTCCTTCTGGAATACCTATTATGGATAGATTACCATGCTTTATATTATCCCATAGATCTCATGTGTTGCTTGCATTTCTTAAAAAATTTTTCTCTGTCTGCTGTTATAATTGGGTGATTTTCCATTATTCTATCTTCCACATCATTTATTCATTCTTCTGCATTATTTAGTATGCTATTCATTGCCTTTAGCTTGGTTGTTATCTTGGCAATTGAGTTGTCTAATTTTGATTGGCACCTCTATAGTTTCTAGTTCCTTGTTACAGTGATCTGCATTTCTGTTGATAATCTTTCTTAATTCCTTTAGCACCTTTATTACCTTCTTTTTCAAGTCAGGGTCTGGTAGACTGGAGAGGTCTGTTTCATTGTTTGCTCTTTCAGCAGATTTCTCTTGTTCTTTTCATTGGGAGTAGTTCCTCTGCTTTTTCATTTTACTTAAATTTCTCTGACTCTGAATTTAGGAGAAACAGTTATCTACTGTGGTCTTGAAGGGCCGCTTTTATGTGGGAGCATCCATGTGTAGACTGTTTGAATCCAATATTTTTGGTGCAAGTGCTCTTTTTGTTATATATGCCTGCCACGTCTTTACTCAGAGTGTGCAGGCCATTGTCCCCTTGATGGGGGTGTGTTTGGTGTTGTGGTGACGAGAGCCTGCACTGGTTGTTGGGTGGGGCCTCCACTTTGCTCAACAGCTGTTCACAGCCGTGTTGAGGGTAGGGTCTGCTCCCCAGTTGTTAGAGTAGAAGCCCCTAGATCCAGTTCTAAGCTGCAGTATGGGATAGGTGGAACTGGATCAGTACTGCTGTGAAAATAGCCACTGTGTATTCCTCCTCAGGAGCTGTCTCCAGGACATATGATACTATGATGCTGCCTGCCACCCATTGTGTGCACCCACAAATTCCGTCACTGCTGACCCCACACCCTTCTCTGCTGTAGAATCACTGACAATTGGCCAGGTTGTCAGTACTGCTTCTGACAAGTCTGGGCTCTCAAAATCTGCAGCCACTGGAGCTGCACCCCGCTGTGAAACTGTTGACAGTGGGGCTCCTATGGCAGACTCATGCCCTACCCTTTGCATGCTGATGATGGGGCTCCTATGGTGGGCTGGCGCTCCATCCTGTGCAAGTCAACAATAGCAGCCTGGACCTCACTCTAGGCCCTTCAGGCTGTCTGTGTGCAGCCAGACTGAATCCTCTCCCTGGGTCTGTCCACTGAAGCCTGAATTTTGGCACTCAGCTGCTACAGGCAGCAGCAGGAACCCTGGTGAAGGGGTTTCCCAGGGCAAGGGAACCTTTCCTATTTCACAGCTCCCTCCCAGGGGTGCAGGTCCCATTTGATTCCTTTTTTTTTTCCCTTTTGTTCTACCCAGTTACATGGGGATCTTTCTTGCAGTTTTCATTGTATAAGAGATCTTCTGTAGCTTTCAGTTGGTATTCTGTGAGAATTGTTCCACATGTAGTTGTATTTTTGATATGTTTGTAGGGGGAGGTGAGCTCCATGTCCTTCTACTCTACTCTTGATATTCTCCCCTATTTCTTTTTCCTTACTTTTAAATCTTGAATCTCTTGATATCCTTTATGCTATATGAATGTAAAACAAAACAAGAAAACATATTTTTTCAGGGGGTATATATTATTAATAAAGGAGGGAAAATATAATTAATAATCACTGGTGCATTCTGTTTTAAGTATTTGAAATAGGTGTCTTTGAGCCAATGAGTTTCAAAATGTTTAACCTTCAAATTTGTTCAAATAAAACTTTAAACAATCCCTCAGACTTTAAAAAGAACTCTGAAAGACATTTTTCTAAATATTAACCTTCAGAGATTATCTGGACAGAATTTTCTTCTCCAGTCATGTTAAAACCACTGTAAAACTTTCCAATATTATAATAAACCTTGAATGGAGAAGCTGAACAGAGTTTCATTTTTTTTGTTTCTGAAACTTTCATTAATTAGAGTTAGCCTCCTATCAGGACAGAAAGAATACCTTTTGTCCATTAGTTTTAACTTTTAAATGGCAGAAAATTGCTTCAAGGCATATCATTAGATATTGGCATGCCTTACTCATTTTCTCCTGTCACCAGAAGATACCACTTGATCCCTGTCAGCACTTCAGCCTCCTTTCCATTCAACATATGATTAGCTAGGAGATGGGTCAGAGAGATACAGCTGCATGAAATTATACAACACATGCATTTGCACTGATTTTTGAGAGAATAGATTTTTGCTGCCCAGTAAATCAAACCTATAAAGGTTTGATTTAATTATGTTCCATAATTAACATAATACTCTGCTGTCCCTGTGTATCAGAAAATAAAGGGCAAATACTTTCTGTCAATAATTAGACCTTTTACAAGTTACTTCTTAAATCCTTACACTACCTATATCTGGTCAAGGTGCTGAGCCTCTGGGGAAGAGTACCATTATAGATAATGCTAAGTACTGAAAAGAACACATTAAAATAGAGATAAATTTATTTTGAAATTCAGTCCTTTTCTACATTTGCAATATTTTTCCATTTTAGAAAGAAAGTCCTTTTTCATATTTATAATACATACCTTGCCTCTAATTTCTAACATGCAAAGGATATAATTACAGGTTGTCATAAGGAATGCTATCAATGTTTTAAATGGATTAATTAAATGCCACTGCTACATTTTAAAAATATTTTTATGTACAACAATTGAAATTGTGAATGTTTGATTTATTCTCCACTTCTTTTCGTCAATTTTTAAAAGTATATTGGTATATGGTATCAGAATCATATAAATCTTTTTTATATTAAAACATGCTTTGTATTTTTCTGTTTTCATTGCACATATGAATTAATAGCACCCATTAATAGGATAAAACAAGTCAAAATAGTCAGAATCACAAAACACTTATTTCTGTATCCTGATAAATTTAATTTATGTAGTTTTTAGATAGATTTTCACTAAAAGAACATGCTTTTTTTTCAAATATCTACACATAAATTGATATAATATGGAAAATTTAAGTGTCTGCATCATTTTGAAGTTGAATCTACAAGGCACTGAAATAAATATGTAAAGTTGCTACAAGGCAACTTTAAATAAATATAGAAATAATAGGCTGGAAAACGTTCCTGAAAAAAATATATTATTTGACTAATTGATAAAATAATCCACAAAAATGATCAATCAGCTTTCCCAGTGTGAAACAAAGCTTGAGATGGATGTGTACTGACACATAAAAGTATAAAAAACAATGATTTTGATGGTCCATTTCCAAAGTCTATTCCTTGTAATTAATAAAACTAATCTAGAGTAACTATCTTATTTCAACTATTGGTATATCAGCAATCTTAGAGAAAATATTTTCAGCAAAGGTATTTGTAGGCTTTTGCTTTGGAGAAATGATACTGTTCTATTTGTTTTACTCAGAGTCCATCCAGTAATCTAAAGTTCACTTTTACTATATCAAACATTTTACTAGGATGTTCATGGTAGCAGTGACAGTCCCTTTATTTCCCTTTATTCTTCTGAAAGATATATTCTCTCTTTCTGATCTTTTAGTAACCTTTATAGAAATTTTAACATGCCTTCTAAACTTATCAAATTCTAAAATCAAAGTTACATATTGACCCTTCTGTTGAGCACTTTAGCTCCTATCCTCCCCTTCCTGACTTACAGGCTGTTGTTTTTGTGTATTTGAGTTCTATCTTATGTTAACCCAAAGAAATATTATTATTCCTTTTTAGAGTCAATATATGTGTAGATTTATAACTATATTTGACACTTTCTTTGCTCATCATATCTTTATGTATCTCAGGCCTTTTAGTGGGATCATTTTCCTCTGGCTAAATAATATCCTTTGGAATTTTATTTAGCAAGGTTTTCTTGGCAGCAAATTCAGTTCTGTTGTTGTTATTGTTGTTTTGTTTGGAAAAATGGGACCGGATGTTCAGTTCTAGGTTGATAGTTATTTTTTCTTAGCTCATTTTAGTTCATTGCTCGCTGCTTTCCATTGACACTTTTGAAAAGTCAGCTACTGACTGCTGCCATTCTTTGGAGGTGAACTGTCTTTTCTCTCAGGCTGCTTCTGAGATTCCTGTTTGCCTTTGGTGTTCTGTAGCTTCATTTTGATATATATCTGGTGAGAATTTCGTTAAAGGCTTTCATCTTAGAAGTCTGTGGACTTTCTGGGAGGCAGCGACTTCATTGGTAAGCAGCTCTCCATGGGTCTCTTACATTCCTGTACATCTTGTGAAGAGATATTGGCAGCTTTGTTCTGGATTATCTTTTTAAGGGTGTCTGATACAAAACAGCCTTGGAATATAGAGAGAGTTTTCCTCCAGGTCAAAGGACAAATTTGTTTCCTGATCAGAATAATAAAAACGATGTGTCCCTCTGGGTAAATTGGGCAGGATTGCTAACATCACCTTTAAAATTTTGTGTTCCCTAAGCTCGGAGTTCCCCAGCTGTCACACAATATACTGTGAACACCATCCACCTAGATCTTCCTCTGCATCTCCCTTGTCAGATTTGGAGGTCAGGAAGAGCTTAAGCAAACATGAAGCTCCAGATCCCTACTGGTCCATGAGTAATAAAATCCTTTCTCTGACCAGGGCATGTTGTGTCTTCTGTGGCCAACTAATTTGAGAGTAGTATAAAATCTCAAACCCTTCAAAGCTCTTGAAAGACATTTATTAGTTCTGCATAATTCTTGAAGCCATTATTTATTTGTTTATTCCCCTTGTCACATTCTTTTTCTTCTCTCCTTCTGGTACCCCAATGCAATATTGTTAGTACTTTTTACTCTATTTTTCTTCCTTGATATTTCTTCCATGTGTTTCATCTTTTTCTTTGCCACATTCCAGTTAATGTCTTCAGATATAATTTCCAGTTCACTAAAACTATAATCTACTGTATTGATCTGTTAGGGCTGCCATAACAGAATACCACAGACTGGGTGGCTTAAACAGCAGAAATTTATTTTTCTCACAATTCTGAAAACCAGAAGTTCAAGATCAACCATCAGGGTTGGTTTCTGGTGAGACCTCTCTCCTTGGCTTACAGACTGTCATTTGCTCACTGTGTCTTCACATGGCCTTTTGTCTGTGCACATGCATCCCTGACGTCTCTTCCTCTTCTCACAAGGACAACAGTCCTATTGGATTAGGGCCCCACCTTATGACCTCACTTAACCTTAATTACTACCTCCTTAAAGGCACTATCTCCAAATACAGTTATGTTAGAACTTCAACATATGAATTTGGGGGTGGAGGGGACACAATTCAGTCTATAACATCTACTAATGGCCATTTTTCATTTAGGGGAACGGAGAGCAGACTATTTTATTTTCAGGAATGATGTACAAGACTCTTACATATAGCAGACACTATTGGGGAGAACAAGAGGTTAGGAGAGGAGGAGGGAAACTTTTACTTTCCATTGTCTTTTATGCACTTCATGTTATATATTTTTGTATGGCTTTAATTTTTACCATATGGTAGACAGACTCTAAGGTGACTCCCCATAATGCCTGTATCCTGGTATTTATGCCTGTGTATAATTCCCTGCTCTTATATAATTCCTTCTCCTTGAGTGTGGATGAGGCCTGTGACTTGCTTCTAACCAATAGAATAGGGCAAAGGTGATGAACTGTCACTTCCATAATTACATTATAAGAGATTTCATCTTGCTTGCAGGCTCACTCTAGAGGCTCTCCCTTGACTGGCTTGATAAAGTAAGTGACTATGTTGGGAGACCCATGTGCCAAGGAGTTGAGGACAGCCTCTAGACAACAGTCAGCAACAAGCCAGGGCCTTCAGTATTACACCTGCCAGGAAGTGATTTCTGCAGCAAGTTGAGTGAAATTGAAAGCAAATTCATTACATGTCGAGCTTCCCAGGGAGAACCCAGTCCTGGCCACCACACTGATTGCAGTCTTGCAGAATCCGTGGCCAGACTCCTGACCCACAGAAACTATGAGAAAAGAAATGTGGGTTGTTTTACACTGTTATGTTTGCAATAATTTGTTATACAGCATGGGAAACTAATACATAATCATGCATATATAACTTTAAACTATAAAAATATATTTTATTAAGAGGTTACATCCTGTTTGACAGGCTAACAAAAATTTTAAGCTTTTTTAAAATTATGTATGTTTTTCATTTTTGGAATTTGTATTTTATTTCATTTCAGATATGCTTGGTCATGTTCTAATCTGTTTCCTTTTGCTCATATTTGTAATTCCTCCTTTCTTTCATTACTTTAAGAAGTACTTGTTTCAAACTATGTCTGATATTCAGTATCTCACATTATTGTGTTTGTGAACCTGCTTTGCATTGCTTCTGCTGGATCTAGCTCATGAAACTTTGTTTTCGTGTGAGTTTTCTGATTTCCTATGAGAGGCTCACGTTTTCTGGAACATTAAGTATGCGAATTATTTGAGGTCTGTGTGGAAATGGGTTTCTCCAGAGATGCTCTGCTTTTGCTTCTCCACAATCAACTCAGTCACTTCAAACTAAATTCAAAGATTGAGGGTTTTAAGACAATCTGGTGGTGAAATCTCATGTTATGGCTGGCTTGTGGTTATTGTTTCCCTTCCATTTTTAATCAAGGTTTAAGGCCAGCCTGACCACCTAAATTTTCAAAGTTTTCTAAAATGTTTCCTTTGCTTCAACTCACATTTACTCTCCAACTTATTGCAGTCAGTGTCTTCTGAATTCTTCTGAAACTACACTCAAGGACTACCAATAAATTTCATATTCAAAGCCACTGGCTTCCTTTAATGTCTTTATTTTACTGCTTTTAATGCTATATATCACTTTTTCCATGTCTTTTGTACTGTATTTTTTCTTGCTTCTCCTACCAACCATCTCCTTCTCTCCACCCCAATATCCTTCACATTCCTTATTCCTTTCCTGACAAAATTCTTTCAATGCCCTATGTTCGGTCCTAACTCTCTCCTTAATTTTTCATGTTTTCTCCTTCATTTCTTGTCTTCAAATAGTAACTGCAATTTGATGTTACCCAAAACTATTAACTCCAATAATCCTGACATACACATAAGTCCAGATCTGTAGTCATAATAGCCTGTGTACTTTATTCATTAGATTTCTATCTAGCAGTCAAAGTGACCAAATATAAATTTGCTCTGTTTTTCAAAGTCTGTCTCTTTTGCTTATTTTCAATAATAATAATAATAATAAAAACAACTGACACTTATGTAGAAGGTACAATGTGCCAGATATTTCTCCCAGTGCTTTACAGATATTAAACTAATATAGAAAGAACCTGTAACATAGAGATTATCATTTTTCCTTTTTATAAATGATGGAACTGAGACACAGAGAGCTTAAATTATTTGCCTAAGTTGACACAGCCATTTAGTGGTTGATCTAGCACCCACTAGGCTCCAGGGTCCTTTATTGGTAGATGTTCCCATAAAAAGCTAGTTAATATAGTAGGTCACCAATTCGTTCTTCCCAGACACTTACATACATACATGAATTCTATGTCTAAACTGTCCCATTAACCAAACTGTCACATATCATAATAATCAATAGAAATAAATTAAAATTTTGTTGTAAATCCTAAGTCCTTAATTCTTACTGCTAGACTAATTAATGTGCTAGACGTAATTAAATCAGCATAAATATCATAGTTGAATTTCATGAAAAAGATCAGTAAATGTTATGCCCATTAATAACTTCTGTAGCTATTCAAACAAATATAATGCAATACAGATAATTAAATCTTGTGCTTCGGGGAGC
This sequence comes from Grampus griseus, assembly GCF_964374135.1. Taxonomy (NCBI): domain Eukaryota; kingdom Metazoa; phylum Chordata; class Mammalia; order Artiodactyla; family Delphinidae; genus Grampus; species Grampus griseus. The sequence goes on from NC_139018.1 coordinate 58,864,230, forward strand.
AAGTAGGTTTGCTTAAGGAACAGAAAGGAAAATATGCCTTTATTCTCTGCCCTAGGGAGAACAGTGAAATAACTGACTAGGTATATTAATGGGGTAGTAGAAAGGGTAACATCTGTCGTTCTCTGAAATACCAGATCTTTGGCTGAGGTAGAATTAACTGACTCATATCTGATATTGAATTATAATAACTTTCATTTACAACATGGTGGGAACAGCCTCTATTTTAATTTCATTTTAGTTTTAATTTACTAACTACAGTACAGAAAATGCATGCTGTCTCATAAATACAACACATATTACATTTTAGAAGGGCCTGACAGGATATTCTTCTAATGATTTATTTCTGTTTTCAAAGTTGATTTCAGTGGTATTGAGTTCTCAGAGCAAAAGCTTACTTTTTCTTTCTATGGTTCCCACACTAACCTGAATATGAATTATCAATAGACTATTGCAGGCAGCAGAAGTAAACATGTAGGTATTAGCATGATGAGTCTGAAAAACCAAACCAGTTATAGAGCAAAAATCCTCAATTATAATTCATAGAACACTGTACTATTTTTAATACTTTAAGAATAAAGATGCTCTACTATTGGTAGCAATTATCTGAATAGACCGTATTGAAGATTCAAATTTAATGCCTAAAAAAAAATGATAATTTCTAATTTTAAATATATACCTGCTTGCACAATTACCAATCTGCCTACCTTAGTGGCCTCATATACTAATAGCGGTAAGTTTTAACAGGCTGAAGAACTCTAATTCCAAGTCTCAATTTCAGGTTGTGAGTGTATTTTTATTTTAATACCTTCCTAAAATTTAATTTTATTCCTATCCTCATTTTTTTTCATGCCTGGGCCTCTGGGCTGTGCCAATTTGTATATTTGAATTAATGCACCAAATAATGTTTGAAAGTCTAATCTTATTAAATGCCTTTAAATCCAACACTTCCCCTGATTGGTTAGACTTTATTAATTAACCCATATGTTATCAAAACCTTATGCTGGCTGCCTAGTTGGTTGTCTCTGTGGGTCATATGGACCAAATGGTTTCCTTAAAAAAACAGTATCGAGGCTGGAAAATTTATGTGAAGTTAGATTTCCAAAGTAGCTCACTTTTCCACTAACGCAAAATGCCATGAATTATAGAATTTATGGTTGACTAATTACTTAAGAGTTGACAGTTGTTGAGCTAAGGATTTTTCATCTCATTTTCCCATCCCTGAGTAAAGCTTTGTCACAAGCAATTTTAAAGAGGAGAGTGAAATGATTTATATGTTCCATATGCTACAATTGTACTAATGGTAAAAGGAATACTTCACTGGGTAGTAATAGGCCTAAGGAAAGAAGAAAGAAAATAACTGATAGTTAACTATAATAACACATCAAAATATGAACAACTTTCCTTCAAACAAAGATATAAATAAATTCCAGTGGGCTTATACAAGAGGAAGCAAAAGATACCAGAAGTGTAGATATACTATAAACTGTATGGAATATATTGATACTTAAAAAGTGTATGTGTCTATGACTTATCCTGTCAGTTATGTATAGGACATAATCAGTGATGAAATTAAGCAAGAAACTATTTAAATGACACAAATCTCAGAAGATACCCTACTTCTCAGGATTAAATAGGATGAACTCAAGATGGGAGATGATTTCCTTAGTCACCTCAGGTTGAGAAATAGCAGTTGGGGGACTTCCCTGGTGGTGCAGTGGTTGAGAATCCGCCTGCCAGTGCAGGGGACACAGGTTTGATCCTTGGTCTGGGAAGATCCCATGTGCCACGGAGCAACTAAACCCATGCGCCACAACTACTGAGCCTGTGTGCCACAACTACTGAAGCCTGTACACCTAGAGCCTGTACTCCGCAACAAGAGAAGCCACTGCAATGAGAAGCCCACGCACCACAAGGAAGAGTAGCCCCCACTTGCCACAACTAGAGAAAGCCCACACTCAGCAATGAAGACCCAACCCAGCCAAAAAAAACCCAGTTATTCTAGAGGAAAGGATTTCCTGCTCTAGAAGAGAATTATAGATAAGATCTTCTGAGTAAAGACAGCTAAAATAAAGCATAAGACCACTCTCCCCAAGGGACTAGCCAGATAAGCATATTTATGGGATATTAGCCTTTACCATCCAATGCAAGTCTCCTTATGCATAAAGCTGCAAGAGAGGATTTGAAACAGGCCCAGTTGCTTACCCATTCTTTTTTTTTTAATTGAAGTATTCTTGATTTATAATATTGTTAGTTTCAGGTGTACAGCAAAGTGATTCAGTTATATATAAGTGATACCATATAATAATTGTTTTCCACTGTCTGACTTACTTTACTTAGTATAATAGTCTCTCGGTCCATCCATGTTGCTACAAATGACAATATTTCATTCTTTTTTATGGCTGAGTAATATTCCATTGTATATATATCACATCTTCTTAAACCAGTCATCTGTTGATGGGCACTTGGGTTGTTTCTGTGTCTTGGCTATTTTAAATAGTGCTGCTATGAACATTAGGGTACATGTATCTTCTTGAATTACTATTTTCTTTTTTTCTGGATATACAGTGTAGATAGGAACACTTGACAATAGGGATTAGAAAACCACATCACTTCTAAATCTGTGAACACAGATCTTAAGGAGAGACAGTCCAGTGCAAGGTTCTTCTGTTTATCATAATTGCTTAGTAATATTAACCTACTAAAATTTTTGCTTCTTTTAGTACCAGATGTAACCAATTTTTAAATTTACCTGTAAAAGTAATAATAATAACTTCTTTTTACATACAGTCAGGGTTTAAGACTTAGACTTACCTCCCCGAAACTTGGGTGTGTTTGTGGCTGTGTGTGTGGCAGAAATAAGGAGCAGGCCCCTTTTAAAACTTGTGATATGTTTCTGAAAGAAATAGTACAATGTTGGCTGAATAGGTTTGTCATAATTACAATACAGTGATTAATAGGACACTACAAGTGCTATTATAGCATTTTGTTGTACAAAAGAATGGTTGAATGCTTATTCTCAAAATTTACTAAAATGAAAACTAAAATGAAAATTGCAAAACTATTATATCTGCTTAGCAAGTGGAAATTGTTAACAGGTATATTCAAGAAACATTTCAAAGAGGAAAATCTAACCTAAAATTATTGTATTAAATATACCTTTTCTTAGCAATTAATAATATGTTCCTCTTATAATTAGTAATACAAAAGTTTAATAACCAGAATTCATAGTTGAAATTAGCATATATCATTAGCATAGCTATATAAGTGTATCATTATGTCATTAAAAATAGGACATTCTAACAGCATAAATAGCTTTTAATGGTAGAATTATATATAAGAACAAAATTATAGTTAAAATATTTTATCAGCTTTCAAAACCTTTGTGTGTGTCATCATGACTATTTATTGTCTTAATGAAAATGTAGGTTTTTAATATGCCAAAAATGGGTATAAAATGAATTAAAACTGGTAATTCAGTTGAGAACAACATGGACCACAATATATTGAGTCATTATGCTATGTCAAATCTTTATGGAGATTTGCTATAGTGTATTATATATTCATTACAATAAGATTAGGTATATATTATTACTACCATTTTAAATATAAAGTACAACCAAGAGTTAGTATTTAAAATTCTGGTTTAGCTACTCAGTATACTCTTAACCACTAGGCTATGGCTTCATTTTTAGCTGTACAGTTAGAGTAAAGATCATGTCTTCCTGAAAGCATCTGATTCTTTCTCCTTTCCTTATCACAGGACTTGGAAAAGTTTCACTCAATCATGACATCAGGTACAAAGTCCAGTATCTCTTGATCTGGATGAGGTCTAGTTGCAGTGTCTCTTGATCTGAAGACCTGTGAACTAAAAGAGTCAAATTATCTGTTATATGATGGCAGAAAAGTGACAGGATAACTACAACAAACTCTCCCATTTGAAAGGGAAAGGATGGGAAGAATTTGGTAGTCACTGGTCCATAACAATTCTGAAATCCCACTTGACATTATCTGGGGCTAGAAAATATTCTTTGACTTAAATCCTGGGAATAGGTCCATAGACCATTGTTCTCAGCCCTGCCTTCTAGGAATTAATTTCTTTTTTTATCACCTCCTTGGCCAATTATGAAGAGAAGATTGGAAAACATGTCTTTTTGGCAATCTGTTTAACCATCTGCAGAAATTTGGGGACCAAGAAGTATTTAACATCCTAAGAACTCTTAATCTCTTCTAGTTTAGGGTGGTGGTGCTTTTTGCTAACACAACTATATTTTACAAGGTTATGGGTTTTCTGTTTATTTTTCAGGTCCACTCTGCCAAAACCTATGTCCATAATTCTTTCCACAAACCTCTTTCTCTAGATTCAATTATGTGTGTTTTGGATGTATTAAAATACTACTTTATTCATCCTAGCATCACTTTTATCTTGCTGAATGGCATGTTGTTCCTTTTAGAGGCATGATCTATAAGGGATGTTAATTAATTTAGAACTTTTAACAAAAGGTTTAATGATAACACCCTTCACTGGATCTTTATCCTGAGGTGATTTTTAGTGATAACCTCTGAGTTAGGCGTTTTCCTTGAGGCTGTGTCTTATTAGCCACAACTTTAATTTGTTGAAAAATAATTTCATTTAGCAGCTCTGCAATTCTGTATTGTCTCTAATACTTCCAAATACTGCTCAAAAACTGGCTGTTTCTTTTCAGATTTCATCATTTTTGGTACCTCTGTTTATCAGGCACATAATCCTCCAGTTGCAGGCAATAACTTTAGTAAATGTTTCAGTACTGAAATCCACAGGTCAAATTTTTCTAGTAACTCATAATAGTTTCCTCACTTTTTCTGGCCATTTATAGCAGTTTTCTTGCAGCCTACAGCCTTGATCAAAATCATATTTTGTGGAAATGGCACCTCATTTCCCAGTACCAACTTCTGTAATGGTCAGCTATTGCCATAGTAAAGCTGCAGGCTATATCACCCCAAAACTCAGTGGCTTAAAATAACACTCAGTTATTCTTATTCATGTGTCTGCAAGTCATGTGGGGGTGTCTCTGTTGTTACCAGCAAGTCTTAATTAGGTTTAGTTCCCAGTTACATGTTTGGTTTCATCTATTCTGTACCTCTCTCATCCCTCGGAGACAACCAACTCTTTTGAGTGTGGAAAAGAGGATACCAGCTCTTTCCCAGTAGCATAATCCAAATGGTGTGTGTGTGTGTGTGTGTGTGTGTGTGTGTGTGTGTGTGTGTGTGTGTGTGTGTGTGTGTTTAGGTATTGTTCAGATCAATGTATTGGTGGTAGATGAATATAGCAACTTGTTGACTTTGAAGTGTTAGGCTTTATGTAAAATCCATTGCAAAAGATGGCTCTGGCTAGCATATTGGTGATATAAAATCCTTCTGTAGTTGGTGACAAGCAAAGGTAATAAGTATAGTGGATCTGCTAATGTCAGTCATTATATATATATTATTATTCCTGATCAAAAAGATATTTTGAAGGAATCATTTAATGCCAAGGCCTGGAACTGGGGAGTAGAATAGGTTTTTCCCACTTAATCTGGCAGTGACAGCTGTCAAAATTATAAAGTACCCTTTATCTAGTGATCATATATTTAGCTTCTTGATCTTCAGGCAGAAACCAACATAAAGAGATTTCTTACTTTTCCCTCCACTGTATCTGCTGTTATAGATGTAGCTCATTTTGCAGGTGCAGCTATGGAAGCCATTGCTGCCTTGGCAGTGATCTCAGGAGCTCACACAGTCTGGAGGCACATGATCTTTTACCAATGGACAGGGTAAAGTAGCAGTGAATAGCACTAAAGTAACAGAGTAATGGTAATACAGTAACATGAAACCTTAAAACATTGTGTTGGATCTTTGCGCGTATATCTGTATGTATTGCTAATGTAACTCTAAGCTGTCGGTGGTAGAATTGGGCAGAATGTCAAGCAAGTAACTATAATTGTGTGATTTACACATGGCCAAAAGTGATAAGAACTGAGTTATCTTCATTGAAAATCTAAGAATCCCTTCTAACTATGGAGTACAGACTTTGAAAGAACATCAGATTCCCTAAAGGGCTGTACTGTACGCAAAATTTGTGACCTGATACATCCATTTCAGAAATACAAATTATTCACAGGCTAGTTAGAGAGTTATGCATCCTTCAGTCGTGAAGGAACTGGGTGTAGAAGCTTCTAGGCCCATTTCAAATAAGAAATGTCTTAGAATATTTTTTCTTAGTTTCAATATTCTTTAGGGAAAAAAATCCCAGTAAAACTTCAGACCAAGATAGAGCTTCCCAGGCAGTAGTGTATTAAATCTTAGAAAGTCAGCAGTAGAATGAACTGAAGATCTGTGGGAGAAGAAAATCTTTGTCTTATATCACCCTCTGCCACATTTGGACCGTAGGTAATAAGGAAAGGTCTAAGAAAACACATTTTATGTGTCACTAAGGTGCATTGCTTTCTGAGACAGGCACAGTGAATTGAGCCACTTCTCTATTACTGCTTGTCTGAACTTGGGGAAAATCTCATACAACATTAAATCTTGATGTTCTTTAAAATGGTTATCATAATCGTACCTATTTCATAATGTTGTTGAGAAGATGAAATGACTTTATATATACAATGACATTACCCTAGTACATGGTAAAAAGCAAATACAGAAAAAATAGTACCACTCTGCTCCCTCTTTCCTCTTCTTTCTTTTTCTTTCTTCTACCCACTCCAGTCTTCTTCCTCTCTTCTGTATTTCCCCTACCCCCTTTTTATCCCAAGAATCTGGATGCTTCTATAAACATTAGATAGAATATTTATTTGATGAGTGCACAAAACTGAACCCTAGAGAAAAAATAATGAAAACAAAACTCATCTGAGACTTAGACACAAATACCTAGGGATTTAAAAATAAGGCGGAACAAATTTTAACAGCTATACAATGGGCTGTTTCTTGTGAGCATATAAACAGCATTAGAGTCAAACATTAACAAACAAAGTTGTGCAACATCTTGGTGTTAACGGCTTACCATTGAATAGATGTTCAGTTATGCATTCATATATTTAGAACACAGGTTGCAAAAAAATGTATAAATTTAAATAATTTCTTGTCTTTGATTTATTGACCACCTTTATTCTAAATCCTCTGTTATAATTTAAGCAACTTCCAAGACATATCTTAGAAAAAATATTGGACCATGTATCTAATCCCCAAAGTACAAATCATAGCTAGTCTATTTCAAGCCTTTTTCTTAATAGCTAGAGTATTAGTGAAACAAACAGATATGTTTTATAGATATTCAGTTCCATAAAATATAGATTTGAGGGTGCTTTGAGGAAAACAGAATATTGTGTAGTGCTTTCTACTCATAATAATGCAAATTTGAAACTGTAAAGTTTACCTATAAAGAAAAGAGATCATTGTATAGTGCTTCAAACAACTCAGAGCTTTATTTTTCCATGTTATAAAAAGTCAGAAAGGAGGCAGGTGCTGACATTTTTATCAACTGGTGATGGCTGTCAGGGCCCAGGACTAAGGTCATCTTGGTTTACCTTCATAATGTGAAGAGAGATGCTACAATCCTCACATTAGAATCTGAAGCATGAAGAAAGAGGAGGAGCAAAAGAATAGAACAAAGGACCTTCCTATCAGGAAGCTGATTTTTCCCCTCTTTTAGGGTCCTTTTCTAGAAGCTCTCCAGTCAATGACTTCTGCTTATATGTAATTTGGTAGAACTGAATCAGTGGCTATTTCTGTCTGCAAGGAAGGTTGGGAAGTATAAATTTTTAGAGGTTGTTGGTGCTTACAACAAATCATTTTGATTAGTAAGGAGTTTGATTAGTACATAAGACTATTTATTATGTAAGCAATAAAGGGTCTCTCATGCAGTTCATACTTTGGCTCCCTAACATTCGTATATAACATTCACACACATATGTCTTCCCACCTCCTCAAAGTAGACAGCCACAAAGCCCTATCCTTTTGGCATCCAGGTCAAAATATAAGATCTCTGGGTAATGTTTAATTTTTCTCATCAGGCCTGGCTATAACTCCTTGTGGTTTGATGATATGTAAACTAAATTACAAGTTACCTGCTTATGACACATTTGAAAAATGATCCAGGAGAATAAGGAAAATAAATATTAAACTACCATAAAGAATGGAGAATAATGGGAAATGAACGGCCCTCACTGGTCTCTAGTAATTATGAAATCCTACTAGGAAGAGTATCAAGGATTCTGTGCCTTGTGAATAAAGAAATTTTCTTGATCAGACAGTCTGTCAATCCCGTGTTCTATGTACTAAGAATACCTACTTTAAATATTGTACTCAAAGGCTACAGTTGAAGAGGATATTGGTATTATAGTGGCTGAGCGCTGCTAGCATCCTATCACCTGTTGGTGCCAGTAGAGACACCCAGAATATACTCCAGATTTAAAAATCACTGGTTCTTTGGTCTCAGTAGAGAAACTTGTATCAGACTGACACTCCCAATGAATGCAAGTCTAAAACATGGATTTAAAACAACAAGCTTTAAGATTTGCATGACCAAGATCCAACAAAGAAGGGAAGGACATTGAGGTGTGGTGTATACTTCCTCCAGGTACCTGCAGGATTTCCCATGCTGTGAAGAAAGGACAAGTGTGTATGCGGCTAGGTACTTGGGAGAGTTTCACTGGGCTATGGAGGCAAAGACGGGAGTTCAGAAATGCCAAAGGGCAGGGATTTGAGGGGTCATGATACGAGAGAGAGAAATCATAGATGTGAGCCTGAAATTCTCCATTAACTTTTCCTCTAAGTATTTGCCGAATGCTAAACCTCTAATGCAATGGATAAAATGCTGAAAAATAAAACAAGCAGAAAACAGCCCTTGTAGGCTAAAAATCTAAGCAGGGATTTTGATTTTCTTATGGAGTTCACACAAGTAAATCTGCGTGTAATCTCCCTCTCTGCCAGAAGAAATACAATCCTTTCAAAGCAATGAAGAAGTAAACATCATTCAAGTCCTCTACAATTTTCCCATCCAATATCAGGGATTCTATGAAAAATATTGGGTATGCCAATAAAAAGTAGTTTCAAGAGGTTCCATGAACTTTACATGAATCTGATATTAGTCTGTGTTTTGAATCTTATTTTTCATTTATTTGATTTTACAGTTACAGATTCAAGTCTGGTTTATTAAGTCTCTTGAACTTTCCTCTTTTTATGTTTTATTAGTTTTATAAATGTCCTAACCAATATACTACTTCGTTCCTAATTTTATGTTAGTTCCTAATTTTATGCTAGTCCTTTTTTGATCATATCACATAATCTTTCTGTATTTTCCATTTATTTTTTCTCTGTTCCTTGATCTTCTTATTCAATAATAAATATTCTCTTCACTTATACAACCCTATGAATTAGGTACCATTATTATTCCTACCTGATGCAGAATCTGAGAATCAAAGGTTAAGTAACCAGTAACCAGCCCAGTATCACAAAATTGTGATTCAAACCTGGGCAGTTTGGATCCACAATCCATATACCTAACACTTATTCTATGCTGCCTCACACAAAATAAAGTGATGGGACTCTCATTATATAAAACAGAAATAGGAGGGAAGTCTTTCAAAATATTAACATTGATTATGTGTGGGGTTTGTGTGTGTACAAAATTATTAATGCTCTATCTTCACTATCATTTTTATTCAAGTTTTTCAAAATTTGTATAAGCACTGTTTTTATAGTTGAATATATTTACAAGGAAAAATCCTGAAGATCAGGAGTGGCATAAAATTATTCTGTCCTACTAGCAATGACTATAAAGAAGTGTTTTCTAGCTACAATGACTAAAATAGCAATAGTTACCTTAGGACAAAGCAAGTACTTCCGTTGTGGTTCATTCCACCAAATGCAAATATAATTTTATATATATCCTACAATTTTGGTTAAATATGAATTGGTTTTTGAAAAAATTGTAAGCGTATACTATAGCTGTCTATTCAGTAGGAAATAGTTTTTTTTAAGGTTTATCAACCATTTCAAGACACCACATTGTCATAAATTTTACTGGAATTAGCAATTTTCTTGTTACACTTTAATGCCCTTATTGAAGAGTTCTAGTGCATAAGCAATGTATTCCAATCACACTGTTAGAACTGAATTAAATATCAGAGTGTAGAATACTTCCCCCGAAATGCAATTTTAACAAGTTTTAACTGCAACATATGTAGTAAATCATCTTAATATATAACAGCAATAGTATTAAACATTTGGTAGGACAAACAATGCTTGGTAACTTAAACCACAGCAAAACTGAAAGTAGATTTTTAAAAAGTACACTTTGTAAAAAAAACAAAAAATCTATCAGCTTGTATAGCAGAAAAAGAAATTGAGCATGAAATCACACAATGGTATGAACAGTAACTGGTACCACAGGAGAGGAGTCATTGGAGATAAAAAGCTGCACACAGATAGATCACTTAAGCAGTTCCTGTGTCTGTGGCTACATTGCTTTTCTAAATGGTTCCTGCCATAACTCATTCACACTGATGAGACACATCCCTTCTCCTTGAGCCTAAACTATGCAGAAACTCATAAGTCATTCTGATGGTGACAGAAAAAGAAAAGCTTTTGTCCAAAGAACTCCTGATTAACAACCCTAGCAGCCACTAATTTTTAGATAAGTGTTTCTTAAGTGTTACAAATACTAATCCAGCCAACCTGTTACATATGTTGCAATTTGTAATTATCAACCCAAACAAAACAAATCAAAATAATAAGTAATCAAGTAAGTTACGGTGTGAAGTATATAACTGGTGCAATTTTTATTTATTTTTAATGTAATTTTTCCAATTTTTCACAGATGTAATCACAGAATCAGGGCTAGAGAAGCACATGTGCACCTGGACACAGAACAAAGTTCACTACCCACTTCTTTGGAAACACACTGCTTGTTCCATTCCCTTCAACATTTGTAAACAATGTTTGAATATAGTTTTGAGACTCCTTCCCAAACATCATACAAGAATACTGTATTTTAAAATGATCAGAAAATTCTCTAGTGTAATAAGAGTTTTGGCATATTATTTCCAAGGGGAGTATGAGGTGCTTCTAATAAATTTCTCTCTTAGAAAAAATGAGATAGTTACAGAGTAAAATATACATTATTTCTTTGACTCATTAGTATATTCTATATATGTGGCTTTTAAGTATCAAATATTTATGTATATATTGAATATGTGTGTGTATATTTTTATAGCTAGGCTGGGTCTCAGGCTTTGGAGTTAGAAATAATTATCTCTGGCCTGATTTTACAGATAATTTTTATTTTGTTCATTGAGTTATTCTATTTAAACGTTTTTACACAATGAACATATATAATTAGAAAAATATTTGAAATCATACTGCAACAAAAATAGTCATTTTCATAGCAAATATTACAGATTTTTAAATTTAGATTTTGTAAATATAGATTGGCATGTACTGCTTTTATTTTCCAATTTTATTGAGATATACTTGACATAACATTGTATAAGTTTAAGAGGTACAGCTTGATAACTTGATACATGTATATATTGCAAAATTATTACCAAAAAGAGTAGTTAACACATCCATAACCTCACATAATTACCATTTCTTGTTGTTGTGGGAAGAACATTTAAGATTTACTGTCTTAACAACTTTGAAGTATACAGTATCATGTTGTTAACTGTGGTCATGATGCTGTACATTAGATCTCCAGAACTTATTCATTCTATAACAAGAAGTTTGTACCCTTTGACCAAATCTAATTTTCCCCAGCCCCTGGCAACCACCATTATACACTCTGTTTCTATAAGTTCAGCTATTTTATTATTATTTTTAATTAAGTTTTATTGGAGTATAGTTGCTTTACAATGTTGTGTTAGTTTCTACTGTACAGCAAAATGAATCAGCCATACATATACATATATACCCTCTTTTTTGGATTTCCTTCCCACTTAGGTCACCACAGTGCATTAAGTAGATTCCCTGTGCTATACATATGTTCTCATTAGTGATCTCTTTTATATATAATATCAAGAGTGTACAGTGTCAATCCCAATCTCCCAATTCCTCCCACCCCCCTTTCCCCCTTGGTATCCATACATGTGTTCTCTATGTCTATGTCTCTATTTCAGCATTGCAAATAAGATCATCTATACCATTTTCCTAGATTCCACATAGATGCATTAATACACAATATTTGTTTTTCTCTTTCTGACTTACTTCACTCTGTATGACACTCTCTAGGTCCATCCAGGTCTCTACAAATGACCCAATTTTGTTTCCTTTTATGGCTAAGTAATATTCCACTGTATATATGTACCACATCTTCTTTATCCATTCCTCTACTAATGGACATTTAGGTTGCTTCCATATCCTGGCTATTGTAAATAGTGCCGCTATGAACATCGGGGTTAATGTGTCCTTTTTTTTTTTTTTTTTTTTTTTGCAGTACGCGGGCCTCTCACTGTTGTGGCCTCTCCCGTCGCAGAGCACAGGCTCTGGACGCGCAGGCTCAGAGGCCATGGCTCACGGGCCTAGCCGCTCCACGGCATGTGGGATCCTCCCAGACCGGGGCACGAAGCCGTGTCCCCTGCATCGGCAGGCAGACTCTCAACCACTGCGCCACCAGGGAAGCCCCTATGTGTCTTTTTCAATTATGGTTTTCTCTGGGCACATGCCCAGTAGTGGAATTGCTAGGTCATATGGTAGTTCTATTTTTAGGTTTTTAAGGAACCTCCATACTGTTCTCCATAGTGGCTGTATCAATTTACATTCCCACCAACAGTTCAAGTGGGTTCCCTTTTCTCCACACCCTCTCCAGCATTTAGTATTTGTAGATTTTTTTGATGATGGACATTCTGAACAGTGTGAGGTGATACCTCATTGTAGTTTTGATTTGCATTTCTCTAATAATTAGTGATATTGAACATCTTTTCATGTGTTTGTTGGCAATCTGTATGTCTTCTTTGGAGAAATGTTTGTTTAGGTCTTCCGAAATTTTTTTTTTTGAGGGGAGGGCTTCTGAGGAACCTCCATACTGTTTTCTATATTGATTGTACCATTTTACATTCCCAGTAACAGTGTAAAAGCGTTCCCTTTTTTCCACATCCGTGCCAACACTTATCTCTTGTCTTTGTGATAGTAGCCATTCTAGCAGTAGTGTTGTGATATCTCATTGTGGGTTTGATTTGCATTTCCCTGATGATTAGTGATGTTGAGCATCTTTTCATGTGTCTTTTGGCCATTTGTATGTCTTCTTTGGAAAAATGTCTGTTCATGTTCTTTGCCTGTTTTTTAACCAGATTGCTTTTTTTTTCTATTGAGTTATATGAGTTCCTTATATAGATATTAATCCATTATCAGATGTATAATCTGCAAATATTTCCCCCCATTTTTTAGTCTGCCTTTTTAATTTTGTTGATTATTTCTTTTGCTGTGTAGATGCTTCTTAGTTTGATGTAGTTCAGCTTGTTTATTTTTGCTTTTAATGCTTATGCTTTTGGTGTCATATCCAAAAATCATTGCCAAGACTAATGTCAAGGAGCTTTCTGTTTCCTTCTGGGACTTTTATGATTTCAGTCTTACATTTAAGTCCTTAATACATTTCAGGTTAATTTTTGAGCAGTGTGAGATAGGGGTCCAATTTCATTTGTGCGTGTAAATATTCAAAACCATTTATTGAAGAGACTGTCCTGAGTATTGGCTGAATTGTCAAAATGAGTTGACCTTGTATGTGGGGGTTTATTTCTAGGTTTTTGATTCTTTTCCATTGGTATGTGTGTCTGTTTTTATTCCAGTACCATACTGTTTTGTTTACTATAGCTTTGTGTAATATAGTTTGAAGTCAGGAAGTATGATTTGGCAAGATTTATTCTTTCTCAAGATTGCTTTGGTTATTTGGGGTCTTTAGGGCTTCCATTTGAATTTTAGAAATGTTTTTTCTATTTCTGCAAAAGTAACATTGTAACTTTAAAAGAATTGCATTGAATCTGCAGCACATATGCACTGTGACTGCAGGGGCTAGCCATCAGTGTGTTCTCAATGGTGGGTGCCAGTGATGAGAGTTGGAGCCAGCAGTGAGCAAGTGTGCTGCTATAGGAGCTGGCTGTCAGCACAGGCAGGAGTCAGGCCATTGACAGAAGTCAGGACAGCTTAGGGCACCTGAGCGGCTGCAAGGGCCAGGGTTTCAGCCTGCACTCATGTGGCATCAGGGGCTAGCAATGGGCATGTGTATGGCAGTAAAGGCTGGTGATGAGAGTTGGCGCTGGTGGTGTCCAGGTGCATAGCTATAGGGGCTAGCTACGGGCACATGCACAGTAGTGGAGGCGACTGACAGGTGTTGGGACTGGGAACATTCAGGTGCATAACTGCAGGAGCTAGCTATGAGCATAGGCAGCACTGCATGCCAGTGACATGAGTTGGGGCCAGGTCCTGGCCTAAGAGCAGCTGTGGAGGCCTTGGCTGTCAGTGTCCACTCCTGTGGCTAAGGGGCTCACATGGGCGAACACATTACAGTAGAGATGGGTGACAGGAGTTAGAGCTGGCTGTATTCAATACACAGCTGCAGGAGCTATCTGTACATTCAACTAGATGTGTAGGCCAGTGACAGGACACGGAGCTAGATAAAGCCCACAAGCATGTAGCTGCTTCTTAAATATGGATATACCTCCTTCTTTACGTAAAGCCAAATTGGCTTGGAAAGTTGCTAAAATAATATTTTACAAAAATTTAATGAGGAAGAAAAATACAGTATCCACAGCAGTCAATATTAACTGGAGGATGGCACCACAAAGAGATGATGCAGTTTTATAGAAGTGAAAAAAAATACGTGACTAGAAGAAATAGAATTTTAAAGAGTAGACCGCATTGTCTAAATTTTACTCTGCCTAATGACATTACATTACTTTGGCTTTCCTTTTAGGACATAAGGCACTATGCTGAAATAGGCTGGATATCCAGAAAAAAAAAATTTTTTTTAACAAGTAAAGCCATCTGGTCATTAATTTCCCTTGAAATTTCTGTGAGATGCTGAGGGCAAAGTAGCAGATGCTATCAATGAACTGTGTAGAGACAATAATCAAATCATCTCCTCTTGCTTTAACATATGAAAAAAAGAAAGAAAAGGGCATAAACACAGGAAGAGGAATTTAAATGTCCTCATAATTTTAATCCAAAAGCCAAAAAGATTATTTAGTTGAGCTTCAGATTTGCATTTATTTCTACAAGATCCACTAAAATTGGGAAATGTCTACTGAATGGGAACAAATATATTATGTTGATTTCTATTAGGATATAGAGTCTTATATGTATTCACAACCACAGTTATCCACCAAATGTGGATATTATTATTAATAATGTCATATATTAATGATGACAAATAATAGAATATTTTCTTTTAAGGCAGTGGTTTTCAACTCAGGGTGACTTTACTGCCCAGGGGACATTTGTCAGGGGCATTTGTCAAAAATGGAGACATTTTGGTTGTCACAACTGAGGGATGTTAGTGTCATCTAGTGGGTGGAGGACAGGGATGCTGCTAAACATCCTACAATGCACAGGACATCCCCCTACAGTAAAGAATTATGAGGCCAAAAATGTCAATAGTACCAAGATTGAGAAATCATGTTTCAACAAAAATATTGCATTTAAATTATTTTTTAATTTAATGTGGCTATAACACAATCCAATTCTCAAGTTATAAGAATTAGCAAATTTGATCATTTTTTAAAATAAAGAAAATATTTTTGCAGAATTCATTCTATAGACATCAGTGGGTTACAAAAATGGGGATAGATCCTGTATTATACAGTGATGCTTTAGACACATATGACAGTATGACATATTTTTGTGCTTTCAATGCCTTTAAAAATATTTTTCCAAAAATTCATATATATGCATATATAGACACATATATACATATACATACATATAAATGTATGTATATGATTTAGTAATGAAGAGAAACCTTTCCTCTTAAGAGGAATTAGACCCTCAGAGAGCCTAAAAGAGGCAAAGATTTTTTTAGTTCTTATAAAACCCACCACTACAGAGACATAAATGTCCAAGAAACAAGGATAAGGCATCTGTTCACCTTAGGGAGAGTTAGAGGAAGGTTAGCGTTCAAAAGTCAACAACATGGGGGCTTCCCTGGTAGTGCAGTGGTTGGGAGTCTGCCTGCCGATGCAGGGGATGCGGGTTCGTGCCCCGGTCCGGGAAGATCCCACATGCTGCGGAGTGGCTGGGCCCATGACTGGGACAGGGGATTTAGGCTTTGGATTAACAGATTTCAATCTATCTTTTTTTTTTTTTTTCACTTTGTCCCTTCTATTATCACCCCTCTGTAGTCTTGATTATACCTATTATACTTCCCTTCTAGGGGAAACACAGCAAACTACTGAAAAGAGTACTTCCTTTAAAAAACAGAAGTATTACATTAAAAACACAGTTATGAGAGAGAACAGCTGCATTTTCATTATTATTCTAATTTATTCTCCCTTTCTTCACTCCAAGCCTAAGTGTCAAGCATGGACTGTTTTTTCCATATGTATTTCACAGAGTGTTCATCATCTTGCTAACTTAGTCCTAGTTCAGAATTAAGTCAACCAGAAGAAAAAATCTGCCCTGAAGGATTGGTGTAATTTAAATGGCACAATTTGTTCTCATCTATGTATTTCTTAGGTTTTCATAATACTAGGGTATATCAGCAGTTTTTGAAGTCGACATTATTAAGTCACTATTATAAAGGAAATATTAAGTAGAGCTGGTTTGGTGATTCTATACAGGCGTATCTGTTTTATTGTACTTGGGTTTATTGCACTTCACAGATACTGCATTTTTTACAACTGAAGGTTTGTGGCCACACTGTGTTGTCAGATGATAGCATTTTTTAGTTAAGTACTTTTTGCGTGTGTGTGTGTGTAAGTACATCCCAAGTATTGCATGGGACATATGTGTATTTTTATTTTTTTTATTTTTTAAACATCTTTAAAAAAATCAACATCTAATTGATTTACAATGGTGTGTTAGTTTCTGCTTTACAACAAAATGAATCAGTTATATATATACATATGTTCCCATATCTCATCCCTCTTGCATCTCCCTCCCTCCCACCCTCCCTATCCCACCCCTCCAGGCGATCACAAAGCACCGAGCTGAACTCCCTGTGCTATGCGGCTGCTTCCCACTAGCTATCTACCTTACGTTTGGTAGTGTATATATGTCCATGCCTCTCTCTCGCTTTGTCACAGCTTACCCTTCCCCCTCCCCATATCCTCAAGTCCATTCTTCAGTAGGTCTGTGTCTTTATTCCTGTCTTACCCCTAGGCTCTTCATGACATTTTTTTTTCTTAAATTCCATATATATGTGTTAGCATACGGTATTTGTCTCTCTCTTTCTGACTTACTTCACTCTGTATGACAGACTCTAGGTCTATCCACCTCATTACAAATAGCTCAATTTCCTTTCTTTTTATGGCTGAGTAATATTCCATTGTGTATATGTGCCACATCTTCTTTATCCATTCATCCGATGATGGACACTTAGGTTGTTTCCATCTCTGGGCTATTGTAAATAGAGCTGCAATGAACATTTTGGTACATGACTCTTTTTGAATTATGGTTTTCTCAGGGTATATGCCCAGTAGTGGGATTGCTGGGTCATATGGTAGTTCTATTTGTAGTTTTTTAAGGAACCTCCATACTGTTCTCCACAGTGGCTGTATCAATTTATATTCCCACCAACAGTGCAAGAGGGTTCCCTTTTCTCCACACCCTCTCCAGCATTTATTGTTTCTAGATTTTTTGATGATGACCATTCTGACGGGTGTGAGATGATATCTCATTGTAGTTTTGATTTGCATTTCTCTAATGATTAGTGATGTTGAGCATTCTTTCATGTGTTTGTTGGCAGTCTGTATATCTTCTTTGGAGAAATGTCTATTTAGGTCTTCTGCCCATTGTTGGATTGGCTTGTTTGTTTTTTTGTTATTAACAATCTATCAACAACCTATCTATATTGAATCATAAATATTCAGTGAAGACTGAAATAATTGCAAAAATATTGTTTTTGTCTTCAACGTGATTATTAATTTCTGTGGATATTTGGAATCATAAGGACTAAAGGATTGATTTTAGAGTTGGCTTCTTCCATGCTTCTGCTACTCTTGCTTTCTTGACTTCTACTAGTCTGATTGCTATCAGTCCTCTTTTGTTGAGAATCAAAGAACATCATGAAGAATTACTTACTTTTTCCTTACAAAGATGACTTCCTTGTGACAGAGAAACTGTTTGGAAGTGCTATAAGTACATCAGCAGGGGGAACGTATTGATTGCATTATATCAGTCTTCTGAAACACTACTATGAAATATTTTGCCAATCTATAAATTTTCAGAAAGTTTTCAAAAAGGAAACACCACCTTCTTAAAAGACTGATTGAATTATACAGATGCCAATAAAACACCATATGAGCCATTTGTCTTTTATTATACATAATGCTAAGACAGAAATATTCAGTGCTGTTCACACTTGTTTGATTAAAATAATTTTCAGTTAAGAATGTATTGTTTTAAAACAATAAGAAGCTTTTGTGGTATCAATTTTGAAAAATGTGGTTAACAACATTTATTACAGGAGAGCAGTTTCTGAACACCGTCTGGATCAAGTGAGAGCAAATGCAAGAGTTTGCTTTTGGTTATTGGGGAATAAAAGGAAGCAGAATTTCCACATGGTAGTCTTTTAATATATCCCTTTTATTACTTTGCACTTTATGTTGTTCTGTGTTTTTGTCATTAAATTACCTAAATATTTTCAAGAATAATTTATATTTTCAAGGAGCGAGTTTGGTTGGAATCTGAAAATTTCAACAAGTTGTCATATTGGAAAAGAACATAGAATTTTAATTTAAATGTAGAATATTATAGTGGAAATGTTTCCAGTTTAAATGTATGTGCATCTTTGCTTGTGATTTAATAAACCACTCAAAAGTGCTAAGGCTTTGTGTTCCCTTAGCTGTCAAACAGGCTGTAGTGTTGTAGTGTTTCTTGAGCACTGGAAAATAATCGAGTGGTGGAAGGCAGAGCATATTTAAACCTGCAAATTCAGATACTTCTAGGGGTGAAAAGGAAGTTTCCCCATGCTCTAGTCTTCCCCAGAGTAAGCAGCCTTCCTTTTCCATCTGTGTGGACTGAGAGCCATTCATCCCACCTGTCCAGTCCCTCTGTACCTAAAGGGTTCACTAATATCAGAGGGATCCCAGCTCCTCTCCAATGCTCACATGTTATCATCATTATCAAAGAAATTAATGCATATAACAGGAGTGTAGATAACAGATACCCGAGAGAGAGTGTGGATCAGGAAATATATACTGAAAAACACAGGAGATAAGGAAGGTGAGTGATTTGGTGAGGAAATCAGAGTGAGAGTTACTGAGTGAGATGATTTTCAAGTGCTTAAGGTAGCAGGACCTTGGAAAGGGAAGGCAAGAGGACTTATAGCTCATGCTGTGAGCTACAAATTAGCCTTAAGTTGACTTGGGGAGAGAAAAGTATATATTTTACTTCTAGATTATATATAGTATTTCTCTGAATTCAATACTGCAGTAAGATTAAAACATAAGGAGTTCCAGAATTAATTCAAGTACATCTACTTAATTATTTAAATTCTAAAAAGCAAACAGGTCCTTGCATTCAAATTGCCACTTTAACCAGAAGCCTATTGCTTCTATATTTCTAAAGTAACATAGAAAGGCTATATTTCCCAAATTTATTAGAAAAAATATTTGGGGCTCTAAATCTTCTAATAGTTACCTGAATATCTCATTTTATTGCATGTGTAGGAATACCCTATTTTGTGCTGATAAATAAAGCACATGGTTCTTATTTACTGTTAAAATCCAAATAAATATAATGTCATGATATTAAATTTCTAGGAAAGATGGATGGTTGTGATAAAAATGTGTTATTGATTTCATTTTTTTCTCTCTGAATTTAGAGTGTAATTTTTTCTTTGTTTCTTCTGTATGCTTAACTATCAATCAGGAGGTTCCTATAAGCTAGGTTTGAGCTTCATGAGAAGAGTTGCCCCCAAGAATCTGTAACATGAGGTGTGAAAAATATGATTTACAACAAATATGTTCCCAAAGACAGACTCCTATGCTGAATCAGAATGCTACTGTCCTTTGAGCAACAGATAGAATTTCTAAGTGTGTGGTTTCAGTGCCCTTTTTTCCAATCCAAGAGCTGCTGTTCACAAAATGTAAATAAGTGTTATTAACAAAGATCAACTGGAAATTGCTATGGACTGAATTGTGTTCCCCTAGAATTCATATATTGAAGACCAATGTGACTGTATTTGGAGATAGGGTTTTTTTGGTGGTAATTAAAGTTAAATGAGGTCATAAGAGTAGAGCCCTGATTCAATAGGATTAATGCCTTTATAAGAAGAAGACAGATCTTTCTTTCTCCACATGCACACACTGAGAAAAAAACTGATGCGAGAACTCAGAAAGTGGACATTTACAAGTCAGAAGAGAGCTCTCACCAGAAACCAAATCGGCTGGCACTTTGATCTTGGACTTCCCAGTCTCCAAAACTATAAGAAAATTAATTTATGTAGTTTAAGCTACCAGTCTATGGTGTTTTGTTAAAGCAGCCTGAGCAGACAAAATACAAATTTTAGTATGAAGAAGTGGGTGCTACTGTAACAAATACCTAAAAATGTGGAAGCAGCTTTGGAACTGGGTGATGGGTAGAGGCTGGAAGAGTTTTGAGGTGAACGTTAGAAATATGAATGTTAAAGGTAACTCTGGTGAGAGCTCAGAAAGAAAAAAAGGAGAGCTGGAGAGAAAGCTTCCATCTTCTTGGAGAATACATAAATAATCATGAACAGAATGTTGGTAGAAATTTGGATGTTAAGGGCCATTCTGGTGAGAGCTCAGATGGAAATGCAACATGTTATTAGAAACTAGAGGAAAGGTGAACCTTGTTATAAGGCGGCAGAGAATTTGGCTGAACTGTGTTGTAGTATTGTGTGGAAGGTGGAACTTGCAAACCATGAAACTGTATAATTAGCTGAGGAGATTTCCAAGTAAAGTGTTGAAGGAGCAGCTTGGTTCCTTCTAACCACTAACAGTAAAATGTGAGAAAAGAATTGAAAAAAAAATTGTTAAGCAAAAAAGAAACACAACTTGGAAATTTGGAAAATTGTCAGCCTATCCTAAAGTTAGAATGCTTGATCTGAAGGGAATACTAAGGGTGTAGCTGTATAACCACTTGATAAAGAGATAATAGGTGTGACTCAGGGACTTAATCAGCTGTCTCAGCAGAAGTCAGGAACAGAGATGGAATTATACCAGCATATACACTGACATTTTGAACTAAATGAGGGGAAAAAGTGTAAATGGAAGAAGACTGTTTGACTTCTTAGATCCTACAGGAATGGATCATACAGCAATTTTGCTGTGAATATGCACCATTCTTTTTAAAAAGGGAAGAATAACTCTGAAGGTGATTCACAGATCACCAGGGCTGCCTCATTGGTTTTAAAGGATGGAGCCACTTCCTCTGTTTCAACAGGTCAGAAGGTCTCTGGATTGATGGCAGGGCCATCCTGTGGCACCTCAGGGATAGGGCCCCACTTGGTGACGTTTGTGGGGCATAATCCCCACACAGCAGAGCCATGGAGGTAGGACTGTCATCCCAGTAGGTCCAGAAGGTGAGACCACCACCCCAGTGGGTATACAAGGTGGGATATAGAGCCAAGGAGGATTGTTCTGGAACTTTAAGATCTCGTGTTGCTTGTCTTGATAGATTTTGGACACTAGCACCCTTTTCTTCTTTCTGATTTCTCCCTTTTGGAAGGGGAATATCTATCCTATGCCTTTCCCATCATTGTACCTTTGAAGCACATAGATTGCCTGGTTTCACAGGTTCACAGCTAGAGAATGTTTCCTTCAGATGAATCATATCTTGAGTCTCACCCATATCTGATTTAGTGTTATTTTGATGAAACTTTGGACTTGAGTTGATTCTGGGATGAATGAGTTAAGAGTTTGGGGGCTATTGGAATGAAATGAATGTATTTTGCATGTAAGAAGGACATGAATTGGGCGGAGGGGCAGAATGCCATGGATTAAATTGTGTCCCACCAAAATTCATATATTGAAGCCCTAAATTTCAATGTGCCAGTATTTGGAGATAGGGCTTTTAGGAGACAACTAAGGGTAGATGAGGTCATAATGGTGAAGTCCTGATCTGATAGGAATAGTACCCTTAAAAAGAGGAAGAGACATCAGAGCTCTCTCCCTCTGCCATGCAATAACTCAGCAAGAAGGCCACAGTCTGCAGAAATCAGCTGGCTGTCACCTTGATTTTGGACTTCCCAGTCTCCAGAACTGTGAGAAAATAAACTTCTTTTGTTTACGTCACCCAGTCTATGGTATTTCGTTATGGGAGTCTAAGCTGACTAATAGAGAAATGCACAAAGAACCACGGTCACTTTCAAGACTGAAAATTGAAGGAAAATTTTAGATATATATCTAAAGGGAAAATTAGAAAAATAACCTAATATATAAAATATAAAGAGGTACAAGCAAGTTGTGTCAGAGTGGTCAAATTTTCATGTTTTGTACCTAATTTTTTTTTTTCATGGATTATGCTTTTCATGTTGTATCTAAAAACGCATTTTAAATGCTAGGTCATCTAAATTTCCTCCTATATTTTCTTTTTTTTTTTTTTTTTGGCGGTACGCGGGCCTCTCACTGTTGTGGCCTCTCCCATTGCGGAGCACAGGCTCCGGACACGCAGGCTCAGCAGCCATGGCTCACGGGCCCAGCCGCTCCGCGGCATGTGGGATCTTCCCGGACCACCGACAGGTGGACTCTCAACCACTGCGCCACCAGGGAAGCCCCCTCCTATATTTTCTTTTAGAAATTTTCAAGTTTTGAGTTTTACACTTACATCCATACATTGTGAATTCATTTTAGGAAAATATGTTAGTTCTGTGTCTAGATACATTTTTTATACAGATGTCCAGTTGTTATAGTACCATTTGTTAAAAATGCTGTCTTTTCTTCATGACATGCCTTTGCTCCCATGACAAAGATTAGTTAACTATATTTGTATGGTTCTATTTTTGGACTGTCTTTTCTGTTTATTGGTGTATCTATTCTTTTGCCAATATCATGCTGTCCTTATCACTGTTGCTTTATAATAAGTCTTGAAATTGAATAGTGTGAGTCTTTCAACTTTGTTGTTCTTCTTCAGCATTATGTTGGCTATTTTAGATCTTTCACCTTCCCATATATATTTTGAAATCAGTTTTTCAATATTTACTAAATAATTTACAGAATTTTGATTGGGATTGTTTTGAATCTCTAAGTCAACTTGGGAAGAATGGACATTATAACAACATTGAATCCTCCAATCCATGAACATGAAATATCTATTTATTTAGATCTTCGTTGATGTGTTTCATAGAGTTTTACAGTTTTCCACATATAGATTCTGTAAAAATCATGCAGGGTTTTACCAGAACAATGGAAAAAATCTTACTTACATTTAAAAGAGAACTTTAATTTCATGTGGAGAATGGGTCTGTAGGGTCCACAAAATTTCTAATGGGCTGGTTGGTTGTGCATAAGTGGCAAGGGAAAAAGAGGGATCAGTTGATGCAACTGAGTAGAGGGTACTGCCATCCACTGAGATAGTACAGATTATGGAATGAGAAGCTGGTTAGAAAGAGAAAAGGATATTTTTCAGGAAATGTTAAGTTTAAGGTAACTATTAATCAGCTTGAGGAAGAACCAAGGAAGGCAATAATTGAGTATATGTGTTTAGACTTCTGGGATGAATTCGTGGAAGAACATGAATATTTGAGAGCCATGCTACAGAGAAGGGGAACTATAAGCGCACTTAAAGCCATGAAACCAAATGATCGTAAAGAATCAGAATATGGAAGTAGAAAAGAAGAGGCCAATTCCCAGAGTCCTGGGAATTTCAATATTTAGAGATCAAGCCAGTAGGAAAGAAGCATCAGAAGAAACTGAGAGGACAATGAGTAGGAGGAAATAGAAGAGAAAGAAGTATCATGGAAGCTGAAAAAAGAAAAATGTAAAGGGAATTGTCGACTATAACTAACGTTGCTCGGAAGTCAAGTAAGATAAAAAGAGAACCTTGGCAATTGCATACTGTAGGTGATCTTGACTAAAGCATTTTCAGGGGGTGTTGTGGGACAGTAGCCCAATATGAGTTAGTTGAGGAGAACCTGAAGTGCAGAGGCATGAACAGTGATTACAGACTAAACATTTTTTTTAAATAGAGTGCAAATGTGCAACTGTAACTAGAATAGAAGTTAAAGAAGTCATTTTGTTATTTTTATAAATAGAAAAAATTGGTTATATTCTTTTTTGGAAATGAACCAGTGGAGAGAGAGAGGGATGACAGCAGAAAAAAGAGAAAACTTTGCAAAATCTTTGCCAGTGAATTAATTTTGGAAGCTCATGCTAGAATGAGTGGTACACTTAGAATAACATATTGGTTATATATTAAAATCTTTGTTGTGTGATCAAATATTTGGTAAATGGGGAGATGCCAGCCCCTCTGAAAAATATATTCAGTCATTTGGCTTGAAGGGGAAGACTAGAAATAGACACAAAGCCACTGTTACCAAGGCTACTAGGGAGTGAAGAAGAAGAAAATATCATAAAGAGATTAAATATTATAGTGTGGTTGTGCATCCTTAAGCAGGAACAATGACCGGTCCAGCATAGCTTCCATTGGGTGGATGAGAGGCTCAACTACCGAAAGTAGTGATTTTTCCAGTGCTTTACTCCATAGGGCTTAGTACTATAGCAGGTACAGACAGACACATCAAAGGAATGCTTTAGATTCTAAAAATGTTTAAAGACATAGAATATCTCTATGAAGTTCTAGTTACCATAATTGTTAAAAGTATAAACATAAATCAAACATAGATCCCTACAAAGGTTTGGGGATAATTGACTAGTCATACAGGAAAAATATTGTTATAAAAATTTAATTCCAGTGAAAATTGAAATGCAAAAATTAAAGCATAAGTACAAATTAAACAAAAATATACACATGTAATCTTACAGTGAGGAAGGAATTTCTAAGCTTAACATAGGCAAAAAATCTTTAAGGAAGTATATAAGACTCAATAACAAAGTATTTTTTTTAATTGAGGTATAGTTGACTTATGATATTGTGTTAATTTCTGGTGTACAGCAAAGTGATTCAGTTTTACATACATATAATAATTTACATGTGCTAATCCCAAACTCCCTATACATCCCTCCCCCAGTACTCTCCCCCTTGGCAACCACAAGTCTGTTCTCTGTGTCTGTTTTGTAGATAAATTCATTTGTGTCATACTTTAGATTCCACATATAAGTGATATCATATGGTATTTCCCTTTCTCTGTCTGACTTACTTCACTTAGTATGATATCTCTAGTTGCATCCATGTTGCTGCAAATGGCAATATTTCATTTTTTATGGCTGAGTAATATTCCATTGTATACATATACCACTTCTTCTTTATCCATTCACCTGCTGATGGACACTTAGGTTGCTTCCATGTCTTGGATATTGTAAATAGTGCTGCAGTGAACATTGGGGTACATATATATTTTTGAATTATGGTTTTCTCCAGATACATGCCCAGGAGTGTGATTGCAGGATCATATGGAAGCTATATTTGTAGTTTTTTAAGGAGCCTCCATTCTGTTCCCCATAGTGATTGTACCAATTTACATTCCCACCAACCATGTTAGGAGGGTTCCCTTTTGTCCACACCCGCTTCAGCATTTATTATATGTAGACTTTTTGATGATGGCCATTCTGACTGCTATGAGGTGATACCTCATTGTAGTTTTGATTTACATTTCTCTGATAATTAGACATGTTGAGCATCTTTTCATGTGCCTTTTGGCCATCTGTGTGTCTTCTTCAGAGAACTGTATATTTAGATCTTCTGCCCATTTTTTGATTTGGTTGTTTTTTGGATATTGAGCTGTATAAACTGTATATCTTGGAGAGTAATCCCTTGTCGGTTGCATTGTTTGCAAATATTTTCTCCCATTTTGTGTGTTGTCTTTTCCTTTCTGTTTATAGTTTCCTTTGCTGTGCAAAAGCTTTTAAGTTTGATTAGGTCCCATTTGTTTCTTTTTGCTTTTATTTGCATTACTCTAGGAGACGGATCCAAAAAGCTATTGCTGCCATTTATGTCAAAGAGTGTCCAGCCTACGATGTCCTCTAGGAGTTTTATAGTATCTGGTCTTACATGTAGGTCTTTAATCCATTTTGAGTTTATTTTTGTGTATGGTGTTAGAGAATGTTCTAATTTCATTCTCTTACATGTAGGTGTCTAGTTTTTCCAGCACCATTTATTGAAGAGACAGTCTTTTCTCCATTGTATATTCTTGCCTCCTTTGTCATAGATTAGTTAACCATAGGTGCATGGGCCTATTTGTGGGCTTTCTGTACTGTTCCATTAGTCTATAAGTATTTTTGTGCCAATACCATACTGGTGTTTTTTGTTTTTTTTGTTTGTTTGTTTTTGTTTTTGCGGTACGCGGGCCTCTCACTGTTGTGGCCTCTCCCGTTGCAGAGCAGAGGCTCCAGACGCAGAGGCTCAGCGGCCATGGCTCACAGGCCAGCCACTCCGTGGCATGTTGGATCCTCCTGGACTAGGGCATGAACCCGTGTTCCCTGCATCGGCAGGCGGACTCTAAACCACTGTGCCACCAGGGAAGCCCCCATACTGTTTTGATAACTGTAGTTTTGTAGTATAGTCTGAAGTCAGAGAGCCTGATTCCTCCAGCTCCATTTTTCTTTCTCAAGATTGCTTTGGCTACTCAGGGTATTTTGTGTTTCCATACAAATTTTAGAGTTTATTGTTCTAGTTCTGTGAAAAATGACATTGGTAATTTGATAGGGATAGCACTGAATCTGTAGATTGCCTTAGGTAGTATAGTCATTTTGACAATATTGATTCTTCTAGTCCAAGAACATGGTATATCTTTCCATCTGTTTGTGTCATCTTTGATATCTTTCATCAGCATCTTATAGATTTTGGAGTACATGTCTTTTGTCTCCTTAGGTAGATTTATTCCTAAGTATTTTATTCTTTTTGATGCAATGATAAATGGGATTGTTTCTTTAATTTCTCTTTCTGATCTTTCATTGTTAGTGTATAGAAATGAAACAGATTTCTGTGTTTTAATTTTGTATCCTGCAACTTTACCAAATTCATTGATGAGCCCTAGTGTTTTTCTGGTAGCATCTTTAGAATTTTCTATGCATAGTATCATGTCATCTGCAAACTGACAGTTTTACTTCTTGTCCAATCTGGATTCATTTTATTTCTTTTTCTTCTCTGATTGCTTTGGCTAGAACTTCCAAAACTATGTTGAATAAAACTTATGAGAGTGGACATCCTTATCATGATCCTGATCTTAGAGGAAATGCTTTCAATTTTTCACCATTGAGTATGATGTTAACTGTGGGTTTATCCTATATGGCCATTACTATGTTGAGGTAGGTTCCTTCCATGCCCATTTTCTGAAGAGTGTTTGTCATAAACAGATGTTGAATTTTATCAAAAGCTTTTTCTGCATCTGTTGAGATGACCATATGTTTTTTATTCTACAGTTTATTAATGTGATGTATCATACTGATTGATTTGCAGCTATTGAAAAATCCTTGCAACCCTGGGATAAACCCACTTCATCATGGTGCATGATCCTTTTAATGTATTGTTGGGTTTGGTTTGGTAGTATTTTGTTGAGGACTTTTGTGTCTATGTTCATCAGTGATATTGGCCTGTAATTTTTTTTTTTGTGGTATTTTTGTCTGTTTTTGATTTCAGTGTGATGATGGCCTCATAGAGTGAGCTTGGAAGTGTCCCTTCCTCTGCAGTTTTTCAGAATAGTTTCAGGATAGGTGTTAATTCTTCTCTAAATGTTTGGTAGAAATTTGCCTGTGAAGCCATCTGGTCCTGAACTTTGGTTTATTAGGAATTTTTAAATCACAGTTTCAATTTAAGTACTTGTAGTTGGTTTGTTCACATTTTCTATTTCTTCCTGATTCAGTCTTGGGAGACTGTACCTTTCCAAGAATTTGTCCATTTCTTCTACATTGCCCAATTTATTGGCATATAGTTGCCTGTAGTAGTCTCTTATGGTCCTTTGTATTTCTGTGGTGTCAGTTGTAACTTCTCCTTTTTTATTTCTAATTTTATTTATCTGGGCCCTCTCCCTTTTTTTCTTGATGAGTCTTCCTAAGTGATTATCAATTTTGTTTATATTTTCAAAGAACCAGCTTTAAGATTCATCTTTTATATTGCTTTCTTTTTTTAAATTGAATACCTGAACTTTTATTATATTTATTTACTTTTTAAATATTTATTTTTATTTGGTTGTGCCAGGTCTTAGTTGTGGCAGGTGGGCTCCTTAGTTGTGGCTCGCGGGCTCCTTTGTTGTGGGATGTGAACTCTTAGCTGTGGCATGGATGTGGGATCTAGTTCCCTGACCAGGGATTGAACCTGGGCCCCCTGCATTGGGATCATGAAGTCTTAACCACTGTGCCACCAGGGAAGTCCCTCTATTGCTTTCTTAGTCTCTATTTCTTTTATTTCTGCTCTGATCTTTATGATTTCTTTCTTTCTACTAACTTTGGGTTTTGTTTGTTCTTCTTTATCTAGTTGCTTTAGGTGTAAGGTTAAGTTGTTTATTTGAGATTTTTCTTATTTCCTGAGATAAGATTGTATTGCTGTAAACTTCCTCTTAGAAATGCTTTTGCCTCATCCCATACGTTTTGGATCGTCATGCTTTTGTTTTCATTTGTCTCCAGGTATTATTTTATTTCCCCTTTGATTTCTCCAGTGATCCATCGGTCGCTTAGTAACATATTGTTTAGTCTCCATATGTTTGTATTCTTTACAGTTTTTTCCCTGTAAATGACGTCTATCACATAGCATTGTGGTCAGCAAAGATGCCTGATATGATTTCAATTTTTTAAAATTTACTGAGGCTTGATTTGTGGCCCAAGATGCAATCTGTCCTGGAGAGGGTTCCATGTACACTTGAGGAGAGAGTGTATTCTGCTGTTTTTTGATGGAATGTTCTATAAATATCAATTAAGTACATGTGGTCTAACGTGTCACTTAGGCCTGTGATTCCTTATTGATTCTTTGTCTGGATGATCTGTCCATTGATGAAAGTGAGTGATACGTTTCCCCCACTATTATTGTGTTACTGTCAATTTCTCCTTTTATGGCTGTTAACATTTGCCTTATATATTGAGGTGCTCCTATGTTGGTTGCATATATATTTACAATTTTTGTATCTTCTTCTTGGATTGATCCCTTGATCATTATGTAGTGTCCTTCCTTGTCTCTTGTAACAGTCTTTATTTTAAAGTCTATTTTGTCTGATGTGAGTATTGCTACTCCAGCTTTCTTTTGATTTCCATTTGCATGGAGTACCTTTTTCCCATCCCATCACTTTCAGTCTGTGTGTCTCTATATCTGAAGTGGGTCATATATATGGGTCTCATTTTTTTGTCCATTCAGTCCAGTCTGTCTTTTGGTCAGAGCATTTAATGCATTTACATTTAAGGGAATTATTGATAAGTCTGTTCTTATTGCCATTTTGTTAATTGTTCTGTATTTATTTTTATACATGTTTTTTTTTCCTTTCCTCTTCTCTTCTCTTGTGAATTGATAAGTATTTTTAGTTATCTATTTTAGTGTTGTGTTTGTATTCTATTTTTTGCATTTTCATATGTCTATCATAGATTTTTGGTTTGAGGTTACCATGAAGTTTTGATGTAGCAGTCTCTACAAGTACATGATTGTTTTAAGTTGCTGATCTCTTAATTTCAAATGAATTTTAAATACCCTGCATTTGTACTCTCCTACTCTCACGATTACTGGTTTTAATATCATATTTGTCTGTGGATGATTTCCTACCTTTACTGTGTTTTTACCTTTACCATTGAGCTTTCCCATTTCATAATTTTCCTACTTCTAGTTTTGGCCTTTTCTTTTCTGCCTAGAGAAGTTCCTTTAGCATTTGTTGTAAAGCTGGTTGGGTGGTGCTGAATTCTCTTAGCTTTTGCTTGTCTGTAAAGATTTTGATTTCTCTGTCAACTCTGAATGAGAGCCTTCATGGGGTAGAGTATTGTTTGTTGTAGGTTTTTTCCTTTCATCAATTTTAAGCATATCATGCCACTCTGTTCTGGCCTGCAGAGTTTTTGCTGAAAAATCAGCTGATAACCTTATGGGGATTCCCTTGTATGTTATTTGTGGCTTTTCCCTTGTTGCTTTTAATATTTTCTCTTTGTCTTTAATTTTTGTCAATTTGATTGTGTCTTGGTATGTTTCTCCTTTGTTTTTTCCTATATGGGACTTTCTGGGCTTCCTGGACTTGGGTGACTGTTTCTTTTCCCATATTAGGGAATTTTTCAGATATTATCTCTTCAAATATTTTCTTAGGCCCTTTCTCTCTGTCTTCTCCTTCTGGGACCTCAATAATGCAAATGTTGACACATTTAATGCTATCCCAGAGGCCTCTTAGACTGTCTTCATTTCTTTTCATTCTTTTTTCTTTATTCTTTTCCATGGCAGTGATTTCCCCCATTCTGTCTTCCAACTCACTTATCCATTCTTCCTCTTCATTTATTCTATTGATTCCTTCTAGTTTATTTTTCATTTCAGTTGTTATGTTCTTCAACTCTGTTTGTTCTTTATATTTTCTAATTCTTTGTTAAAAATTTCTTATAATTTATCACACACTGTGTCCATTCTTTTTCTGAGATCTTGGGTCATCTTTATGATTATTCTTCTGAAGCCTTTCTCTGGTAGATTGCCTGTCTCCACTTCACTTAATTGTTCTCCTGGGATTTTAGCTTGTTCCTTCATCTATAACATATTCCTCCGCTGTCTCATTTTGTCTAAATTTCCGTGTTTGCAGACTTAGTTCTGTAGGCTGCTGTACTATGGTATTCTTGCTTCTGGTGTCTGCTCTCTGATGGGTGAGGCTGGTCTAGAAGCTTGTGCAGGCTTCCTGGTGGGAGGGACGGTGCCTGCCCACTGGTGTTGGAGGTGGGTCTTGGCCCTCTGGTGGACAGGGCTCTGTCAAGGAGTGTGTCTAGAGGTGCCTGTGGGCTCAGGATGTCGTTATGCAGCCTGTCTGCTGATGGGCGGGACTGTGTTCCTGCTCTGTTTGTTGTTTGATCTGAGCCATCCCTGTACTGGAGTCTACAGGCTGTTGGGTGCAGTCAGACCTTGGTGCTGATGACCCAAGAAAGATGTTTTCCTCCTCAAGAGTTCATATAGCTGAACACTCCCCCAAATTTCCACCACCAGTGTCCACATCCCCAAGGAGAGGCACAGCTACACCCCGCCTCCCCAGGAGACCCTCGAAGACAGGTAGGTCCAGCCCAGGCTCCTATGAAGTCATTGCCTTTGCCTTGGGTCCCTGTACACATGAGACCTTGTGTGTGCCCTCCAGAGTGGAGTCTTCACTTCCCCCAGTCCTGTGGAGCTCTTGCAATCAAGCCCTGCTTGCCATCAAAGCCAAATGCTTTGGTGGTGGGGGGGTCTCTCCCCAATGTCAGACCCCAAGGCTGGGAACACTGACATGGGGCTCAGAACTCTCACTCCTGTGGGAGACCTTCTGTGATACAATTATTCTCCAGTTTGTGGATTGCCCAGTCAGGGGATATAAGATTTGATTATATCATGAGTGCATCCTTCCTACCATCTTGTTGTTTCTTCTTTATATCCTTGGATGTAGAATATCATTTTGGGGGGTTTCCAGTCTTTTTTATCGATGGCCGTTCAGCAGTTAGTTGTGTTTTTTGTGTGCTAGTGAAGGGAGGTAAGACCAAGGTTCTTCTACTCCACCATCTTTTTCACCCACCAGACAATTACTGTTCTTGATGTTCATCAGCCAGGTCTGGGAAGCATGGTCATTCCACTTCTGCTTCTTGTCTGACCCTCTTAAGAGACAGCTTGCTCCTCTTCTTTAGGTCTCTCAAAGATATCTTCATACCAAATTCAGAAATTCAATTTGCATATTGCCCTGAAAATTAAGTACCCTGTCACAGATCATTATTTCGTTGATGGTATTTTATTTTTTGATGTGACTTTCAAAGGGATTTTTTTTTTTTACTTTATCTTTCTGATATTTCATTGTTAGTGTAAAGAAATGCAACTGGATGTCACCATCCCTTAAAGAGACCACCCAGATGCAAATGGACACCTTTTCCCATGGAGGTGGCTTGTCCTTAATGGAACTGACAGCTACTGTGGCTATAGGTTTGCCTTCCCTGCCGCCCTGCCTGCATTGCCAGTTCCAGCCCCATATTCTAAGGACTTAGAATGCCTGATTTATTAATTGTATATATATAATTTAAAATACACATAATCTTCAACTCTGCAATTCTGTTAGTAGAAATAGATCCCACAACAACAAATACGGTACGAACATAAGGAGTTATGTGTCAAAATAGTCATGATGGTTTTGTTTTTAGTAGCAAAACAACTAAATTAGGAAAAATTTTATAAGTGTTAGTTTATCTATAAAATGAAATTCTGAATAGTTGATAAAAATAATAATGCAGATATAAATGGAATAATATGGAATTATTATAATTATATATCTCTTAGATATAGTGTTAAATGGCAGAAGTTGCTAGGTATGTATAATGGTACTATTGGTATAAAGAAAATGTATGTCCATGTCTAAATTATTACTTATATTTATATACACACACATTCTTGTATATGAATGAAATTAATTGAAGCATGACAACAGTTATTCTTTGTAATAAAGAGAGATTGGTGGTAGAAAATTCAACTCACTCCTTTAAGAGTTAATAATATTTTTATAGAGATAATGTTAATTAGTTAAATACTAATACTGTTTTAATTTGATCTTCAGTAAATATGGTTACATTTATTATATATACTGAAATACAGTTGACCCTTGAACAACGTGGGGGTTAGGACAGTCTAACCCTCTGTGCAGTCAAAAATTTGCCTTAACTTACATTCAGTCCTCCATATATGCCATCCTATATTTGCGGATTCAGTCAACTGAGGACTGTGCAGTATGTATTTAATATGAAATTGTAATATGTAATCTGTAATATGTATTTAATGAAAGAAATTCATGTATAAGTGGACCTGTGCTGTTGCAACTCATGTTGTTCAGGAGTCAACTGTATTTAGTGTTTCTACCATGTTCAAATCTTGGTTAAAAAGTGAATTTGGTTGTTGTTTGAGAGAGAAATATGAGAATACAGGTATACCTATTGAATTAATAGTCTCTTGACTGGCTTCTAGGTAGAAGTAGTTGACCCCTGGTACATGACCCTAGTTATACAGAGACACGGACTGGGAAAAAGGATTTGGAAATTAGAGCTCCATTTTTGGAGAAAGGGAATTACGAAACAGTGAGTTAATTTAATATAAATGTATTAATTCTCTCCTATGTGCTTAGTACTGTGACGGATGTTGTAGAAAGAACAATGAACACAGCACTGGGCCTGCCCCATGAAGGTCTGCTTACCTTCTTAGGCTAGATCCCAACAACGTTCCTTCCATTACAATTAAACTGGAGGTTCAGGCTACTAAGTAAAAAAGAAAAGTCAAAATGTCTTAAAGTCCTCTTTCAATTACAGTGCTAAGCAGCGTTCAAATATTATCAACAACACACTGTGCCCAAAGCTGGTTTATCCAGAACCCCAATATGTGGGGCTCATTAGCTTTGAGGAGACAAGGAGATGTTTGCCACATCCCAAAGCTAGACTGTGGAGGAAACAGACAACTGTTTTTTCATTACCAACTCTGAGATAAAATTTTCAACTCTTTTTAACATGAAATCACAACTCAATTTCATCATTCAAGGGATGTTGAATGCTGACATTTAGCTCACTTTTTTAAAAAATTTACTTTTTTATTGAAGTACAGTTGATTTACAATGTTATGTAAGTTTCTGGTATATATATATATATATATATATATGTATGTATGTATATTCTTTTTCATATTCTTTTCCGTTATGGTTTATTACAGGATATTGAATATAGTTCCCTACCTCAATTGCCAAGTTTTTCTTTAATTTGTAAAAGAAGAACAGAATGCAAAGATATGATCTCCATAAAAAGGTTTAAGCAAGAGATTTGGTGAATAACTTTTCTCCTTTTTTGGAGTGTCAATAACACGACATATACAGAATCCTTGTATCAGATGTTGCTGACTGCCTATGCATGTATTTAACCCTTCTAACTACACCCCATTTTCAGGTAGCCACCCTTAAGAGCTAACTAAACCCCATTTTCAGGTAGCCACCCTTAAGAGAAGGACACCTACATTCTTAACTTAGGGATAAATAATCATTTCCATTACCCTGATGCATGGTTATCAAACATTTTGTTCTCAGTTTTTGTTGATGTGGGTTAATCAACATTTACCGTATTATAAATTAAAACCTGTGAAATTTTAAAATATTTTTAATTAATTTACTTGAAAATAACCATGTGTATACCACATCAATATAAATAACATTTTAACAAAAAATAACTATCTCAAATGAAATTTGTGAGGCATGAAATTGTTTTATACTTTTGCAAATCTCTTAATATTTGTCTTTAATAGACATCTTCATAACTACTTCTGCACTCAGTCTATTGTAGTATGTGGTTTTAATTTATGCATATGAAGAAAATCCAGTCTCATAGAGATGTGTAGTTGGAAACAGGAGAGGTATTTTAATCATCTATGTAGAAAATTGTGGCATTTCTTCTTTGATATTATACCAATATGCATCAAGTGGTATTTTCTTAGAGATTAGTTGTATTGTGGAATCTGAATACTTACCAATGAATATTTCATACCCTATTGCATTAAAATTCATTGGTCTTCTTGCAGTTTGAATAATTCCATAAAATCAAGTTTTAGCCATTGGAAAATATTTTGATTCACTGAGTCCATAGAACTTAAAAAATATTAGCATACTTTATTATGATAGTTTAAAATTTTATATTCATTAATATAATTTGTAAATATCACCACCAATATCATCAGGAATGTCTTTAAGTATGGGAAATTGTCAAGCTCATGCAGGCAGACACAAATTTTCCAAAATTCTAATTTTCACTTGAAAGTTCAGATTTTATCTTTAGCAACACATACTGTCAGTTTTCTTTGAAGTGACAGGTTAACTTTGTTTTTTGAAAATGTCCACCAAATATCCAAATCTGAATTCCCATGTCTTTTCTGCCATTCTTTCAAATAAAAATGGGGTTCCAACGAAAATGTACTAGTTCAGCTTATGACGGAATCAACAAGAGCTTTTCCTTGAGACAACCATTGTACTTCATTATGCAGCAGAAGTGTTTTATGCCTGTTTCCCACTTACACAGAATGTTAAAAAGTTATATACTGAATGGTTAAAGTCGAATAAAATAGTTTTTTTTCTGTTTCACCAAGGACAGTCTTGAGTGAAACTGGTTTTTTTTTTTTTTTTATCAGCAAGTGCATGGCAGTGAAGAATATGATAACCACTAGTATAGTTTGGAAGCACTGCCTTGATTTGTGCTAAGGTGCTGGTAGTTTTACACGCCATTACTTTAGTATGCTAGTAAAAATGGGTTTGACCTAACCTCCATGAAAAATTCTCTGAGGCTACGCTAACCCATGGATTGATTCATTTGGTTGAGGAGTAGCATGTTACCAGTTAAAATCAGTAAGATATGAGGGAGAATATGCCAAAGGGTCTTTAGACTAGTTTCCTACCTCATAAGTAGGCATAATGAAAAACAGCACGTTTTATCCACAAGATATTTTCTTCTCTGGATACTTAAGTGTATGAATTTGAGTCAGAACTAAACCAACCTGAAACCATGTTGGTTGTTAAAGCCAAAGAAAAAGCTGACACTGAAAGAACGGGAAAAACAAAAAATAATAATAATAAGGAAAGAATCTGGTTCCTTGATGATGTCATTGAGCTACCATGAATTAACTAATCATAAAGCTGGCTAAACACTAAGTATTGTTATGTGAGACAGTAGGTAGCCTTACTATTGAGATACATAAGAGTTGAGATTTTCTGTTACTTTTAGTAAGAGGCATCCTGATGATAAGTGCCATTTTCCTTTTACCTAAGAAATGGAAAAACAGTCACTACATGGTTATAAGGGAAATTCTCCCTGGATCACTTAGTATACAAGGAATAAACCTAATCCCACAGGAAAATCTCTATGATTAAAAGTGGGAAATTATGTCAGATTGCTACAAAAACAAGTGTGTTTGAAATTGGGATACTCCTCAAATTCCTTAGATTACCTATTACTAGAGTTAAGGTTATTTCTAGGTCATGGGATGGAATTAAATCTCTAGGAAGAAGCTAACAGTTTTCAATTTGTAAAATTATTAGGTATAAAGGTAGGGGAATTAAAAAAATCCACAAAGACCAATTAATGTTACCCACACATTTAGATGTTTAGTAACTTGGAGTGTTCATTTACCAGTTTTTACCTGTATCATAAGAGACTGAGATTACCATAGAACATGCAGGTTGGAAAATAAAATAAAATGTCCTGTAAACAAATTAGACAACATTTGTCATAAATTTTCTCTGTGTAATAACATTGATTTCAATTCAAGTAATACTCATTGCACTCACTGTTGCCTGGAGGTAAAGCACCTTAATGAAACTTGTCAAGTGAATTGATGACCAAAATAAGACAAAGGAAAAATACCTATACTGTGACAGTCCTTTGGTTTGCACAGGGGAAAGTTACCCAAATGCTAACATTTTAGTAAGCGTTGAAATTGTTTTAAATAAGCACATTAAGCACCACTTAAAATAGCAGGAAAAAATACATGTTTTCTCCCTTAAACCATGTATTCAGTGTAAAAATAACATGTTTATGATAAAGAAAATTTAGTAAGTGAAAGAAAGATGGAAAATGTTCATTCATAATCAAACTACCCAATCACAGTTTTCATATATTCTCAGTTTAATATATATTTTTTTAAAAATTAGTATCTTTTTACAGTTAAAATCACACCACTGTATACATATATATATATATAAAATTTATATTTTATACCTTCTATATTATACTATTATTCAACTCAGTAAAATGATCACAAAGTAAAACACTGAATGAATTTACACAGTTGACTTAGCTACTTACCTCTTGTTGAGTATTCAAATTGTTTCTTAGTATTAACTGTGACATATAATACTGAGGTGAAATCCTTTGGGATAGCTTTTATATCTAATAAACATATAGGGCTACCACTTTATTATGGTTTTCCAAAGCATAATTAACAGATCAAATAATATTAAAAATAACATAGTTATTTATGTATAATCTAAATGCATTTTCAATATACTGTACCTATTTACACAGTATATTTACAGTGTGAGAATGACTATTAATTCCTTCTCATGATATTATAATTTTAATATTTGATGATAGAAGTTGAAGAGTTAATAGTATGATATTACCAGGTTCTTTAATATTTATACCCATCTAGACATTTGTGTCTAATATAGAAAATTCCTTGGGCTGTTCAAGAATCTATAAGATTACAAGGTGTATTTTATTATTTCTACTTTCATTTTTGTCCAATATTGAAATTTTTGACAAACATGAAAACTGAAATAATAAAATGATAAGGTCTAACAGGACCTGGTTAGCTAAGGGATTTGAATCACACAAGTGTAGTCAATGACTGAAATATGAAATACCCTAGAAGGAATCAGCAGTAGATTAGATGATACAGAGGAATGGATAAGTAAACTGAAAGAGTAGTGGAAATCACTCATGCTGAACAAAAAAAGGAAAAAAGAATTTAAAAAGATGAGAACAGTTTGAGACCTCTGAGACAACATCAAGCTTACTTACATTCACATTATAGGGGTCCCAGAAGAAGACAAGAGACTGAAAAGGGGCAGAGAATATATTTGTAGACAAAATAACAGAAAACTTCCCTAACCTAGGAAAGGAAACAAACATCCATATCCAGGAAGCACAGAGAGTCCCAGACAAGATCAATCCAACAAGGATCACATCAAGACATATTATATTTAAAATGGCAAAAATTAGAGAATATGAAAAGCAGCAAGGGAAAAGCAACAAGTTACATACAAGGGAACACCCATGAGACCGTCAGTGACTTTTCAGCTAAAACTGCATGATATAAGAGAGTGGCACAATATATGTAAAGTGATGAAAGGGAAAAAC
Organism: Grampus griseus; assembly: GCF_964374135.1. Taxonomy (NCBI): domain Eukaryota; kingdom Metazoa; phylum Chordata; class Mammalia; order Artiodactyla; family Delphinidae; genus Grampus; species Grampus griseus. Next base: position 58,902,515 of record NC_139018.1, read on the forward strand.
CTAAAACCAAGAATACTCTATTTGGCAAGGCTTTCATTGAGATTTGAAGAAGAGATCAAAAGTTTTTACAGACAAACAAAAGCTAAAAGAGTTCAGCACCACCAAACCAACTTTACAAGAAATGTTAAAGGGACTTCTCTAAGTGGAAAGCAAAAGACCACAACAAGAAATATAAAAATTATGAAATGAAAAATCTCATTGGTAAAGGCAAATATCCAGTAAAGGAAGAAGATCAACCACTAACAAAGCTGGTAGGAAAGTTAAAAGACAAAAGCAGTAAAATCATCTATATGCACAATAAGTAGTTAAGGGATACACAAAACAAAAGGATGTAAAATAAAATTTGATGTGAAAAACAGTAAACATGGGGAGAAGGTAGTGAAAACAGGGTTGTTAAAATGCATTCAAGCTTAAGAGATCAGCAACTTAAATAATCATGTGTATTTACATATATATAGCTATATGTAGATATATATAGCTATATATGTATATATAGAGAGAGCTATATTTAAGTGATATGGTAAACACCAAAAATCTATAATACACACACACAAAAGAGAAAGGAGTCCAAACATAACACTAAAGGTAGGCATCAAATCACAAGAGCAAAAGAAGAAGAAAGGAACAAAAAAGAACAACAAAAACAACCAGAAAACAAATGAAATGGCAATAAGTACATATCTATAAATAATTACTTTAAATATAAATGAACTAAATGCTCCAATCAAAAGATACAGAATAGCTGAATCGAAAGAAAGCAAGTCCCACATACATATTGTCTACAAAAGACTCACTTCAGATCTAGAGCCACAGACTGAAAGTGAGGGGATGGAAAAAGGTATTCCACACAAAGGGAAATAGAAACAAAGCTGAGGAAGCAATACTTATATCAGACAAAATAGACTTTAAAATGAAGACTGTAACAAGAGACAAAGAAGAACATTACATAATTATCAAGAGATCAATCCAAGAAGATATAAGAATTGTAAATATTAATCTATGCATCCAACGTAAGAGTATCTCAATACATAAAGCAAATATTAACAGGAACAAATTGATAGTAACACAATAATAGTAAGGAGCTTTAACATCCCACTTATATCAATGGACAGACCATCCAGACAGAAGATCAATAAGGAAATACTAGTGCCTAAGTGGCACAGTAGACTAGATGAATTTAATAGACCTATATTATATAGACTATTTCATCCAAGAGCAACAGAATACATTCTTTTCAAGTGTTCATGGAACATTCTCCATGATTGATTACATACTAGGCCACAAAACAGGTCTCAGTAAATTTAAGACTAAAATCATATCAAGCATTTTTTCTGAACACTACACTATGAGACTAGAAATCGATTACAAGAAAAAAAAAACACTGCAAAACACACAGGTGGATGCTAAACAGTGTGCTATTAAACAATTAAAGGGTCACTGAAGAAATCAAAGAGGAAATCAAAATATACCTGGAGACAAACGAAAATGAAAACACAATGATCCAAAATTTATGTGAAGCAGCAAAAGCAGTTCTAAGAGTGAAGTTTATGACCATACAAGCCTACCTCAGGAAACAAGAAAAATCTCAAACAACCTAACCTTACACCTAAACGAACTAGAAAAAGAATAACGAACAAAACCCAAAGTTAGTAGAAGAAAAGAAATCATAAAGATGAGAGCAGAAATAAATGAAACAGAGACATACAAAACAATAGAAAAGATCAATGAAGATAAGAGCTGGCTCTTTGAAAAAATAAACAAAATTGGTAAACCTTTATCCATAATCATCATGAAAAAAAAGAGAGGGCTCAATCAATAAAATCAGAAATGAAAAAGAAAAGTTAAAATCCACACCAGATATACAAAGATCCTAAGAGATTACTACAGTTATACACCAATAAATTGGACAACCTAGAAGAAACAGACGAATTCATGGAAATGTACTATCTCCTAAGACTGAATCAGGAAGAATAGAAAGTACAAGTAGAAAAATTACTCGTAATGAAATGGAATCAGTAATAAATTCTCAAAAAGAAAAGAAGTCCAGGACCAGATGGCATCACAGGTGATTTCTACAAAACATTTACAGAGAGTTAACACCTGTCCTTCTTGGAAGGAATTCTTCTGAACTCATTCTACAAGGCCAGAATTTCTCTAATACCAAAACCAGAGAAAGCTATCACAAAAAAAGAAAATTACAGGCCAATATCACTGATGAACATAGATGTAAAAATCCTCAACAAAATATTAGCATACTGAATTCAACAATACACTGGAAGGATCGTACACCATGACCAAGTGGGATTTATCCCAGGGATACAAGGATGGTTCTATATCTGCAAATCAATGTTATACACCACATTAGCAAATTGAAGAATAAAAATCATATGTTCATTTCAATAGATGCAAAAAAAGCTTTTGACAAAATTTAACATCTATTTATGATAAAAACTCTCTACAGTGTGGTTATAGAGGGAACATACCTCAATATAATAAAGGCCATATATGACAAGTTCAAAGATGACTCATACCCAACAGTGAAAATCTGAAAGCATTTCTTCTAAGTTCAGGAATAAGACAAAATATCCCCACTCTCACCACTTTTATTCAACATAGTATTGGACGTCTTAACCACAGCAAACAGACAAGGAAAGAAATAAAAGTAATCCAAAACTGGAAAGGAAGAAGTAAAACTGTCACTGTTTGCAGATGACATGATCCTGTACATAGAAAATATTAAAGATGCGACCAAAAAACTACTAGAACTTATGAATGAATTCAGTAAAGTTGCAGGATACAAAATTAATATGCAGAAATCTGTTTTATTTCTATACACTAACAACAAACTATCAGAGAAATTAAGAAAACAATCCTATTTACAATTTCATCAAAAAGAGTAAAATACCTGGGAATAAATCTAACTAAGGAGGTAAAAGATCTGTACTCAGAAAACTGTAAGATACTGATGAAAGAAATTAAAGATGACACAAACAAATGGGAAGATATACCATGGAGTGGAAGAATTAATATTGTTAAAATGTCCATACTACCTAAGGCAATCTACAGATTCAGTGAAATCCCTATCAAAATATCAAAGGCATTTTTCACAGAACTAAGACAAATAACTCTAAAATTTGTATGGGAACACAAAAAACCCTGAATAGCCAAAACAACCTTAAGAAAGAAGAATAAGGAGAAGAACAAACCTGGTGGTATCACACTCCCTGATTTCAAACAATACTACAAAACTACAGTGACCAAAACAATATGGTACTGGCACAAAAACAGACACACAGATAAATGGAACAGAATAAAGAACACAGAAATAAACCCACACTTACATGGGCAATTAATCTAGGATGAAGCAGGCAAGAATACACAATGGGGAAAAGACAGCCTCTTCAGTTGGGAAAACTGGACTACTTTATCATACCATATACAAAAATAAACTCAAAATGGATTAAAGATTTAAATGTAACACCTGAAACCATAAAAGTTCTAGAAGAAAACATAGGCAGTACACTGTTTTGTATCAGTCTTAGCAATAATTTTTGTATACGTCTCCTCAGGCAATGAAAACAAAAACAAATGTGACTACATCAAACTAAAAATCTTTTACACAGTGAAGGAAACTATTAACAAAACAAAAATGCCTGCTGAATGGGAGAAGATATTTGTAAAAGATATAGCCAACAGTGGTTAATATCCAAAATATTTAAAAAAAAACAACTCATACAAGTTGACATAAAAAAAATTAAAAAATTGGCAGAGGACCTGAATGTACATTTTCCCTAAGAAGACATACAGATGGTCAACAGGCACAAGAAAAGATATTCAACAACACTAATTGTCAGGGAAATGCACGTCAAAGCCACAACGAGATATCACCTCACCCCTGTCAGAATGGCTCTTATCAAAAAGACAAGAAATAACTAGTGTTGACAAGGATGTGGAAGAAAGGGAACCCTGGTGCGCTGTTGATGGGAATGTAAATTGGTGCAGCCACTATTGTAGACAGTATGGAGACACCTCAAAATATTAAAAATATAGCTGTCATACGATTCAGCTCCTGGGTGTTTCAATTCAACTCCTGGGTATTTATCAGAAGAAAATGAAAACACTAGTTCAAAAAGATATATGCACCCCTATGTTCATTGCAGCATTATTTACAATAGCCAATATATGGAAGTAACCTAAGTGCCCACTGATAGATGAATGGATAAAGAAGATGTGCAATATATATACATATAAATACACACACAGACACAGACACACAGAATATTAGCCATAAAAAAGAATGAAATCTTGCCATTTGGGGCAACATAGATGGACCTAGAGGATATTATGCTCAGTGAAACAAGTCAGAGAAAAACAAATACTGTATGATTTCACTTATATGTGGAATCTAAAAATCAACAAATGAACAAACATAACAAAACAGAAACAGAGTCATAGATACAGAGAACAAGCAGGTTGTTGCCAGAGGGGTGGGGGTGAAGAGAAGAGAGAAATAGATGAAGGAGATTAAGAGGTACAAACATTCAGTTACAAAATAAATGTCACAGTATGAAATGTACAGTGGAGAATATAGTTAAATAGTTATGTAATATCTTTGTATGGTGACAGATGACAACTAGACTTACCATGGTGATCATTTTGAAATGTATGGAAATATTGAATCATTGTGTTAGTGTAACAGGAACTAACATAGTGCTGTAGGCAATTATATTTTACAAACAAACAAACACACTTATAGAAAAATAGATTAGATTTGTTTTCTCCAGAGGCAAGGAGGTGGGGGAGGGGAATTGGATGAAGGTGGTCGAAAGATATACAAACTTTTAGTTATAAGTACTAGGGATGTAAGGTACAACATGATAAATATAATGAACATTTCTGTATGTTACATATGACAGTAGATAAGAGAGTAAATCCTAAGAGTTCTCATCACAAGGAAAAAATATTTTTTCTGTTTCTTTAATGTCATCTCTGTATGAGATAATGGATGTTCACTGAATTTATTTCAGTTATCATTTCATGGTGTATGTAAGTCAAATCATGATGCTATACACCTTAAACTTGTACAGTGCTGTATGTCAATTATATCTCAATAAAAATGGAAGAAAAAAATAAGATGTTACCTGGACCTATGGATTTTCAGAAACCCAGTGTCTGCAGCTCAGGAATTGAACTATATATTATGTATCTTTTAAAAAGTAAGGAACTTGGAAAATTGATGTGGAGTATTTGAAAAATAAGTCCCATCAACCACCTTTTTTATTACTTTAATAATAATAATAGACTTACAATATTGTTTTACTTTTAAGATGTACAACATAGTGATTCCTTATTTTTATACACTACAAAATGATCACCATGATAAGTGTAGTCACCATACAAAGTTATTACAATATTATGGACTATATTCCCTATGCTGTATATTCCTGTGACTTATTTATAACTAAAAGTTTGTACCTCTTAATTACTGTTTCACTTTTTTCACTCATCCCCCCCCATCCTCCTCCCCTCTGTCAGCCACCAGTTTGTTCTCTATGAGTCTATTTCTGTTTTGTTATGTTTGTTCATTTGTTTGGTATTTTAGATTCCACATATAAGTGAAACCACATCAACCACACTTTTCACAAATGCATAATGGCTTCTGCATATGTTGCAAATTATTCCCAGTCTTCTGTGTTTAGGAGCTTATAATGGAAGAGCCCACAGGTACACAAAAGGACAGACAGGTCTTAGGCAAAATACGATGGTCCTCTTGTCAGGTGTATAATTCTATTTAACAGTGTTGACTAATGACATCAGACAGCGACCGTTAATTATATGAAGTGATTTTAAGTAGATTGCTTTGAATAATTTGTTTCTTTAAATGATTAACAACAAGATTCAAAGCTCCTTCTGACGGATTTTGCACATGGTACCTGGAAACTAAAAGAAAGCATAGTCTGTTGATAGACAATGGAACTCTGTATAAGTATCTGTGGGCTACTCTTTTATGCATTTCTGTGAATTTCCCCTTGTGTTTTGAATGGATGTCAAAATAATTATTTGCATGCTACACCATGGCCACTATGGATTCCATCTTAAATTAAGAAAAATGGTCCACCTAAAAAAAATAGAAGACATATGAAAAGCAAAACAATTTTAGAAAAAAACATAAAAAATATTTTTTCATGAATTCAAAGTGGGGAAGGATTTCATACACAAGCCATAAAAGTGCCAGCCATTAAATAATAAACATGATTGATAAATTATACTATATTTTGTTAAGAATACTGCACATCAAAATACAAGTAAAAAAAAATAAGCTATAACTGGGGGGGAAGATCTTTTTCACACATGTAACCCTCAGAGGGTTATATAACTCTCTATAAAAGGGTTTTATATATTGCAGTTTTTATATATTTTATATTTATATAAAAAATATAAAAACTAAAAATCAATTATAAAATGAGCCAGTAGAAAAATGATCAAAACACAATAATAATCAGTATATAAAAGAGAAAACAGGAACAAATAAACATAAGAAATATTTTTTTATTTCATTAGTAGGAAAATGCCAATTATAGCCAGAGTGACATAGCATTTTATACAATCTAGGATGACAAAAATTAACAAGAGCTTCTGAAGCATGTGAATGAAAGAAAACTCGTAGTGATGTTGGCATATAATTGGTACAGCTACACTGGAAATCATTTGGGAATTATCTTGTGAAGCTGAATATGGTCATCTGTTAGAGCAATTTCACGTCTAGGACTATTATACAGATACATTCTTGCATAGGTGTACCAGGGATACAAGTTCACAACTAACAGTAACTTTGTTATAAAAGATAGGAAATGACTCATTGTTTTGACAGTAGAATGCACACAGTGGGATGTAGAACAATGAAAACTCAATGAACCATTACCTGCAATAATTTAGATGCAATTAAAAAAATATGTCAAGTGAATTTTTTTCTGAAGGTATCATTAAATAAAACCCTCAACTTAAGCACTATGTTTTTAATGATTAATATATTTTTTAAAAAAATAAAAACTATAAAAATGATTTTCTAAAATGACAAAAATGGTGGTAATTGAGATATATACAAAGGGTACTGGGTAGAGTCATTACTGGTAATATTTAATTCTTTGGCTGGGATTTGAGGTTATGGATTTATATTTAATAACTGATGATTATGTTAATTCAATTCTTGTATTTTACAAGTATTATATTTGAAATTAAGGTCAGTAAACCTTAATATATTTAAAAACATCCCATATTTGGATCTAGGACTGATTTGTTTTACCAATAGATATAGGAAAAGACTTACACAGTAAATAACTGCTTCTTGAACAAAGATCATAGTCTTCCCTTTATCTGGATTAATTATTTCCTGTGAGAAACTATATTTCATTCTTTAATTATTGGTCAGGACATCTGAAGATTTAATATATAATATTTGTGGTAGTTTTCTATCACATGAATTCATTTTATTTAACCATTTATATTTGGCCCTTTTCACCATATAATTTAAAATATTCCTAGCAGAAAAATATTCCTAAGCAGATTAAGCCTCATTTTAACACTGATTTCAAAGAAATGATAAAAAGCCATCTCACTGCTTTTCTAAGTAAGTAAGTAGTATCATCTGTCATTATTGGGTTCTAAAGGCATGAACCTAATACAGAAATACAGGGGGATGCATTATTTTGTAATGAAATGATGTAAACTTTGCATTTTATTTTATTTTTCCCATGATTTTAAATAGTTTGCTGATACAATCCATACTTGCTCAGGTCTATATTTTTGCCTACCATCCAGCTTATATTTCTAGAATAGTGTTGAGCAAGTGAAAGATTAAAGCATTATCAATATAAATATATTGCTTTAATCATACTTTAATATTAAAAGATTATCACATAATTTTTTATGTAAAGAATCATTACATAGTTTCTTATTAAGATACAAATTATACTCTCAAGGAAAGATGTTTCTTCTACTTTTCAAGTATTTCATAGTGAGAGTTTATACTTTTCAAAATGGAAAATATTTTAGCATAGCAAGCAACTAGGAAAAGAATTATTGTAATAAGTTATTATGCATAAAACTGGATATCTAAGTCAAAAAAGTCTCCTGTCTGAAAACTTTGGTTAAAACTGGATAACAATGGTGAGGTATAATTTTTATAAATTACATAAATTTTTATAGGATATTATTTTAGTAATTATATTTTTATAAGAGAAAAAAATAAACAAGATTTCCAAACTATACATTTTCACTAGTCTCATAACTAAAATAGTCTTTACAATTGGTTAATATAATTTGACATTTCTGCTTTGCATAAAATAGATTTAAACATTAGGATGTATCCAGGTGATAGCAAACTGCCTTCTCATGTTGTTTGTCTTCTGTTTTATGATTTGTACTTAAGCTACTTAAATATTTTTTGAGATGAATATTGCATACAATAAAATGATCCTTCTAGGCTGAACCAACTAGATTAGTTACAGCTCAGGGGAGAAGTTGCAAAATAATATTTCTGTTGTTTCCTTGTGCTTTCCTATTTGCTGTTTTTATTTTTATATCAGTGAAAGCACATTCCACACAAGAGCTTTATAAAAAATAAAAATCATGCCTCCTGCAAAAGTACACTCTGTGTACTTTAGCACCAAGCAAAATATCCTACCAATAAAATCTGATGTTTGTGTCTAGCTGTTAAAAGAACTTGATATTCAGAGAGTACATTAGAAGATACATGAGTCAAACTGAGTGAATCCAGAACTTCATCTAAACTAAATCTATTTCATCTTCACATATTAATATTTATTGAATTAATATGTCAAACTTAAATGAATTTAATCAATGTTGGTATGCTACTCCAATATTTGTTATATTTTAAATACCTACATATTTACTACCTTATTAGGGTATAATTACCTGACTATATTAATTAAAAATACAATTCAATTGCTGTTATGTTAAACTTACAGTTACATACTTTGTTTTACATATCTCAAGTCTAAAAATCACAAAAAAGAATCCAAATATCAGTTAACTTAGTAAGTTGTAACTTTATTTGAAATAGTATTAACCCAGGAGAGTTTCTTCCTAAAGATATCATCTTTAGTTACTACCTGTATACTATTTGCCATTCTATTTCATTAATAATTTTTTCACAACACCCTTGTCTGTCAGGCATAGTTATCTGCAATGTACCAATTAAAACTGTTGGTCAAAGAGACTGAGAAATTTATCTGTGGATTTAAGTAAAATAAAATTCCAGAGTAAAAGGATCTGCTTTTTAACAAGTTTTGTGGACTTTTTAATATGACTTTTGTTTGACTTATAAATTTAACAATCACTTACAAGAAATGAATTAAATATGTAATATTATTTTGAAAGTTTAATGCTTGCTACATTTTTTTGTGATACAATAACATGCCACTCATTTGGCAAATACAGTGGTGGAAGGTTGCTCTCTGTATTAGTCCGCTAGGTCTGCCATAACAGAGTACCATAGACTGGGTGGCTTACACAACCAACATTAATTTCCTTATAGTTCTGGAGGCTAGCAGTCCAAGATCAAGGTGTCAACAGGATTGGTTTCATCTGAAGGCTTCTTTATGGGTCTTGTAGATGGCCATCTTCTCCATATGGCTTTACATGATTTTTCCCCTGAGCAAATCTGTATCCTAATCTTTTATAAGAACACCAGTCCTACGGGATTAGGGCCCATCCTAATGACCTCATTTAGCCTTAATTACCTCTTTTTCTTAAAAAAAAAATTCTTATTTTTTTAAATTGAGGTATAGTTGATGTACAGTATTATTTGTTACAGGTGTACAATATAGTGATTCACAATTTTTAAAGGTTATACTCATTTTATAGTTATTATAAAATGTTGACTATATTCCCTGTGTTGTACAATATATCCTTGTAGCTTACTTTATACAAAATAGTTTTTCTAAAATATGTTAACTCCAAATGTAGTCACATTGTGAGATACTGAGGGTTAGGACTTCAACACATGAATTTTGTGGGTATACAATTCTTAACAATATTAAGGACTCTGTCTTTTGCTTTCTACATTGTATTTGCTCTACTGTGTGGATTATGTATAATGAAAACACATTACATTAAAATCTGAAAAAGTATTTTTAAAGGAATTGAGATATATTGAGTGGCCAAATAATGTCACCACGTTCATGTTAAAATATGTAAACTTTATGTACAAACAAAACCACTTAAATCCTTCTCTCACAGGAAATTTGCTCACCTTTAAACACACATTTAAACATGTTTGGTTACGTGTTTTTCTAGCTTACTGCAAATTGCAAAACCAGCAAATTGTAAAGACAAAGAAGTATACCAATTAGAGGCTGGAAAATTGATAGTAATTTTAATTTGTGGAACTCTAAGAGGAGGGAGATGTTAACACACACTCACAAGCACATATGCATGTAGAAGTTTTCAGTCATTTAATATAAAGGCAAACATTTAGACACCTCAAATTTTTCTATAATATTACTATTTTTAGAGGGTATTAATATAATAATAATGGTAAACATCAGTCAATAAGAAAAATGTGAAAAAATGATCCATTGGTAAAGAACACAGATAATAAGACTACATTTATTGAGAGAACGTTAGGTTTAATGTGCATATAGATTCTTTTTATGTTTATAAATATATAAAACATTTTGTCTACAAGAAGTCTACTAATTTAATCATAATGTGTTATTTTTTTCAAGTTGCTAGATTGGTTTGCTAATATTTGGGAAGTTTTAGCATCTGTGTACATAAGTGAGATTGATGTGTATATCTCCCTTTCCATAGTCCTTTTATGGTTCCATAATCTCACAGCCACTATATCATAGAATGGTTTGGAGAATGTTTCCTCATTTTGTAGGCTCTGTAAGACTGGAGTGATTTCTTCCTTGAAAGATTAGAACTTGCCTTTAAAATTCTGAGCCTGGAATTTTCTTTGTGTGAAAAATAATATTAAAGTTTCTTTAGGAGAATAATTATTCTTCTCATATCAGTTTTTCTAAATTATATTATTCTAGGAATTTTACCATTTCATCTTTTAAATTTCATGGCATGATTTTTAAAAAATAATTTCCTTTCATTTACTGAATTTTTAGTCCACTTAAGATACTAGAAGTTTAGAACACCTTAATGTACAGGATCTTATGATTTCCATGCTATTGTTTAGTGTTTTATTTCTGTCATATTTTAATATGAATGTACTCATTAGCTACTATGAATGACTAATCACCCTAAAACCTAGTGGCTAAAAACAAACATTTATTTAGCTCACAGTTCATGGTTTTGAAATTGATGCTGGTCTCAGCTGGATATCCCCAAGTGTGCACAATCAGTGGACTCAGCTAGGTGTCTCTGTACCTGGGGTTGGCTGGCTATTGGCAGAGGGGTGTAGGTTCTCGTTTACGTGGGCTCTCGTCTTCCAGCAAGCCAGACTTGACCTGTTCACATGGAGTTGGTAGAATTCTAAGAGAGAGAACAAAAGCACACACAATCTTTTGTGGCCTAGGCTTGGAACTGGCCCATCACTTCTGCTATATTCTATTGACTAAAGCCACCACAAAAGATTTGATTCACGGAGTTAGAGAATACTCTCCATCTTTTAATAGGAGTAACTTGAAAATCACATTGCAAAGGGCAAAGATACAGAGAGGGGTAAAGAATTCAACATTTTAGTCTAGCATTATTTTTAGTATTGAAAACATTTGTTTATATTTATCTGCATTTTTAAAAGAATTCCTCTTCTTATTCTTCCACCTCAAATCATACTTTAAGATAATTATCTTTATTATTTTATTTTTAAAATTTATTTATTTATTTTTGGCTGTATTGAGTCTTCATTGCTGTGTGGGCTTTCTCTGATTGCGGTGAGCGGGGGCTACTCTTTGTTGTGGTGTGCGGGGTGGTGCGCGGGTGTCTCATTGCAGTGGCCTCTCTTGTTGCGGAGCACAGGCTCTAGGCACGCAGTCTTCAGTAGTGTGGTACGTGGGCTTCAGTAGTTGTGGCTCGCGGGCTCTAGAGCACAGGCTCAGTAGTTGTGGCGCACAGGCTTAGTTGCTCTGCGGCATGTGGGATCTTCCCAGACCAGGGATCGAACCCCTGTCCCCTGCATTGGCAGGTGGATTCTTAACCACTGTGCCACCAGGGAAGCCCCTAGGATAATTATCTTTAGTTCTCAAATACAGCAATTAGAATTTCCTTTAGTGAAATTTTTGTTTTGTGAACTTTGAAGGTTTTATCTGAAATTTTGCAACCATTTTTAAAAGAGAGATTTTTCTGGGAACTCCATTCCATGTTGTCATCTCGCCATTTCTAAGAAAATTTTCAGTGTTACCTGGATTTCATTATTGAGATGTCTAATTGTCATTCTTTTGTAAGTCTTTTCTCTGGGGCTTCTTTAAAATCTTTTAGTTGCTTTTGTACTTCGTAGCTTCAGTGGAATATACAGGAATGTATTTCTTTTTAATTTATCCTGTTTGTACTTTATGTATCTGTGGATTTTCAATTTCATTAGTCCTAGGCAATTTCCAGCCCTTGCTTCTTCATTCTAGTCACCTATTTCTGTGTACTGAATTGACATCTCATTGCCAATTAGATATATGTTATACTTTCTCATTTCATTCTCTGAATCTTTTAATTTCTTCATATTTTTCATTTCCTTGCTCAATATATTGCATTCTAGATAACCCCTTAAATTTATCTTCAGATTTATTCATTTTCTGTAATCAGCTCTTTAAACCATCCATTCAGTTTTTAATTTCAACACTTTTACGTTTTATTCCTGAAAGTCCTTTCTCATATTTTCCTGAACATTTTTGGCAGTCTCTTGCTCTGATATCAATGTTTATTTAGTTTTTTACTTTTTAAAAGCATTTTATGCTAAGTTATATACATTATGTATAAAAATGTGTAGTTCTTTCAGTTGACTGTCACTCATGATTTTACTAGCTGTTTAGTAATTATTGTAAGCTTATATTTTTCGAAATTCTATCCCTGGAAATCTTGAGGAGTTTTAACTTTCTCCATAGAGGATTTGTATGTTAGATTCCATCAGAAGCCAGGAGTCATTATAGTCTAAGAGCCATGTTGTCCTACCTTCAGGACCTTGGCATGATGTGGGATTCTCAGATCAGTTTCTTAACTCACAAGTTCCAGGGCTTAGAACCCTGATCACTGCAGAGCTAATATTGGCACTTACCTTTGGAGACACCCCATCTTATTGATCCCTGCTCAATTGCTTGCTTACTGCTCCCTCCCTTGTCTCAACTGTTATATTTGTGTATCTGCATATGTATAAGAGTTTGACCCTAGGGACTTAGATTATTTTCTAGTGAACTCAATAATGCAATAAGTTATATTTTTTTATTTCACCAAAGATACAGTTGTACTTTACCAGAAGGGCTCTTCAAGTATCTGCTCTACCATCCTGTCATGCAAATTATCATCCAGAATTCTTACATGCAAAGAATAATTTAAATGATAACATGTAATTATCAGTAAATTTAATTTATATAAGATAAATATATGATATATATGAAAAAAGTAATGTTTAATAATTTGGTATTATTATTTCCAATAATTATATCTCTGTTCTGAATGGGATACCAAATTTTTGGACATTACTGGGGGTGTGGTTAAATCAACAGTGTATGTAATGGTCTTGAGATCAATGTGGGGAAGCAATGAAGCATAATAAAATGCACAAAAGTCAGACAGATGACTTAGAAACCAAATCCTTTGAGCTAATTAGTTGAATTCTCTAAACTTCAAATAACTCCTTATGTAATGGTGATAATAATATTTTAAGTACTGTTTAAAAGATTAATTGAAATGCTAAACCAAATCTGAAATATGGCACATCTCAAATATTCAATACATAACATAGTGATTTGATAAAAGCTTACTTACTGAACACCTATGTGCTAGGCATTACTTTGCTGTTTCTTTGGAGGCAGAGTATGACTTTGGAGGATTACAGATTCTTTCACTTTTTGAAATCTTATCATAGAGACAGTATAAAACCACATAAAATTAATTCAAGGAAAATAAATTAGTGAATACTCAGTTTTTAAAACTGTACCAAAGATGAGGTATGCTGATAATAAAGTAGGAGAATGAGGTAAAGAAAAGAAAGATTCAAGACGACCTTTTGTTAGGTAAGATGTGAAGACAGCATTCAGATTCTGATTTAAAAAGAAAACAAGGGCTTCCCTGGTGGCGCAGTGGTTGAGAGTCCGCCTGCCGATGCAGGGGACACGGGTTCGTGCCCCAGTCCGGGAAGATCCCACATGCCGCGGAGTGGCTGGGCCCGTGAGCCATGGCCGCTGAGCCTGCGCGTCCGGAGCCTGTGCTCCACGGTGGGAGAGGCCGTGATGGTGAGAGGCCCACGTACCGCAAAAAAAAAAAATTAATTTAAAAAAAAAAAAAAGACAAGACATCAATGTTGCCTTTCACTGCTTTAGACACACAACAATATTTTTTATGATTCTATATTCAAAGATTGAAAGATTGACACATGAATTTTAAAATTCAACTGTTTGCTAATTAATCATATTTGCTATTAAAAGAATTGTGAAAATGTATTATCCTTAGAAACTCTGTAAATTATATTCTTCATGGAAGAGATAATAGCAATAGTAATTTACTGAATATTCTGCTTGTCTCATAAGTATAGCTGTGGATGAAATATGTTAATTTAGTAAATCACAAGTATGTCATCATAGGAGTTTTCTAAATTTGTGATCCCAACAAATGTCTGTTTTAATTTCATTAAAAAATTATATAAGCAGATGAGCTCTGTTCAACTTTACTTATTTATTGCCGAAAATTGCTTTGGGCAAAATTTTCCAGAGCAAAGTAAGAAATGAGATGGAAAGCATTAATGAGCCAAAACAAAACTTAAAAATAAAAGAAAGCCTGTGGGGTTTCTTTCATTTCTTTTATAAACTATAAATATATTCCATCAGGTGAACTGTAGCAGAATTATAAGGCAGAAAAATGAGATGCTCCCTGGAGCCTTGTGGGGGGGTATTAATTTGAATTTTAATTGGAGTAAGAATTTCAATTTCTACATTGCACATGTTGCCCCCTGCCTTTCAGTTTGAGGGTTTTGCATTACCTCGGGAGAGAGGAATGTAGTTCGATTTCATGTGCTCTCCTAAGTCTATTAGCTTCGTACTACCTCAGGTTTTTTTCTCCGTTTTTAAAAGATGCATATAAAATATTTTATGTAAGCATCCAGGGACTTCCCTGGTGGTCCAGTTGTTAAGACTCTGTGCTCCCCATGCAGGAGGCCCGGGTTTGATCCCTGCTTGGGGAAATAGATCCCACATGCTGCAACTAAAGATCCCACATGCAGCAAAGAAGATCCTGCATGCTGCAACTAAGACCGAGCACAGTCAAAATAAATAAATAAATATTAAAAGAAAAAAAGGAAGTATCTGATAACTAATGAGCATACTTCCTTGAAAGTCACTGGTAAGTGCATGCATGCTGGTGGCGGTGCTGGTGGTGATGGGATGGTAGTACAGAGGACTAGAACAAAACAATCTCTTGGAAAGAAGGGAATTATCTTATGTAGTTACCTTGGCATTATCTCTTGTATTTGATTGATATATTTTGTGGTGATTTGGGCCTACGTGACACTTTTTCAGAGTACCAGTGCCAAAAGTCATTAAAATAAATTGATATTTCTATCTGTACTGTCATTTAGTGGGAACAAAGATACTCTAAGAAAAGCAAGGGGTCAGGGGCAAATATACATAAGGAGGGAGGGAAAGGAATTTTATAATGTATCAAGAGAGGAATAGCAGTATTTCACTTTTTAATCAGCATTCTTGAGATATAATTTACATATTATAAATTCACCAGTTTAAGTGTACAATTTAATGTTTATTATTGTATTTCTCAGAGTTGTGCAACCATCATCATATCCTAATTTTCATCTTCAAAAGAAATCTCATATTCCCTAGAAATCACTTTTTGCGGTACGCGGGCCTCTCACTGTTGTGGCCTGTCCCGTTGCGGAGCACAGGCTCCGGACGCGCAGGCTCAGTGGCCATGGGTCACGGGCCTAGCCGCTCCACGACATGTGGGATCTTCCCGGACCGGGGCACGAACCCACGTTGCCTGCATCGGCAGGCGGACTCTCAACCACTGTGCTACCAGGGAAGCCCTAGAAATCATTTCTTATTCCTCTTCCCCCTAGCACTAACCCCTGATCTACGTTTTGTCTCTAGGATTTGCTTATTCTAGAGGTTTTTTTATAAATTGAATCATTCAATAATATGTGATCTTTTGTGACTGGCTTCTTATCATAATGATTTTGAGGACCATCCATGTTACATATAGCATATATCACTATTTCATCTTATTGCTGAGTATTATTCCATTGTATGGATATACCACATTTTGTTTATTCATTCATCAGTTGATGAATATTTAAGTTGCTTCCATTTTCTGGCTGTTACTAATAAAACTGCTATGAACATTTACATACTAATCTGTGTGTATAAATATGTTTTCATTTCACTTGCGTAGATAACCAGGAGTGGAATTTCAAGGTCTATGTTTAACATTTCTTAGAAATTGCCAAACCGTTTACCAATTCAGTTGAGTCATTTTATATTCCTATCAGAAATGTATGAAAATTCACGGGGCTTCCCTGGTGGCACAGTGGTTGAGAATCTGCCTGCTAATGCAGGGGACATGGGTTCGAGCCCTGGTCTGGGAAGATCCCCCATGCCGCGGAGCAACTAGGCCCGTGAGCCACAACTACTGAGCCTGCGCGTCTGGAACCTGTGTTCCGCAACAAGAGAGGCAGCGACAGTGAGAGGCCCGTGCACAGCGATGAAGAGTGGCCCCCGCTCTGCGCAACTAGAGAAAGCCCTCGCACAGAAACAAAGACCCAACACAGCCAAAAATTAATTAATTAATTAATTAATTTTAAAAAAAAGAAATGTATGAAAATTCAAATATCTCCACATGCTTCTTTTTTTTTTATGATAGCCATCCTAGTGAGTATGAAATGTTATCTCATTGTGGTTCTGATTTGCATTTTACTAATACCTAATAATTTTGAGCATATTTCATGTACTTATTGAGCATATTCATATACTTATTGACTTACATAAGTCAAATGACTTATTCATGTAATTTGCATGTCTTCTTTGGAGAAATATTTATTCAAAACCTTTGCCTATTTTTAATTGGGTTGTCTTTTTATCATTGAATTTCTTATCATTTAATATCATTGAGTTCTTTATATATTCTGGATATAAATCTTTTATGAAGTATTTTCTCCCATTCCATGGGTTATCTTTTCATTTTCTTGATGGTGTTATTTGAAGTTTAAAAGATTCTAATTTTATGAAGTGTAGTTTATAATTATTTTTGTTTTATCACTGTACTTTTGATGTCTTACCTAAGAAATGATTGCCTAACCCAAGGTCATGAAGATTTAATCCATTTTTTCCTAAGAGTTTTATAGTTTTGGCTCTGATGTTTAGCTCTATGATTCATTTTGAGCTAAATTTTGTGTATGGTATGAAGTATGAGTCCAACTTTATTCTTTTGGATATGGATATTTAGTTGTCCCACCCGTTATTTTGCAGAGACTTCATTGCAACTTGAATCTGCTAAAATACGAATTGTTTACTTTTGAAGCCTCTGTGAGCCTTACTGCTCTTATGAAGGAACAAACACATGCATCTTATAAACATCTACATGTTTTTGCTATATGAAATACCTGGGATATTTACTATAGGAAAGTGGGCTTTATTCTTACTCCCTACACAAAAATATAATTCTTTGCAGTACTGTAGAATAACCTTATAGTATGGTGTTAAAATAACTAAAATATTTTGTAACATGTAAGTATTTGATAAAAGAAGAACGTAACTTGATCCACAGTCTAGTTTTGAACTGTCAGCAGGAGGGTGAATGATTTTTTGTTTTTCCCTTCTTCTAACAGAGAACAGAAGAGGGAATCCTATCTAAAAGAAGTTATGTTAGAAAGAAAATTTCAAGGCTTCTGAATGTATTTCGTAAAGAACAGAGACTGAGCAGATGATTCTCTTGTTTAAGAGCAAACTTTAATGATTTTTCCTGCTTATAAGGATGTAAATGTTACTGCCTTTTCTGGGAAGCGAAACTGCTCAACGAAAATGTTATAAAAGATTATCCACACTGTGAGCAGGTGTAACCTTTCCAGATTATGTTCTTTTGCCTTTAGAAAGAAATTCATTTTTCTTATTATGGTTTTATATTCTTTTATTTCAGAAAATCTGTGTGTGTATGTGTGTGTGTCTTATGCTAAGGTTACATAGTAGAGACCAAAACATGGTAGAAATAGGGAGGATCTTATTTTATCCTCATAATGTACCAAAGGTCCATACTCAGCTGATTTGCTGAAGCACCTTCATGGTGATACTCTTCTAGAGAGAATAGCTTTAACTCTGATTAACATATTGTTGAATATTCACATACTGTGCATATACAGGTTGGGAGGAAGTTGCTTTAAGAAAAGGTTGTTAATTGGTATGAGTGAAGTTTCACTAACAAGGAAAGTGGAGGATTGAAAAGGGGGTGCAGAACTCCAAGGAGGAAAAAAGAAAGGGAAACAGAACTCATCAGAGGAAGCCAGTCTAGGAACTGGAGAGGGGCTGCAAAGGGTTTAACATTATTCCAAAATTTTCCTTGGCCTTTGTTGACTGGCTATTTATAATGTAGTTGCAAGGATACTTTTTCATCACTGCATTTTGAGATATTCTCAAATTTCTAATTAAAAAAAAAATTTGTGGTGTTAGGAAATATTCAGAAACTATCATAAGCAAGGCATTAAACTCAGCTCCAGGCTGTGTGTAACCAGCAATATCATTTTGGGTAGAAGTCATGCTTTATTTGGGGAGCAGGTGACTGTGTGGACTTAGTGGTGTATTTGATATGTAACTGAGACCCTCCCAATCTCTTCCCCTCACATGTACTTGAAGAAGCTCATTCTGGAAAGGGAGGGATGTACACTTTGTTTGCTCATATAATGAAACATTAAGGATGTAGGCTTCTTGACATCAAGTAATTACTAGGTAATGTTTTTAAATATCAGATTACCTCAATCAAATTTTCCTGTTTCCAATGTCACATCGTTTAAATTGTTCTCCCTAGGGAGGGGAGAGCAACAAAGTGATCTCTCTCCAAAAGCATTTTTAATAATCTCATTTCCTAACTTAAAAATTCTTCAATAACTAATAGTGACTTGCAGGATAAAATCCAAACTATTTTGTAGGATATCCAGGGCTTTCCAGCATCCCACCCCTTCCTTCTTTCTCATTTCCACATCTTCTCCTTCAGGAAAAGCTTCCTTTAGTCCATTTCCTACCGGTCTTGATAGGTCTGGTGTATCCTATCTTAGGATATCGTATTTCACCATAGCAGCATCTGCATTTTATTGCCTTTACTTGTTTTTCTCCTTCACTAGTCTGTGAACTCCACAAGAGCAGGAATTATATCTTCCATCTCTATATTCTCTATGGTTGGTTCCTTGGCTAACATGCAGTAATTGACAAGGAATATTTTTGAATGAATTGGCTTTGTGGTCCTGATATCTATTTCCCTCTTATACCTTCTTCAGTGTTAAGCTGTGCCCTTAGCCATCCAGGTCCAGATGATATTGTCAGTCTCCTTTTTAGCTAGGTATGGGCGTATGAAGACATTCCAAACAATGGGAAGTGGGTGGAAATGTTTGATACAATTATAGTGTGAGATTAAATTTCTGAAAATGAAAACTCTTCATTTTCTCTTTCTCCTTGCTGCAGGCTAGAAAGCAGATATGCTGATGAGCCAGATTTAACTTTCATGAAGGGGCATCATTCTAGAAAAGGTAGAACATGTAGAGGGAAACTTGGAAAACTTTATGGAGTAATTCCCCGTATTCTTCTAGGACTGCTAACATACCTTTGGACATGAGGAAGAAATCTTTTTACTTCAGCTTAGCCTGTACTCTAACTGGCATATCTGGGAGTGCACTGGAGACTTTGTCTATCTGTGTTGCTTCTTTTGTGGGACTGAGCAGAGGTTCATTCTATTTGCAGATATTACTCATCTGCAAGAACCACCCTGCATCCTTCTCATCAAGGCAACTTCCCCGGGACTGATCTTTAAAACAGTCATGTACTTAATTTTGGAGATAGGTAGAAAAATATTTACTCTCAGGAGTTTTTGCCATAGTTCTTGCTTATCTAACATTAAATAGAAAAAACAAGTCCTTCAGCTAGCAACTCTGCAAGTGACTAGGACTGAATTGTCCTCTAGCACTTCTAAGTTACACCATATACCCAAGATTTTATGGGATCTTTACTCATTTTTTTTTTTTATTTTAAACAAACTGTCCTCACAGTGATTACAGTGAAGATCTAGTATAACTAACCTCCACCTAACAGGCTTGTTGAATTAATGGACATTCTGTTTTCTTTGCAAGCATGATGACTAAGGTTTATTGTATGCTGAATTTTTAATGATGCTGATGTACCACCATTTGGGCTGCAATCTTAATAAGAGTCACTTATACCTATTTCTAAACCTGTCTATGCCAGTTAGGAGCCGCATAATACACTGGTGTAAAGCACCTACTCTGGAGTAGACAATTCGTGTTTAAGTCCTGGCCTGCTTATGTGCCAGCTGTATGGTCTTGGGGAAGTTACTTCTGTTATGTAGTACTTCCTCATTTATTAAATGGGGATAATAATAGTAACTATGTCATCAGGGTCTTGTGAGGACTGTTTGTGTAAATATAAATAAATCTCTTAGAACAGTATAAAGAGAATTATGAAAAATTGGCAATAAGTAAAATCACTTAAGTGTTAACTAATTGTACTCATGTAATTGAATTGACTATTGTATAAACTGATGAAATTTAATTATGCAAAGAAGTTGTTACATCTATAGAAATTAAGTCAGATCCTTTGGAATCATTCCAAAGAGATAAATATCACACACACACACACACACACACACACACACACACACACACATATCAGAGTCTAGTCAGGGAATTGTAACAGTTTTGGGAAAAAATTCATGATATTCCATAGGTGTTCTTTATTCAAACTGCTTTGCAACTAATATTAGATAAACTAAGAGGAATTAGAATAAGTGTTTTTTGTACAAAAAAGGCAATGCAAAGTCCCACTCTAGGGAGTCATAACCAAAGAAAAGGCCTTGATCCCACTGCAAAGAATCAATGAATGAATGCTCATTAATATGTTTTAGGTTATAGTAAAATTTTTAGGTCTGTATATAGTTCTTTTTAAAAATTTTATCCTATTAACCAAATAGTTATCAGTCAACTGAGTAGTAGTGTTTCTGTGTTGCTCTTCTCTTAAAAGGACCCAGTCTTGTTCTCGTTATTCAACCAGTTCCTATTACCTTACTCCAGGTCATTTTTGTTGCTTTACCTAGATATAAAAGGGAAGAGTCCTCTCCCAAAATTTTGTTTAAAAAGTCACATTTTTTTCCTTTTTCATTAGATAGGTTGTAATTTGAAGATGGTTGTTCCAGAGATTAAATAATAAGATAATTAATAAGACAACAACAACAATGGAGTAGATAAAATCTGAATTTATTCAGGCATATAAATGGCCTACTGACCACCCCAAATCTCTTCTACTTAAATATTAAAATTCAAAATTAATCTCTACTGTTATAAGAAGGACAGAAAAAAATATTTTCAGAAAATTCAAACCAGATTTTAGTCTTTATGGCAATTGTAAGAATTCATACTAATCATATTAAATCAATTTTGTCCATTTCTTTAATGTATTAATATTTGAAAAGGAATTCTTTTAAATTTAATATCAGAAAAATATGTTAAAGTATGTGGGACTTGAGATTTAAAAATAAACATTAAAAAGTTCCTTCTAATTTTAAATATTAGTTGGTACAACTAAGTGTAAAATAAACCCTCCCATCTCTAAGGAATTCTTTCTCTTGCTCATTCTGTTAGTACAGTTTCTAGCTCCATGCCTGGTACATATTAGACGTTTATTAAATACCTGTATATATAAATGAATGATTGAATCAATCAATCAGTAAATGAATATGTGGTCACTGCTCTTACCATTTAGGAAAAAACACATATAAATACAGATAAAAAGACTATTAAAAAAACAATTTAGGTCATAAATGCTAAGTAAGTAAAAAATGCTAGGGAATATTCAGTTAACATTGAAATATTTTGGAATAAATAACTAAGGGAGACTAGAGCTTTCCTCTCTGGTACACTATAAAATTGAATTTAATGCATGTGCACCTGTTTCCATTTTTCAAAAATTTCACATCAGATCAGATATCTAAATATTCAGATATCTAAATAATTAAAACATACTTACCTAATAGGTTAAAGGAAGTTTAGGTTTAAAGTTTTTAGTGTTTCAGATTGCCTATCTACCTTTCATTAAAGTTATTTGATTATGCAAATTCATAAGTTTTATCAAAAGAATTTCCTTTAGAATCAAATTTTGTAGTGGTCTTTTGGTCTTCTATTGGTTTTGGATGATTTTCAGAGTAACTACTGGAAAACTGGTTTTAGACTCTATAATGCTGATGCACACATCAGCAATATTCATTTCCCATGTGTTTCATATAATAAAGGCAACCAAACAGGCAATTAGTTTCTAATAAGGATAGGTTTGTTTGACATCTGCTCTTGACTTTTTTTTTTTTGGTTTGTCTAGAGTCACTTAGAAACTATAGTTAGAAACTCTCTAAGCATAGAATAGATGCACTTCTAATAAGCCAGTACCTCATGCTTCACTAAATAGAGCAAACTGTCTTTTATTATAGTTTACAGTTTTTTGAACTTTGGTGAAAAGCAGTAGATTGTATACTTTGGTTTTTACTTTAGTTCTTTTCTTATAGATAATAATGCGTTTTTAAAAGGTTATAGTTACAATGCAATTTGTAAAATGACAGACCTCGTAGTTCTTAGTTTTCAAAGAAAAATGTTCACTTATACTACTTATAAGATCAAAACTGACTTTCAAATTTAAATTTTACATTACATGTTTTTCTAAGTTTTGATATGTAAGTTATTCATAGAAGGTGATAGTTATAGAGCTATAACATCATATCAAAATTTACTTAGAAATCTTGTACTTGATGATAATTCCAGGCATGGGACTAGTGAACTGCAGAAGCATTACCTTTTTTGAATCATTGGTGAGTATGTGAGAGTGTGGTGGTCAAAATTCATCCAATTTTTGACAAAACCAAAATATCAAAGACAAAACAATTGTGCTAAATATTTCTGTAAGGATAAAGGGAAGTTTTTGACGATGGCCTTTTTAAAATTATTTTAAGATTTTGAGAGTAGTTGTATATTTTAAAGCAAGCTTTTCAGCCAGAACTAAAGAAAACAGATGTTAAGCATGCACAAGCATAATGATTGTGCTTTTCCGCCTTTACTCTGCTAGGCTTTAAATTCTTAATACAGTGAGTTTGAAAGTGGTGGCCAGAAGGTTTTTTTATTATGTTTCTTACTGGGGCTCTACAGGGTTTATTGCCACTACCTGAAACAGTGCATTTTCTGGTGATAAGAGGAAGTTTTAAAAACTTATTTATTTTTCTTCAGAATAGGTAAAGAAGAGCAATTCTCAAGGTCTATTGATAATTTTAATACCAAGCATTTGAATATCTCTATCACAGATTCTAATCTCATAATATACTCAAATAAAAAGGCTATTGTCTGATTCATGTAATAAATGCTTTACTTGCAATGATAGCTGGGTTGTGTCAAGACACTTTGATGAGATTCCCAAGGCTGTTGAGCTCAAAGAATTAATTTTAGAATCTCTACCTAAGACATATCAAAGGCAATTCAGGAAAGAATAATTGATAGAGAAACTGCATGATGAGTTCAAGACCTTTATTATTTATCAGTACCAGTTATTTTCCCAAAGAGGATATTTTGGAACAACTGTAATGTATGTTACATAAGAATATGGTATTACCTTGTTTTGGAGAATCTTCAAGTAACCATCATGTCCAAATGATAATGCTCATAATTAGCTTCTATTCCTCCTTTCTCATTATCTATAACCAAATAATCCTATTACTTTTACTTCATATATTTTCTTTATTTAAACTCCCTCTCTTAATTTCCAGTGTCTTTGTTTCTACCTCAATTCAAGCCTACTGCATAGTCTTGCAGAGGTTATTTTTCCAATAGCTTCCTGTCATTTCCTTTTTTCAAATATGTCAGTCTGTTCCATGCTTTGTTACCAGAGTAATCAAAAAATAAGTTATCATGTGACTGTCATAGTCAAAAATTTTGAGAGTTTTACAGTAATGTTTCATATCATGGTTTTGGAGAAAAATATAATAAATTTAATGGTAATTTTGTGGGTATTTAAACTCCCTAAGCTGGAGACTTCTGGTTTCAACTCCAACATGTAAAGAGCTTATTACAACAAGAAAATAGCTGAATTAGACAAAAGTTAACACTTTTCTTGGACCCATCACAAAACTGAGATCACAGGGCAAACCACCACCAGGAAATATGGAGAGACAGGCAAATCCAGAAGGTCATGGCTGAGATATGCTTTCCTGGATGAAGCAGAAATCATCCAGGAAGCAGAAGCAGAAAATAATATTTTCTGAAGCAGAAAATAAACTGATAGTGACATTTAAATGGTAATTGAGACAAATGGCCAGAGGCTGAGTGTGGACTAGCAGGAGAGTAAGAAACACTTAGGGACCACAGCCTTAGGAGAGTCTATAATTTTCTGTGTTTTAATTCCAAGAACCCTATAAGGTTCTCATTGTGAAGATCTGATTAAGGTTCCCTAATGACTCTGGGAGGGAGAGGGGAAGAGTAACCTAGGGAACTATGCCTAGAGCAGTCTCCATAACAAAGACTTGCTGTCAGGGCTACCAAACACTTGTTCCACCTGAGGGAAAGGTATTTTCCTGATTCCATCCCTCTCTAGTTTTCCTGTCTTACCAAGGTGGGGAGAAGTTATGCAACAATTGTGAAGGACACGGCCCACAGATACAGTTCCCCTGAAAAGACTGATTTTAATTATAAGACCATAGGAAGCTTTCCTTCTTCCACATCTTACCACTGCATCAGTAGGGCTCCAGTATAATAACTTTGGATTACAGATGAAAAAACCGACAAATACAGACTATCTAAAGAGGAGTTCTTACAGGAACCTAAAGGCAACAGGAGAAACAAAAACAAGGAAACTAGAGGAATTTCAAGCCAATGGCACCTACAGTAACATCAAACACAGCCCAACTCCTAGCCAGATTAACAGAAATCCTCAAACTAAAGGCCTATTTACCTCTGTTACTATTATCCAATACTTCATGTCCATCATTCAACAAAAAATTACAAGTCATGCCAAGAGGAAAGAAAACACATGGTCTGAAGAGACAAAGCAATCATCAGAACCAGAATCAGATATGACACAGATATTAGAATTATTAGATGGTAAAAATTTTAAATAACTGTGATTAATATGTTGTAAGTTTCCATGGAAAATGTAGACAACAAAAATAAGTAATGTGAACAGAGAAATGGAAACTCTAAGCATGAAGTTTTAAATGCTAGAAATAAAAAATACAGTAATTGAAATTAAGAATACCTTTGATGAGTTTATCAGTAGACTGGACACAAATGAGGAAAGAATCAATGAGCCTGAAGATAGATCCATAAGAAGTCACCAAACTGAAAGAGAAAAAAAAGAAAAACTCCCCAGAACATTCAAGAGCTGTGAGTCAATTTAAAAGAACATCTTGAAAAAAGCCAGAGGAAAAAAGATCATTTTACCTATGGAGAAACAAGTTTAACAGCAAATTTCTCAACAGAAACTATGTGAGCAGGAAGAGAGAGGAGTAAAATATTTAAAATTTTTTTAAATGTTGAAAGGAAAAAACTCAGCAATCCAGGAGTCTAATTTAGTGACATTATTCTTCAAAATTGCAGGAGATTAAAGACTTTCTGAGACAAAAACAGGGTGTTTATTGCCACTGAACCTGCCCTGCAAGAAATGTTAAAGTTGGGGCTTCCCTGGTGGCGCAGTGGTTGCGAGTCCGCCTGCCGATGCAGGGGACGCAGGTTCGTGCCCCGGTCCGGGAGGTTCCCACATGCCGTGGAGTGGCTGGGCCCGTAAGCCATGGCCACTGAGCCTGCGCGTCCGGAGCCTGTGCTCTGCAACGGGAGAGGCCACAACAGTGAGAGGCCCGCGTACCGCAAAAAAAAAAAAAAAAAAGAAATGTTAAAGTTGTTCACAGAAAATAAAGATGACCCAGGTCAGTAAAATGTATATTTTCTAAATATATTAGAAAATATATTAGATTGTCAGAGTGGAAAAAAACACAACAAATATGTTATCTACAAGAAACTCACTTTAAATATAAAGACGCAGGTTAGAAGTAAAGGGATGGGGGTGCGATATACTAAAGTGAAAGGGAGCTGGAGAAGCTATGTTCTTTTCAGACGAAACAGGCTTCGGAACAGGAAATGTATTAGGGATAAAGAAGGGCATTTCATAATGATAACAGAGTTAATTCTCCAAGAAGACATAACCACCCTTAATAGTGTGTACCAAAACTTCCCAAGCCTGTTCCTGCATATGTAAAGCAGGAAACACCTGTTAAAGAATTTTGTAATAGTAGAAAATATGTAAAATGACTACTCAGTGGTCAATGTATCTTATTGTTTCTTAGTGTAGTATACTTGCTATCAACAGTCTGCCCCCACTTTCATTTCTACTCTCAATTACTACTAATCTTCCCTACGCCTCCTTCCTGCAGCCACGCGGACTGCCAGTGGTTTCATGAATAAACCCACATTCTTGCTCAGGTATTCGCTTTTCACCTGTGCAGGTGTCCTTCAGCATTCACAGGGGTTTGGTTTCTGGAGCCACACTGTATACCGAAATCCATGCATGCTCAAGTCCTTTATATAAAATGGCCATAGTGCATTGAATACAGTTGACCCTCCATATCTGCTGGTTTGGCATACACAGATATTGAGGTCCAACTGTATATTTACTGAAAAAAAGTCATGCATAGTGGACCTGTTCAGTTCAAACCCATGCTGTTCAAGGGTCAACTAATTTCTTATGAATGGAGTGATCTTCCCTGACACCAGACTCAACCTGTTCACCTTACAAAATCTTCACAAACTTGCAAGAAATTGATATGGTATCAATTGCTATGTTCTCACTGTTTTCATAAAAATTGTAGTTAACTTTAATAGAATTTATTTCATTGAATTATGTTTCATTCCCCTCTTATCTTTTCCTCCCTTAGTAATGGGAGTTCCTGATATAAAAGGACTGCATGGTATTTTTTACTCTTTGCACTTAGGAAAACAACTTGCACAGGACAGTGCTTAATAAGGAAAGGACACTAGATTACTCATCATTCCTAGAACAAACGATGAATATACATTTTTCATATCTTTGCATGGATTATTTTTCTCTAATTTGGATCTTTGTTTCCTCACTATAGCTGATAAACTCTTATTCATAATTCATGATCCTGCTCAACTATAACTCTCTTATGATTTCTTTTAGATGTTTTGTAATTGTAGATTCCATGTTTAGGTTTTTGATCCGTCTCAAATCAGTTTTTGTGCCTGATTTGTGAAGGGGTGAATACTTATTTTGTCCCCTATTCTTTATTTCATTGCTTAAATACACCGCTTGCTGAAAAGGTTTTTCTTTCCCCGGTGAATTACTTTGTTGCCTGTCAAAAATTTTTTGATTGTAATTATGTAGAGCTATTTCTGGAATGTCTTTTGTTCCATTGATCTCTGTCTGTTTTATTATGCCCACACCATAGACTTGGTTACAGTAGCTTTATGGTAAATCTTGAAATCAGGAAGTATAAATCCTCAAATTTTTTTTCAATAATGTTTGACTCTTCTATATAGATCCTTTGCATTTCCATATATATTTTAATACTAGTTTGTCAGTAATCACAGGAAAGCCTGTTAGGATATTGATTGAAATTGTGTTCCATCTTTGATTAATTTGGAGAAAATTGATATCTTTACTATATTTATTTGGGCTCTCTCAAATTTCTCTCAAATTTTTGTAGTTTTCAGAGTAGAGGTCTTGCTTGGCTTTCATTACATATATCCCTAGGTGTTTTATTTTTTATGATATTGTGAATGGAATTGATTTTTAAATTTTATTTTCCAATTGTTTGTTGCCACTTTGTAGAATATAATTGATTTTTATATTGATCCTGAATCCCAAGACCTTGCTGAATTCACCTATTACATCTAGGATGTTTTACTGTCTATGAAAAAAGAAGTTACTTTTTTCTTTCTCCCTCCTTCTCTCTCACTCCCTTTTTCCTTTGATGTACTAAGACTGCTACTCCAAAATACAGTGTTGAATAAAAATGGTGAAAAATTCAGAGCCTTTCCTTTTCCCCAATCTTAGTGGTGGTGAGGCATGTTTAATATTTCATTAATAAATCTGATGTTAGCTGTAAGTTTTCCACAGATTTTTTCTTTTTCAGATTGAGGGCATTTTCTTCTATTTCTAGATACTGAGAAGTTTTTTAATCATTAATGAGTGTTAGATTTTATCTAATACTTTTTCTTTTGGCCTGTTAAGATAACCATATGACTTATCTCCTTTATTCTTTTTAATGAATTACATCCATTGATTTTTGAACGTTACTATAACCTTGAATTCCTGCATAAACCCTACTTAGCCATTATATATTTTCTAATTACACATATTTTAGATTGCCTGAAATCTTCCCACAGGTAACTATCATTCTGATCAGTTGTTTTTACATATTTCTTCCTCTCTAATTCCTTTGGCATAAACTTTATCAACCTGTCTTCCTTCTGCAATGAATTTAATTCTAGTGTTTGAATGTTAGGCCCACTTTGTATTGCAGATTCTAGAATTCTGTACTTTAGTAGTTTTCTTTTCTCTGCTGAGATCTGTTAATCCATACTTTATATCTGTCCTGTAAATCTTTGTACTTATGAAGGATAGTTATTTTATTTTTTAATTTATTTTTTTGAAGAGTAGTTGATTTATAATGTGTTAATTTCTACTGTACAGCAAAGTGATTCAGTTTATATATGTATACATTGTTTTTCATATGCTTTTCCATTATGGTTTATCACAGAATATTGAATATAGTTCCCTGTGCTACACAGTAGGACCTTGTTTTTTACCCATTCTATATATAATAGTTTGCATCTGCTAATC
Source organism: Grampus griseus (assembly GCF_964374135.1). NCBI lineage: Eukaryota > Metazoa > Chordata > Mammalia > Artiodactyla > Delphinidae > Grampus > Grampus griseus. Next base: position 58,931,800 of record NC_139018.1, read on the forward strand.
CCAAACTCCATGCCCATCCCTCCCCCACCCTCCCTCCTCTTTGGCAACCACAATTCTATGTCTGTGAGTCTGTTTCTGTTTCATAGATAAGTTCATTTGTGTCATATTTTCTGACTTACTTCACTTAGTATGATCATTTCTAGGTCCACCCATGCTGCTGCAAATGGCATTATTTCATTCTTTTTTATGGCTGAGTAGTATGTCATTCTATATATGCACCACATCTTCTTTAAGGTATAGTGATTTTATTTCTTTTATTTTTTAAATGAGCAGTATAAATAGTAACTTACTTATATTTTCCAGAAAGTTCATACATATAAAATGTTTCTATAAACCCATTTATGCTCGTTTCAGCAGGATTACTGATGGTACTATTGAAATAGAATGTGACAAAATAATAGTTAAGTCTGGGTAACTGCATACAAACCAAGTATTTCTCTGTTCCTTTATATTTTTTGCTCCTCTCTAGAACAGATTTGTGTTTGCTAATTTTGTAATCAGGAGAGATAAATTTAAAAGACACAAGGAAAAAAAGTTTTTTTTTTTAATCCCTAGTACTTATTTAAGGGGATAGTTATTTTAAAGTTCATGTTTACTTTTACAGTATCTAGGTTATCTGTAAATTGGATTCTTTTAAGCTTTTTTCTTGATTGTAGGGTCCAGCTTTTTTCTTCATATCATTCTTTTGTTTCATGCCAGCCACTTCATGTAGAAGAGCCAGGGATATTGGGATACACTATTATTTTGTTTTCTCAGAGAATGCAAGCTTTTCTGTGTCTGGTAGGTAAACTGAGAAAGTGATCATTCAGATTTTACCAATTGTTGAATAACTTATATTAACTGAGTTATAGCTTTATGATTAAGCTCATTTCTGTTTAGCCCAACCCCAAACATCCAATCTGTGGCTGCTGCCACTGACATTAATGTGGAGAAGCTGCTTTGTTTTATCAGAATTCAAATGAGGAATCAGGAGAGAGTTAGATAGAGGTATCCCCTTTGTATTTACTGGCTCCAGCTACTATTAGAATGGCTGATAGAGCTTTTCAAATAAGTTATTTCTGAAACTGTAAGTTATTTCTGTTTTTCACTCTTGACTGCACTGCCTTTATCTCAGCGAAATTGGGAAAGAGTGAGATCAGGAAGATTATTATACCAAGAAAATTTTTCTTGTATTTGGGGTTTCTCAGACTCCAGTCATTTCTGCTTGCTCAACAGTTACCAGTATCTTGCCAGACTTCTTCCCCTATGGGTAGAGTCACTGGATCTCTGGTAGGTCTGTCTAAACCCAGACTTAGTGTTTTCCCAGAAGCTGTTGAAGGAAGCTGCTGATGGATACCTCTATGGAGATCAGTTTATCAAGGCTTTCTTGCATCTACCACTCTTTGATAATCCTACAGATGAGTATGGTTTTCATGTTTTCTAGATTTTTCTTGGTGTTACCACAGAGATAAAGTTCTTCTTCACCCCTTTATATCCAGAAACAGAATTCTGCAGTATGTACGTCTGGGTTATCCTGATGTTGATTTTTCAGCTGTGACCTCTGTAGAGTCACCAGATCCTCAATATAAAGGAATAAATATTCCTCTAGACCCACCTTACTCAACAATACCTTGTGGAAAGTACACCGGAGCAACTTTTGTAAATATATTTTTTAATAGCCTTATATTACATAGTGTGGATCTATCATAATTTACTTAGCCCTTCTCTTAAGTGAAGTGAAATCACTTTGTTTCTGTGTATTTACAACTACAAACAATTCTGTGATAAATATTCTTCTGTGTATATTTTTAGATACTGACACAGTTCTATGGTATAGAATACTAAGAGCACGATTGATAATTATGTATAAAGTGATTTTAATAGATGTTGCTAGGTTTATTTTTTATTAGTAATGATGTATATTTTCACTCATAAAGTGGAGTGTCTTACATCCAAGCCAACAATTATCATTCTTATATAACTTTCATTATTTTGGTGGGTGTAAAATGGCTGCTCATAACTATTTTATTGTGTACTTTCCAGACTACTAGAAAATTTTGAGCATTTAAATTTACCTATTATCATTTGGTGTATTTTATCTGTGAATTACCAATTCATAGCATTTTATACTTTTTCTGCAGTTGTCAATTATTAGGAGTTCTTTGTATATTATAGGTAAGAGTTCTTAATTTATTACCTAAATTGCAAATCAGTTTGTACATTTGTACACCTGAGTTTGTGGCCTGTAAAACTAAAAAATCCCCAAACCCACTACATATATAAATAGGTAGCACATATGAGTGTGTCTAGGACTGTCTCAATTTGCTCCTGTCTTCCCAATGTACTGGCTGGTTAATGTCCCCTTTCATTCTCAAAAGTTTCCTCATATAGTAAGTTATATGGTTACCACATATATGAGGAATATTTGAAGGAACTAGAAATGTTCAAACTAGAGGAAAGAAGTTCTTGCTTACATATATTACCTGTGTATATGTGTGTGTGTGTGTGTGTGTGTGTGTGTGTGTGTATGCACATGTGTGCAGTCTTTTCCCATTATAGACACTAAGATTAAAAATAAACCACTGTGTGGGAAACACAGGATGATAGATTTTAATTTACTCTAAGGGAAAAAATATACAGATGTCTCAAAGTTGGATTAGGCCACTTTGGGAAATGCTGAGCTCATCATTGCAGGCCGTAAGTTTTACATTGAATAACTATTTAGTGAAACTAATATTATGAGATTAAGTTCTCCAGAAATCTGCTATGTCTCCTGAGTCTATATATTATGATTCCACATAACTGTTATAATGGAAGTAACTTTGAAAATGGTTAAAATGTATTTGGCTATTCCATAGACGAAGTGATAGGGATTACAGGCTTTGGAAGATAGAAGAGATCTAATTATGGCTAGGCCACTTGCTTTCTACCTGGTCTTGATAACATTACTAGAAAACTCTGATCCTTGATTTCCTAGTCTTATAAAGTGATAATAGTAATAATAACTTCACATGGCAATTTTAAACAAAGCTGTGAACATTAGTAGGTAGCCTAATATTTGGTATGTAGTAACCACTGAATTCATGGGGATTACTCATTAATATTCTTAGCCAGGGTGTACTGTGCTGCACTGAACAAGAGGGTTCTCTATGGATTACTCTTGACATACTGACGTTTGAATTCTTACAGAATTCTTATAGAAGCTTGCTTATTGTGGAGTCATAGACTAAGGTTAGTAAAAAAAGTACTATATAAAATACTATATGACTTAAAGTTTTCTTAGGTATGGAAGCAGGTAATAAAACTAAACACAAATGCTCAAATATGGACAACTTGGCTTAGTGCTTTTATAGATCATACTAAACTATGTTTGAGGCCATTCCTGAATAACATGACCTTACAGATATAGGGTTTTATAACATCTTCTCTTTTTTTTAGAAACAAGCAAGCAAAAATGCACAAGAAAAAGAAATGCAAGCTCTATATTTGATTAAACTAAGGACTTCTGTATCCTTAACAATCAGATATCCAAAAGGGCTGTTACAGGTGTAGGAAAAATGCTGAAAGGTGTTTTAAAAAAAAATTTATTGGAGTATACCTGATTTACAATCTTGTGTTAGTTTCAGGTGTACAGCAAAGTGAATCAGTAATACATACACATATACTTATTCTGTTTCAGATTCTTTTCCCATATAGGTTATTACAGAATATTGAGTTCCCTGTGCTATACAGTAGGTCCTTGTTGGTTATCTATTTTATATATAGTAGTGTGTGTATGTTAATCCCGAGCTTCCAATTTATCCTTCCCCATGATGTATACCCTTTGGTAACCATAAGTTGGTTTTCAATATCTGTGAGGTTGTTTCTGTTTTGTAAATAAGTTCGTTTGTAACATTTAAAAAATTCAGATTCTACATGAGTGATATCATATGGTATTTGACTTTATCTGACTCACTTCACTTAGTATAATAATCTCTAGGTCCATCCATGTTACTGCAAGTGGCATTATTTCATTCTTTTATATATCTGAGTAATATTCCGTTGTACATATGTACCACATCTTCTTTATCCATTCCTCTGTTGATGGACATTTAGGTTGCTTCCATGTCCTGTCTATTGTAAATAGTGTTGCAATGAACATTGGGGTGCATGTATCTTTTCAAAGTATGATTTTCTCTGGATATATGCCCAGGGGTGGGAATGCTGCATCATATGGGAGTTCTATTTTTAGTTTTTTGAGGAACATCCATTCTGTTCTCCCTAGTGCTTGTACCGATTTACATTCCCACCAACCGTGTAAGAGGGTTCCCTTTTCTCCACACACTCTCCAGCATTTACTGTTTGTAGATATTGTTGATGATGGCCATTCTGACTGGTGTGAGGTGATACTTCATGTAGTTTTGACTTGCATTTCTCTGATAATTAGTGATGTTGAGCATTTTTTCATGTGCTTTTTGTCCATCTGTATATCTTCTCTGGAGAAATGTCTATTTAGAGCTTCTGCCCATTTTTTGATTGGGTTGTCATTTTTGACATAGAGTTGCCTGAGCTGTTTGTATATTTTGGAAATTCCTTGTCAGTTGCTTCATTTGCAAATTTTTCTCTCATTCTGTGGGTTATGTTTTCGTATTGTTAATGGTTTCCTTTGCTATGCAAAAGCTTGTAAGTTTAATTAGGTCCCATTTGTTTATTTTTGTTTTTACTTTCATTAATGTAGGAGATGGATCAAAAAACATTTTGCTGTGATTTACATCAAAGAGAGTTCTGCCTATGTTTTCCTCTAAGAGTTTTATAGTGTATGAATTTACATTTAGGTCGTTGATCCATTTTGAGTTTTTTTGTGTGTTTGGTGTTAGGGAGTGTTCTAATTTCATTCTTTTACATGTAGCTGTCCAGTTTTCCCAGCATGACTTATTGAAAAGACTGTCTTTTCTCCATTGTACAGTCTCACCTCCTTTGCCATAGATTAATTGACCATAGGTGCATGGGTTTACTTCTGGGTTTTCTATCCTGTTCCATTGATCTATATTTCTGTTTTTGTGCCAGTACCATACTGCTTTAGTATGACTGTAGCTTTGTAGTACAGTCTAAAATCAGGGAGCATGGTTCCTCCAGCTCTGTTCATCTTTCTCAGGATTGCTTTGGCTATTTGCGGTACTTTGTGTTTTCATACAAATTGTAAAATTGTTTTGTCCAACTTCTGTGAAAAATGCAATTGGTAATTTCATAGGGATTGCATTAATCTGCAGATTGCTTTGGGTAGTATAGTCCTTTTCACAATATTGATTTGTCCAATCCAAGAATGTAGTATATCTCTCCATCTGTTTGTGTCATCTTTTATTTCTTTCATCAGTATCTTATAACTTTCTGACTACAGGTCTTTTGCCTCCTTAGGTAGATTTATTCCTAGGTATTTTATTCTTTTTGTTGCAATGATAAGTGGGATTGTTTCCTTAATTTCTCTTTCTGACTTTTTTGTTATTGTACTGGAATGCAAGAGATTTCTGTGTATTAATTATGTATCCTGAAACTTTACCAAATTCATGGATCAATCCTAGTAGTTTTCTGGTAACATCTTTAGGATTCTCTATTATAGTATCATGTCATCTGCAAACATGACAGTTGTACTTCCTGTTTTCCAGTTTGGATTCTTTTTCTTTCTTTTTGTCCTCTGATTCCTTTGGCAAGGACTTCCAAAGCTATGTTTTGTTCTGTTTTTTTTTTAAACTATGTTGAATAACAGTGGTGAGAGTGGACATCCTTGTCTTACTCTTGATCTTAGAGGAAATGCTTTCATTTTTTCACCATTGAGAATGATGTTTGCTGTGGGCTTGTCATATATGGCCTGAGGTATGCTCCCTCTATGCCCACTTTCTGGAGAGTTTGTTTCATAATGTTGAATTTTGTAAAAAGCTTTCTCTGCATCTGTTGAGAGGATCATAAGCATTTTATTCCTCAATTTGCTGATGTGGTGTATCACACTGATTGATTTGCAGTTATTAAAAAATCCTTGCATCCCTGGGATAAATCCCACTTGATCATGGTGTATGATTCTTTTAATGTGTTGTTGGATTCAGTTTGGTAGTATTTTGTTTAGGACATTTGCATCTATGTTCATCAATGATATTGACCTGTAATTTTCTTTTTTGTGTTATTTTTGTCTGGTTTTGATATCAGGGTGACAGTGGTCTCATAGAATGAATTTGGAAGTGTTCCTTCCTCTGTAATTTTTTGAAATAGTTTCAGAAGGATAGGTGTTAACTCTTCTCTAAATGTTTGCTAGAATTCACCTGTGAAGCCATCTGGTCCTGGACTTTCATTTGTTGGAATTTTTTTTAAATGACTCTTTGAATTTCAGTGCTTGTGATTGGCCTGTTCATATTTGCTATTTCTTCCTGGCTCAGTTTTGGAAGGGTGTACCTTTAAAAGAATTTTTCCATTTCATCTAGGTTGTCCAGTTGGTGGTGTATAGTTGCTTGTAGTACTCTCTTATGGTCCTTTGTATTTGTATTTCTGTAGTTGCTTGTAGTACTCTCTTATGGTCCTAGTACTCTCTTATGGTCCTTTGTATTTCTGTAGTGTCAGTTGTAACTTCTCCTTTTTCATTTTATTGATTTGAGTCCTCTCCCTTTTTTTCTTGATGAATCTAACTAAAGTTTTATCAATTTTGTTTACCTTTTCAAAGAACAGCTTTTAGTTTCATTGATTTTTTCTATTGTTTTCTTCATTTCTATTTCATTTATTTCTGCTCTGATTTTTATGATTTCTTTCCTTCTACTAACTTTGGGTTTTGTTTGTTCTTCTCTAGTTGCTTTAGGTGTAAGGTTAGGTTGTTTATTTGAGATTTTTCTTGTTTCCTGAGGTAAGATTGTATTGCTATAAATTTCCCTCTTACGACTGTTTTTGCTGCAGCACATTGGTTTTGGATCGTCATGTTTTCATTGTCATTCATCTCTAGGTATTTTTTGTTTCCCCTTTGATTTCTTCAGTGATCCATTGGTTGCTTAGTAACATATTGTCTGTCTCCATGTGTTTGTGTTTTTTACGGGTTTTTTTTCCCCTGTAAATGATTTCTAATCACATAGCATTGTGGTCAGCAAAGATGCCTGATATTATTTCAATTTTTTAAAATTTACTGAGGCTTGATTTGTGGCCCAAGATGTGATCTATCCTGGGGAATTTTCCATGTACACTTGGGAAGAAAGTGTATTCTGCTGCTTTTGGATGGAATGTTTTATAAATATCAATTAAGTCTATCTGGTCTAATGTGTCTTTTAGGCCTGTGATTCCTTATTGGTTTTCTTTCTGGATGATCTGTCCATTGATGAAAGTGAGATGTTGAAGTCCCCCACTATTATTGTGTTACTGTCGATTTCTCCTTTTATGGCTGTTAGTATTTGCCTTATTTGTTGAGGTGTTCCTATGTTGGGTGCATACATATTTAAAATTGTTATATCTTCTTCTTGGATTGATCTCTTGATCATTATGTAGTGTCCTTCCTTGTCTCTTGTAATAGTCTTTATTTTAAAGTCTATTTTGTCTGATGTGAGTATTGCTACTCCAGCTTTCTTTTGATTTCTCTTTGCATGGCATATCCTTTTCCATCCCCTCACTTTCAGTCTATATATGTCCCTACATCTGATGTGGGTCTCTTGTAGACAGCATATATATAGGTCTTGTTTTTGTATCCATTCAGCCAGTCTGTGTCTTTTGATTGGAGCATTTAATCTGTTTATACTTAAAGTAATTATCAATATGTCTGTTCTTATTGCCATTTTGTTAATTGTTTTGAATTTGTTTTTGTAGATCTTATGTCTTTCCTTCATCTTTTGTTCCCTTCTCTTGTGATTTGATGACCATCTTTAGTGTTGTGTTTGGATTCCTTTTTCTTTTTTTTGTGTGTATTTATTGCAGATTTTTAGTTTGTGGTTCCCATGAGGTTTTGATATAGAAGTCTATATGTATATATATGATTGTTTTAAGTTGCTGGTCTCTTAATTTTCAATGTGTTTCCAATATCCTGCACTTGTACTCTCCTGTTCTCACAGTTGCTGGTTTTGATATATTTGTGTGTTGATGATTTACTACCTTACTTTATGTTTGCCTTTACCACTGAGCTTTCTCATTCAGAATTTTCTTGAATCTAATTGTAGCCTTTTCTTTTCTGCCTGGAGAAGCTCCTTTAGGATTTGTTGTAAAGCTGGTTTGGTGGTGCTGAATTCTTTTAGCTTTTCCTTGTCTGTAAAGCTTTTGATTTCTCCATCAATTCTGAATGAGAGCCTTGCTGGGTAGAGTATTCTTGGTTGTAGGTTTTTTTGTTTCATCAATTTAAACATATCATGCCACTCCCTTCTGGCCTGCAGAGTTTCTGCTGAAAAATCAGCTGATAACTTTATGGGGATTCCCTTGTATGTTATTTTTTTATTTTAATATTTTTTCTCTGTCTTTAATTTTTGTCAGTTTGATTAATATGTGTATTGGCATGTTCTTCTGTGGGTTTATCTTGTAGGGGACTCTCTGTGCTTCCTGGACTTGAGTGAGTGTTTTCTTTCTCATGTTTGGGAAGTTTTTGGCTATAATCTCTTCAAATATTTTCTCAGGCCCTTTCTCTCTTCTCCTTCTGGGATCCCTATAATGGAAATGTTGGTACGTTTAATGTTGTCCCAGAAGTTTGAGATTGTCCTCATTTTTTTTCATTCCTTTTTCTTTATTCTGTTCCATAGCAGTGATTTCTACCACTGTGTAATAGTTCATTTATTCATTTTTCTGTCTCGTTTATTCTGCTATTCCTTCTTGTGTATTTTTCATTTCAGTTATTGTATTCATTTCTGTGTGTTTGTTCTTTAAATCTTCTAGCCCTTTTTTAAACATTTCTTGTATCTTCTTGGTGTATGCCTCCATTCTTTTTTTTTGAGTTCTTGGATCACCTTTACCATCATTACTCTAATTTCTTTTTCAGGTAGATTGCCTATCTCAACTTCACTTAGTTGTTATTGTGAATTTTTATATTTTTCCTTCGTCTGGAACATATTTCTCTGCCATCTCATTTTGTCTGACTCTCTGTGTTTCTGGTTTCCTTTCTCCAGGCTACAGGATCATAACTCCTCTTGCTTCTGGTGTCTGCCCCTGGTGGATGAGGTTGGTTCTGGGGCTTGGGCAGGCTTCCTTTTTAGAGGAACTGGTGCCTGCCCACTGGTGGGTGGAGCTAGGTCTTGTCCCTCTGGTGGGCAAGGCTGTGTCAGGGGTGTGTTTGTGAGCTCAGAATGGCTTTAGGCAGATTGTCTGCTGATGGGTGGGTCTCTGTTCATATCCTGCTGGTTGTTTGGTCTGAGGTGTTCCAGCACAGGTGCCTATAGGCTGTTAGGTAGGGCCAGGTCTTGATGCCAAAATGGCAACCTCCAGGAGAGCTCACTCTGATCAGTATTCCCTGGGGCCTCTTCCACCAGTGTCTGTGCACCTCCAGTGAGCCACAGCCAACCCCTGCCTCCCCAGAGGACCCTCCAAAACTCACAGGCAGGTCCAGCCCAACTGCCTATGTAGTCACTGCTCTGCTCTGGGTCCCAGGGTACATGAAACCCTGTGTGCACCCTCCAAGAGTGGAGTCTCTGTTTCTCCCAGTCCTTTGGAGCTCCTGCACTCAAACCCTGCTGGGCTTCATAGCCAAATGCTCTGGGGGTTCCTCCTCCTGAAGCCAGAGCCTCATCCTGGGGAGCATGATGTGGGGCTCAGGACGCTCACTCTTGTGGGAGCACCCCTGTGATATAATTATTTTTCAGTTTGTTGGTTGCCTAACTGGCAGGTGTGGGATTTGATTATGTTGCAAAAGTGCCCCTCCTTCCGTCTGTTTGTGGCTTCTTCTTTGTCTTTGAATGTAAAATGTCTTTTTTGGTAAGTTCCAGTCTTTTTTGTCAATGGTTATTCAGCAGTTGGTTAGTTGTGATTTTGGTGTTTTTGCGATAGGTGAGCTCAGGTCCTTCTACTCTGCCATCTTGTGCAGAATCAAGGGGCTGCTTTTAGTTTGGATGCCTGCTGCTTCTTTCCTCAATGTGTGCTGTTCGTTATTCCCTTGATATGGAGTGTGCAGGTGTGGCGTCCCTTGTGTGCTCCTGGGATGGTGGGGGCAGAGTTTGGTGCCTGCTTGCAGGTCTCATAGCAGTGGGGGCCTGTGCCTGCCTCTGGAGCCCACAATGGTGGCAGTGACTGCACCCACCTCTGGAGCTCCTGTAGGCAGTGTCCTGTTGCCTAGGAGTGTTCACAGGGAAAGAAGCTCTTATGGTGTTCCCACCGCTCTCTTCATGCACCCCCCCAATAATGGCACCTTTCCTCTCTGTGGGCTCAGGCTTCTTCTGAGTACACCCTCAGTTGCCACAGTGCAGCCTCTTCAGGTTGTCTCTGTGCAGGCAACCCTGGTCCTCTCCCTGGGTCTGACCTCTGAAGCCTAAGCTTCAGCACCCAACCCCCACCTGCACCAATGGACAAGCATCTCAGGCTGCGGAGTGCAGGACAGTTATGCTGACCTTCTGGTAGGTTACTCTTCATTTCACCTTCTGCAAATCGGTTGCTGCGCTCTCCTCCTAGACTCCAAAGCTCCCCCTCCATCCAGGCTGATCTCCCCGCTGGTGAGGGGACTTCCCAGGGTGCAGGGACTTTTCCTCCTTTACAGTGCCCTCCCTGGAGTGCAGGCCCCATCCCAATTTCCCTCTTTTTCTTTTTCCTTTTGTCCTACCTGCTTACATGGAGGTTTTCTTGCCCTTTCAGAAGTCTCAGGTCTTTTGCTGGTGCTCAGTAGATGTTCTGTGTGAATCATTCCACTTGTAGATGTACTTTTAATGTTTCTGTGGGAGAATGTGAGCTCCTTTGTCCTCCTTGGCCATCTTGGTCCTCCTGCCCCTAAAAGTGGCCTTCAATCAAGCTGACTGAGCGAAGTGCTTACCCTGTGGAGCAAAACAAGAATCTTTGTTTTGTGAAATGGGCATGGGTTATACAGACAGGATGTTTCATCCCCCTGACTCCATGGAGTAACAGGGAAAAATAACTGCGTTGGAAATGTGGCATAGCAAGATGTTATATGTAGCACTGTAGCTGGAGATCTCTTTTTAATGGGAAGGAATAAAGTTAAAACAACCTGGACATGAAGACAATGTATGTCATATCCCAGGGGAAATTCTTGCTAGTTTGTAAGCCTACTCTAGTGTCAATCTAATAAGTACTCTAGAAATAATGATAGAGAAACATTTCTTTTCATTTGAAGACAATAAAGGTAATAAAAAAGGTTTAAAAAAAGTCAATGTAAATATATTACATGGAAAAAGAAGAAAAGGTCAAGATGGATAAAGAAAACTCACCCCCAAAACTTGTCAATGATCAGATAAACTGATTTAAAACACCAGCATGAATGAGCACAACTTAATAAAACAAGCATGAACTCATGGCTGAGAAATAAATGCTCAAGAGTATAGGGTGAGACCACAGATGCAGAAGTAGCATGAAAAACAGAAGCCAGGGAATACTTAGAAGATAAAAAAATTACAGAAATAAAGTTACCACTGGCAGTTGCATATACAAAGACAAATATTTGTGGAAAATACAATAAAAGTCATGAAGGACAGGATTTTTTAAAAAGTGAGCAAAAGAATGAAAATGAAGTAATTTATTTAACATCTTTATTGGAGTATAATTGCTTTACAATGGTTTCTTAGTTTCTGCTTTATAACAAAGTGAATCAGCTGTACATATATACATATTTCCACATATTTCCTCCCACTAGCATCTCCCTCCCACCCTCCCTATCCCACCCCTCTAGGTGGTCACAAAGCACCAAGTTAATCTCCCTGTGCTATGTGGCTGCTTCCCACTAGCTATCTATTTTATATTTGGTAGTGTATAGATGTCCATGCCACTTTCTCACTTTGTCACAGCTTACACTTCCCCGCACCGTGTCCTCAAGTCCATTCTCTATGTCTGCACCTTTATTCCTGTCCTGACCCTAGGTTCTTCAGAACCATATTTTTACTTTTATATATTTTTTAGATTCCATATATATGTGTTAGCATATGGTATTTTTCTCTTTTTCACTTACTTCACTCTGTATGACAGACTCTAGGTCCATCCACCTCACTACAAATAACTATATTTTGTGTCTTTTTATGGCTGAGTAATATTCCATTGTATATATGTGCCACATCTTCTTTATCCATTCATCTGTTGATGGGCACCTATGTTGCTTCCACATCCTGGCTACTGCGAATAGAGCTGCAGTGAACATTTTGGTACATGACTCTTTTTGAATTATGGTTTTCTCAGGGTATATGCTCAGTAGTGGGATTGCTGGGTCATATGGTAGTCCTATTTTCAGTTTTTTAAGGAACCTCCATACTGTTCTCCATAGTGGCTGTATCAATTTACATTCCCACCAACACGGCAAGAGGGTTCCCTTTTCTCCACACCCTTTCCAGCATTTATTGTTTGTAGATTTTTTGATGATGGCCATTCTGACTGGTGTGAGGTGATACCTCATTGTAGTTTTGATTTGCATTTCTCTAAAATTTAGTGATGTTGAGTATCCTTTCATGTGTTTGTTGGCAATCTGTATATCTTCTTTGGAGAAATGTCTATTTAGGGCTTCTGCCCATTTTTGGATAGGGTGGGTTTTTTGATATTAAGCTGCATGAGCTGCTTGTAAATTTTGGAGATTAATGCATTGTCAGTTGTTTCATTTGCAAATATTTTCTCCCATTCTGGGGGTTGTCTTTTCATCTTGTTTATGTTTTCCTTTGTTGTGCAAAAGCTTTTAAGTTTCATTAGGTCCCATTTGTTTGTTTTTATTTCCATTTCTCTGGGAGGTGGGTCAAAAAGGATCTTGCTATGATTTATGTCATAGAGTGTTCTGCTATGTTTTCCTCTAAGAATTTTATAGTGTCTGGACTAACATTTAGGTCTTTAATCCATTTTGAATTTATTTATGTGTATGGTGTTAGGGAGTTTCTAATTTCATTCTTTTACATGTGGCTGTCCAGTTTTCCCAGCACCACTTATTGAACAGGCTGTCCTTTCTCCATTTTATATTCTTGCCTCCTTTATCAAAAATAAGGTGACCATATGTGTGTGGGTTTATCTCTGGGCTTTCTATTCTATTCCATTCATCTATATTTCTGTTTTTGTGCCAGTACCATACTATCTTGATTACTGGAGCTTTGTAGTATAGTCTGAAGTGGGGAGCCTGATTCCTCCAGCTCCATTTTTTTTCCCTCAGGACTGCTTTGGCTGTTTGGAGTCTTTTGTGTCTCCACAGAAATTTTAATTTTTTTTGTTCTAGTTCTGTAATAAATACCATTGGTAATTTGATAGGGATTGCACTGAATCTGTAGATTGCATTGGGTAGTATAGTCATTTTCACAGTGTTGATTCTTCTAATCAAAGAACATGGTATATCTCTCCATTTGTGTGTATCATCTTTAATTTCTTTCATCAGTGTCTTATAGTTTTGTGCATACACATCTTTTGTCTCCTTAGGTAGGTTAATTCCTAGGTATTTTATTCTTTTTGTTGCAATGGTAAGTGGGAGTGTTTTCTTAATTTCACTTTCCGATTTTTCATCATTGGTGTATAGGAATGCAAGAGATTTCTGTGCATTAATTTTGTATCTGCAACTTTACCGAATTCATTGATTAGCTCTAGTAGTTTTCTGGTATCATCTTTAGGATTCTCTGTGTATAGTATCATGTCATCTGCAAAGAGTGAAAGCTTTACTTCTTCTCTTCTGATTCAGATTGCTTTTATTTCTTTTTCTTTTCTGATTGCTGTGGCCAAAACTTCCAAAATTATGTTGAATAATAGTGGTGAGAGTGCACAACCTTGTCTTGTTCCTGATCTTAGAGGAAATGGTTTCAGTTTTTCACCATAGATAACGATGTTGGCTGTGGTTTTGTCATATATGGCTTTTATTATGTTGAGGTAAGTTCCCTCTATGCCTACTTTTTGGAGAGTTTTTATCATAAATGGGTGTTGAGTTTTCTTGAAATCTTTTTCTGCATCTGTTGAGATGATCATATGGTTTTTCTCCTTCAATTTGTTAATATGGTGTATCACATTGATTGATTTGCATATACTGAAGAATCCTTGCATTCCTGGGATAAACCCCACTTGATTATGGTGTATGATCCTTTTAATGTGCTGTTGGATTCTGTTTGCTAGTATTTTGTTGAGGATTTTTGCATGTATGTTCATCATGTTACTGGGTAGTTTTCTTTCTTTGTGACATCTTTGGTTTTTGTATTAGGGTGATGGTGCCCTCATAGAATGAGTTTGGGAGTGTTCCTCCCTCTGCTATAGTTTGGAAGCATTTGAGAAGGGTGTTAGCTCTTCTCTCAATGTTTGATAGACTTCGCCTGGGAAGCCATCTGGTCCTGAGCTTTTATTTGTTGTAAGATTGTTAATCACAGTCTCAATTTCAGTGCTTGTGATTGGTCTGTTCATATTTTCTATTTCTTCCTGATTCAGTCTTGGCAGGTTGTGCATTTCTAAGAATTTGTCCATTTCTTCCAGGTTGTCCATTTTATTGGCATAGAGTTGCTTGTAGTAATCTCTCATGATCCTTTGTATTTCTGCAGTGTCGGTGGTTACTTCTCCTTTTTCATTTCTAATTCTATTGATTTGAGTCTTCTCACTTTTTTCTTCATGAGTCTGGCTAATGGTTTATCAATTTTATCTTTTCAAAGAACCAGCTTTTAGTTTTATTGATCTTTGCTATCATTTCCTTCATTTCTTTTTCATTTATTTCTGATCTGATCTTCATGATTTCTTTCCTTCTGCTAACTTTGGGGTTTTTTTGTTCTTCTTTCTCTAATTGCTTTAGGTGTAAGGTTAGGTTGTTTATTTGAGATGTTTCTTGTTTCTTAAGGTAGGATTGTATTGCTATAAACTGCACTCTTAGAACTGCTTTTCCTGCATCCCATAGGTTTTAGGTCATCCTGTTTTCATTGTCATTTTTATCTAGGTATTTATTTTTTGCTTTCCTCTGTGATTTCTTCAGTGATCTCTTGGTTATTTAGTAGTGTATTGTTTAGCTTCCATGTGTTTGTTTGTATTTTTTACAGTTTTTTCCTGTAATTGATATCTAGTCTCATAGCACTGTGGTCAGAAAAGATACTTGATACAATTACAATTTTCTTAAATTTACCAGGGCTTGATTTGTGACCCAAGATATCTATCCTGGAGAACATTCCATGAGCATTTGAGAAGAAAGTGTAATCTGCTGTTGGATGGAATGTTCTATAAATATCAATTAAGTCCATCTTGTTTAATGTATCATTTAAAGCTAGTGTTTCCTTATTTATTTTCACTTTGGACAAACTGTCCATTGGTGAAAGTAGGGTGTTATAGTCCCCTACTATGGTTGTGTTACTGTCGATTTCCCCTCAAGTAATTTTAAGGTTTAGAAATAAACCAGTGTTGTTGATATAACAAGATCGTACCTTAAGCATAATTGGTGTCCCTGATGAAGAAATGAAAAATTAGCAGAGAAAATAAACATTTAATAATAATATTTCCAGTGGAATTTCCACAAATAAGATGAATTTTGTAGTTTGAAATGAATACTGTGTCCTGTGGAAAAATTCACACAGAATGAGTAAGACAAAGCCTGGTGGTGACTTTTTAAAAATATATATAAAAAAATTCTTTTTAGTATCTGAGCAAAGTGATCAAGATACCAATAGGGAAGTGGGAGGTAGAAACTAGTGGTTCTAAGATAGATAGGTTCAAGGATGTATTGTACAACATGGGGAATAGAGCCAGTATTTTACCATAACTGTAAAAATAAAGTAGCCTTTAAAATTTGTAAAAATTTTTTTAAAAATTTGAAATTTACAATAGTTTTTAAAAATAAAAATGCAAGCTGATCTTTTTAGAAACTTATTCCACACAGGATGTGGACCAATGCCCATAAATTACTCAGCAAAACATGACCTAGAAATCTGATGCACAGCTAAATCATCATTTAACTCTAGATGATATATGTATATAATTTTCACATGTGCAGGAATTAAATGACAGTTGTCATTGACACTATTTGAAGAAACTGTTCCTCAGTCAAAGGAGAGAAAAATGAATAAAACAATAATGAAATACTGGTGCTCAATCTTGAACCCATTTCCTGAAAGGGAAGGGATGGAAACAATTGTAGGTTTTTTCATAAAATTGGAAATAAATTTATATTGTGTACAATTGATTTGATTGCATGCTAGGAAATTCAGGGAAACCAAACAAAAGTATCAGAGAATTTCGTAGTTACCAAGTTACGAAATTAATGTCAGTGGTCTTTCCCTATAAAAATATTTAAAATAATGGGCCATGTGGAAATATTTGCAAGAGCAAAGGAAATGATGAAGTAGCTAGGAATAAAATTAAATATAAGTGTGTAAGATGTATGTGAAGAAAACCTGAATTATTTACTCACAGACATAGAAGAAGTAGTAGGCAGGCATACCTGTTAAGGATAGAAAGATTCAATGGTAAAATGATGTAAATTATTCCTACACTAATCCATAAAAGATACAAATAGAAACTTCTAAAAGCCAGGAAAGGCTCAGTATAATATTTGGGAAAATAAACAATATTTTATAAAGAAAAATAAAAAGCAAAACAAGCACTCCTAAAGAAATGAAAACCATATGGTACTCATAAGTGACAAGTTCATCAAAGGAGAAGAATAGAGGGTCTGTAAATAGACCAAAGCCATACAGATACTTACTTTATTATAAAGTCAGCCACGTTAGATATCACCTGAGGCATTAATTTGATCCTTTTCTCACCATTTATGAAAATAAGAATTTCCAGATAAATCTAAAACCCTAAAATTTCTAGGTAATATGATGGGCGATTTTCTCCCATAATTTTAGAGTAGAATGCAGAATTTTTAAATTATTGATATATTTAACTGTTTAATATAAAAGAGGAAAAATTCTGCCTGTCAAAATTCTACTTATATTCAAAATATATGACAATCAAAAGGATAACTTCATTTATAGATGAGGAGTTGTTAAATTAGAAAAAAAAGTAGGAAATTGGAGAAAACACATAGTTCAAAGTAAAAAAACAAATACAAGCACAGGCAACCATCTTTAAAGTCCTTGAAAAAGAGATGTGAAAATTAAAATTATATGAAAATTTTCAATTTTCACTCCAACATACTATATATGTAAGTGACTACTTCACGCTATGTCAGTGAAAACCATGGTTTTCTCTTTCTATAGTGATGAATTGGATTTTTCTGAATCCAACTTCAACTTTTCAGATACTTGGTGTGATGCTCAGGTTTATGTATCAACTTGGCTGGACTACACTCTTCAGTTCTTTAATCAAACACTAATCTAGGTGTCATGAAGATATTTTGCAGATGTGATTGAAGTCCATAACTGGTTAACTTTAAGTAGGAAAGATTATCCTAGATAAACTGGGTGGGCCTGATTCAGCCAGTGGAAAGGCCTTAAGAGCAAAGCTGAGGCAAAAGAAATTCCTGCCTGTAGACTGAAGTTTCGCCCTGTG
This sequence comes from Grampus griseus, assembly GCF_964374135.1. Lineage (NCBI taxonomy): Eukaryota > Metazoa > Chordata > Mammalia > Artiodactyla > Delphinidae > Grampus > Grampus griseus. Next base: position 58,949,323 of record NC_139018.1, read on the forward strand.
CTGGAGAGTTCCAGCCTGCCCTTCCTGACAGGCTGTCCTAAGGATTTTGTACTAGCCTAGGCAGCCCCACAATTACATAACCCAATTCCTTGCAATAAATCTCTTATTAACAATATATATCTCCCACTGATTCTGTTTCACTGGTTGAACCCTGACTAATAGACTTGTATGTAATTGGCATAGTTGATTTTTTTCATAGGCAATGAGATTCCTTCACATAACAGAGGATTAAGTTCCTGAGCCCTGTTCCAGGTGGGTCTATACTTTAGTTTCTAAGTTTAAGTGTGGAAGGGAGCTTAAATGATGTACCATGAATGATCCTAATTTTGCCTTGGGACATTGATATCAACAACATGATATTTTAGGTAAGTATAGAGTACCTAGGAAAACTGAAGTAAATGAAACTCAAAGTGAGATGAGTCCAATTTATCATTCTATATTTATCCACTCTACTGTTGATGGACTTGTTTTTCAGATTTTTTTCCCTTATTTTTCTTATAATAAAATAGAAATGTTGCAAGGAGAATTCCTGCTCACAGCTTCTGGTACACATGTATAAGAGTTTCTTTACAGCAACGGTTCTCAACCCTGGCTGTATACAGAAGAAACCTAAAGAGCCTTTAAAAAAAGTAGTGATTTCTGGGTTCTGTCCTCAGAGATTCTGAATTAATTGGTTTAGTGCCTAGGAAAATAGGACTTAAAATCCTTCCCAGATCAGTCTAATGTGACAAAAAGGCTGACAACCTCCCATAACTTGTAGTGAAATTATCTGATTATAAGATGTGAATATGTTTATTTTTAGTAGGTAAAGACAAATTGTTTTCCAAAGTAGTTATATTATCTTTTTTTCTTACCATCCGTGTAAAGGACTTCCCTTTGTTTTCTTAGTCATCTTTGTCTTACTTCTTACCTTTTGCCAGTAAGGTGTTTATAAAGATAACACATTATGATTTATATTTCCCTGATTATACTTGATTTTATTTATATTTTAATATTTTATAAGGTTTATAAACATTTCAAGCTATCCTTTCTTCTAAATACCCGTTCCTATATTTTGCCTGCTGTTCTTTTGGGTAATTTATATTTTTTATGAATTCACAGGAATTATTAGATATTGTGAATTCTAATTCACTGTCATTTATGCAGATACCTTCCCCAAGTTTGCAGAGTTTTTTTGTAGTAAAGAGGAAAACTCCTGTTTTGATGTCTTAACCCTAAACAACTTTCAAGCCATCCCCTCTCTCCTGCCTTACATCCAAGCAAGCAAATAAGGAAACCCAAACGTTCCCCTGGTGCTTGTGTGAAGTTGAGACAAGTCCCTGCAACCTTCATCTGGCCCCATTTTCTAGCCACAGTACAATCTAAATCACCAGGTCGCTCTTGCTATCACCTCAGATAAGCCTGTCTCTGCCTTGCTCTCCCTAGAAAGTCCAGTTGTGTAAGTAACAAATCATTTCATATCCTTCTGGTGTTTGCAACAGATTAAAATTATTAACTATAATTATTAAAAATTATGTTTTTTGTTATAACTGTGTTTAACAAGCCTAAGTTTTTGGTTGTTCAACTGGATAGCTGCATTGCATCCATTGGTTTCCTTACATATTTTAGATTCTTGGTAGTCTGCTCATATTTATTAAGGAGGACCAAGAAGGAAAAGAATTGACAGCTGTAGTAGATATCACCAGCATAAATAAAATTTCTCCCTACAGTAATGTATGCAGATTATGATCATAGATATCTTCATTCTGATGACTGGGCAGGAAAAAGGTTTGTATGCGATTTTCTGATTGTCAGTTTTCTTTAGAATGTTAAGGCAGTTTGCTTTCTGGGTGTGGAGCCAGACATACTCCACTGTGTCCAGAATTTATCTGACCTACTGCTTGATTTTATCTCCAACAAATTGTTTACCAAACTTCTGTTTCAAATTGCATCTTTACTGACCAAGAGCAAAAGCTATTGGCAGCAATGCTGAGATCTGATATAACCAGTCTGTAGTTCTTTCGTTAGTAACCTAATGACAAAATACAAATTCTACTTTTATTTTTGTAACCTGATTACAGTAAGTCCCCTACATACGAACCTTCAAGTTGCAAACTTTCAACGAAGCGAATGTGCGTTTGCATGTCCAATCACATAAGTTAGTTCATGTGTCTGGCGTACACTGTCATGTGCATGCATCCTCTACAAGTGGTTGTGCTTTTGTGTACTTTACTGTACAGTGCTGTATAGAGTTCAGTAGTACAGTATCTTTTTTTAAATTTGAAGCCCAGGATGTCTGGAAGCAAGCATAAAAGCAGTGGTGATGTAGCTGGTACAGTACTAACCAGACATCACTGGATCATTTTTTCAAAAGGGTAGATAGAATTGAATCCAGCAAGGGACCAGAACTTGTGCCATCAATGTCAGGCATGAATGAAACTGCAGCTTGCCCTCTGTCTCCTATTGCTGATGATCCTTCAGCTCTACCATCATCTCCCACCTCCTCTTTCTTCTCCAGTCAGTAATTCTTCTTGCCCGTTCACTCGATGCCAGCCCCTGTATGCCAGCTGTTGTACTGTACTACTGTACTTTTCAAGGTACTTTACTATAAGACTAAAAATGTTTTATTTTTTGTGTTTGTTTTTTATGTATTATTTGTGTGAAAAGTATTATAAACCTATTACAGTACAATACTATATAGCCGATTGTGTTAGTTGGGTACCTAGGCTAACTTTGTTGGACTTATGAACAAATTGGACTTATGAACGTGCTCTCAGAATGGAACTCGTTTGTATGTAGGGGACTTACTGTACTCTGTTCCTGGGGTTATTCTAAGGTTTTTCTTTGATACCTTACTTGTTATGATGTCTTTTTGAACACTAAGTAGTTTTGAGTTCCTAATTTCTCACGAGTTTCTTTTAATATTCTTATATCCAACTTATTTTTCTAGAAATTCTTCAGCGTTTTACCTGCTAGTGACTCTCACCTCAGTTCTCTACCATGGCTATGGATGCATTTGTATTTTCATAGTCCTTCTGTCATTCCAGTGAAATTTTAAACTGGAGGGATAATTGCCTATCAGATACCTCAAATTGCCCTTTTACCATGAGTCTTACCTTTCTCCTTTTACTTGCTTTAGGTACTAGTTCTGTCCTTTAAGTTTGCCTACTTCTAATCTCATGATAATATTTCTGGCTTGCATTTCCTAAGTAGACTCAATCTCTTCAAGACATATTTCTGCTTATTAGATCTTATGGAACTGTGCTTTATGAAAATATGCATCGTAATAACAGTCACAGACCCTATTAATTTCTGCCTACCACTGAATGTGTAGAGATTCAAGACCATCACTGCCATCTCTACCCCTGTACCCCCAAATGAAAACAGTACAGTAAAGTTCTAGGAACCTAAGCTACTTTTTTCAGATATCTTTTATGTAATTAGGCTATGGCATCTAGAGTTAAGTTCTTCTTCGGCTTGTTTTAATAATGTCTCATTATTCTGATGAAAGTGACAGTATGCCCTTTGAAGCCTAATAAAAGGGCTGTCCTTCTAATGCCTACCAAAAGCATCGTTGACACAGCCTACATGCTATCTGCTCTTATCTCTATTGAGTTTCCTGATCTCCCCATTTGTGAGAACTGATTTCTATTCTGTGGCTCCTTTACTTCTTGATTTTAACTACCTCTCTCTTTGATTTTTGTCCTGTTTGAGCTCAAGTGCCCCTGATTTAGAAGCTTGTCTGACTCTTGTAGGGCTGACCTTGACAACACTTCACTCCTGCTTCTTTTCCTCATAATAACCTAGACCACTAACCTGGCTCTTTAATATGTGAAATGGGAGGACAACATGTTGAATTATAATGGAGAAGTTAATTGTGTAAATGTTAAGTAATTAAGTTTGATAAGAGTTTTTGGAGTATAATGATATAATTCACTGTGGCCAGGGCTATGATTTGCTTCTTTTGCTGCAGTGTTTCAAGTTGAAAACACATTCATTCTCAAAATCTGAGCTTTGTATGTTTAAATACTGCAAGACTAAGATTAAATTGATTCTAATAATAAGTATCCCTATCTCAACTGGGAGAAAAGACAAAGTTATTCAATACTTGGACACCAAAGGCATGATATGGCTGATATAGTTTTCCTAATCTATAAAGGTTCAGTAATGCCATTTGCAGCAACATAGATGGACCTGGAAAATATCATACTAAGTGAAGCAAGACAGACACAGAAAGACAAGTATCGTATCATATCACTTATATGTGGAATAGAAAAAAAATGATACAAATGAACTTAATTACAAAACAGACTCACAGACCTAGAGAACAAACTTATGGTTACTGGGGGGAAGTGTGGGATTGACATGTATACACTGCTATGTATAAAATAGATAACCAACAAGGACCTGCTGTATAGCACAGGGAACTCTGCTAAATACTCTGTAATAACCTAAATGGGAAAAAAATTTGAAAAAGAATAGATACATGTATATGTATAACTGAATCACTTTGCTGTACACCTGAAACTAGCAAAACATTGTTAATCAACTCTACTCCAATATAAAATAAAAAAAAAGAACTATCAAAAGAAAGAAAAAATAAGAATATTATAGCTGAACTCAGAAAACCCACACTCCAAAATATGCCTTACCTGTTGCCCTCAAAACATGATCTCCCATTTAAATATTCTCTCCCTTTCTCTTTAAATGTATGATGCTGAATTTGCTAAGGGATTATATAGATATTGACAGACAATTATTCATCATTTACAAAATAGAATATGCAGTATAAGGGGAAATAGCAATTATAAAATAAGTAGTCACAGTTACAGTGAAATTTATAAAGGTTAAAGTAGAATAAATCCTTTGGAAATATGACATTTTAAAAATGTATTTTAATGAAACACACATCTCTTAAGTGACTAATGGAAGGAAAAATCCATTACATTAAATCTTCAGACTGCTGAGAGTAAAGATGGCAGAGTAAAAGGACATGGAGATTGCCTTCGCCTACAAACACATCAAAAATACATCTACATGTAGAACAGTTCTGACAAAAAGAACTGAAAGATGGCAGATGATCGTTTTTACAACCAAAGCTGAAATAAAGATCCCCACATAAGTGGGTAGAACAAAAGAAAAGAAAAAGGAATCAAGATGGAACCTGCACCCCTGGGAGGGAGTCATGAAAGAAGAAACGTTCCCTTGCCCTGGGGACCCCCTTCATGGCTAGGAGGCCCACAGGGGCAGATAGGGAGCTGGAGTGGCCTGGTCATTGCTCAAAAGGAGTATGCAGATGCTGGCTTGCTAACAATCAGGGCAGAGAGAGGCTGGCACCGAAGGCCATGTCACCTTAATTCCTAGCCCCAGACACACTCCAACTAGTATGTGCAGTGGCTAGGTACTGAAAATCAGGATTCAGCAGACAGACCCAAGGAGAGGACTTGGTTTGGCTGTGCTGGGACAGCCCAAAAGTCCTGGAGTGAGGTACCCACTACTTTTGTCACACACAGGACAGGGCAGGGGTCCACAACAGACGCCTCATCGGTGCATGCTGGGTGGGGCATGGGTCCAACATAAGACCCCCGCTATGAGTGTGCTTAGGGTGGGGAATGGCTCTGGTGGCACAGACATGCCAGGGGCAGGACTGACAGCCCACCCAATTGTCATCGATTCCACAGTGGGGACAGGGCTGGGGGGCTGGGCCAGTAGCAGTGGAATTTGTGAATGCACACAACAGGTGGCAGCCAGCATCACAGGATTGCACATCTCTGGGGGACAGCACCTGGGGAGGAATATGCAGTGGCTCCCTTCACAGGGGGAGCACACCCATCCCACCTACCTCACACCACAGCCTAGAACCAGATCTGGGGGCTTCTACTCCAACAACTAGGGAGCAGACCCTGCCCCTGACAGGGCTGTGAATAGCTACAGAGCAAAATGGAGGCCCCACCCAAAATCCAGTACAGGATCTAGTCACTACAACACCAACACACCCCTATCAAGGGGACAATAGCCAGCAAACTCAAGGAACAATGTGGTAGGCATACATAACAAAAACAGACCTCCTACCAAAAACATTGGATTCATACAGTTTTCACAAGGACACTCCCACTTTAAAAAAGTCCTTCAAGGCCACAGTAGATAACTGTTTCTCCTAAATTTGTAGATTCAGAGAAGTTCAAGTAAAATAAAAAACTACTCCCAATTAAAAGAACAAGAGAAATCCCCTGAAAGAACAATGAAACAGACCTCTCCTATTTACCAGACCCCAAGTTCAAAAAGGAAGTAATAAAAATGCTAAAGGAATTAAGAAAGATTATTGATAGAAGTGCAGATGACTGTAACAAGGAACTAAAACTATAAAGGCAAACCAATCAAAATGAGACAACTCAACTGCTGAGATAAAAATCAAGCTAAAGGCAATGAATAGCATACTAAATAATGCAGAAGAATGAGTAAGTGATCTGCAAGATAGAATAATAGAAAATCACCCAATCAGAACAGCAGAGAGACAAATGAAAAAAAAAAAAAAGCAACATACATGATCTATGAGATAATATAAAGCATGCCAACCTGTGCATAAAATGGATTCCAGAAGGAGAAGAAAGAGAAAAGGGGATCAAAAATGTATTTGAAGAAATTATGGTTGAACATTTCCCACACCTAAAGAAGGACACAGATATCCAGGTAGAAGAAGCAGGGAGGGACCCCAAAAAGATGAAAACAAACAGACCCACAACAAGACAAAGCATGATTAAAATGGCAAAATTTAAAGATAAAGAGAGGACTCTAAAGGCATCAAGAGAAAAACGAAGTGAGTTACAAGGGAACCTCTGTAAGGCTATCAGCTGATTTCTCTACAAAAACTTTGCAGGCCAGAAAGGAATGGCCTGATATTTTCAAAGTCCTGAAAGAGAAAAACCTGCAACCTAGGAAAATCTACCCAGCAATTATAATTTAGAATAGAAGGAGAAACTAAGAATTTCTCAAAGAAAAACTAAAAAAATACAGCAATATTAAACCTAACCTAAAAGAAATACTGAAAGGTCTTCTCTAAATAGAAAATAAGCAAAAATCTATAGGAAAGGGAAAATCACGAAAGGAAAATATATAAAAGGACTGAAGATCAATTAAATAAGTCATACATAAACTAAAAAACAATCCAAAAAATTTGTAAAAGTGATAACTACAATGAAAAGCAAAAGGATAAACATAAAGATGTACAATAGGACATAAAAATCACAAAATGGGGCTTCCCTGGTGGTGCAGTGGTTGAGAGTCCGCCTGCGGATACAGGGGACACAGGTTCGTGCCCCGGTCCGGGAGGATCCCACATGCCGCGGAGCGGCTGGGCCCGTGAGCCATGGCAGCTGAGCCTGCGCGTCCGGAGCCTGTGCTGCACAATGGGAGAGGCCACAGCAGTGAGAGGCCCGCGTACCGCAAAAAAAAAAAAAAAAAAAAAAATCACAAAATGTGGGGGAGGAAAGTAAAAAATGTAGATCTTATGGAATGTATTTGAACTTACATGACTATCAGTCTAAAGCAAGTAGATATAGTTATGGGTTAACATACTTGAAAACCAGGGTAACCACAATTCAAAAACACATATTAGAATCACAAATACAAAAAGAAAGGACCTCAAGCAAAATATGAAAGAAAACTATTAAACCACAAAAGGAAAAACAAAAGAAAAAGAAAGGAACTACAAAAACAACTGGAAAATGAGGTTTAAAATGGCAATAAATACATACTTATCAACAATTACTTTAAATGTCAATGGACTAAAGGCTCTGGTCAAAAGACATATATTGGCAGATTGGATAACAAAACAGGAACCAACATTAAGCTACCCACAAGAGACTTGCTTTATGGAGAAGGACACACATAGATTAAAAGTGAGAGGATTGCATAGGGTTATTCATGCGAATGGAAATAACGAGAAAGTGAGGGTAGCAATGCTCACTTCAGATAAAATACACTTTAAAACAAAGTCCAGAAAGAAAGACAAAGAAGGACGCTATATAATGACAAGGGGATCATTACAAGTAGAGGATACTGCATTCGTTAACATATATGCACCCTATATAAGAGTACCTAAATACATTTAAAAATATTAACAAATACAGAAGGAGAAACTGACAGGAATATGACAATGATAGGAGACTTTAACACCTCACTGACATCAGTGGGCAGATCTTCCAGACAGAAAGTCAATAAGGCAACAGAGATACTAAATGGCACAATAGAACAGTTTGATTTAATTGATATCTACAGGACCATACATCCAAACAAACCAGAATACATTCTTTTCAAGTATTCATGGAACATTCTATAGGCTAGAACACATACTGGGACACAAAACACACCTCAAAATATTTAAGAGGACAGAAATGCTATCAAGCATCTTTTCTGACCACAATGACATGAAACTGGAAATTGATCATAGAAAGAAAAATAAGGAAAAAACTGATTACATAGAGACTAAACAACATGGTACTAAAAAACCAATGGGTCAAGGATGAAATCAAAGAGGAAATCAGAAAATACCTCTACACAAATGACAGTGGAAACACAACCTTACAAAATCTATGGGATACAACGAAAGCAGTTCTAAGAGGGAAGTTCATAGTGATACAGGCCTTCCTCAAGAAATAAGAAAAATCTTAAATAAAAATCCTAACCTATAATCTAAAAGGACTAGAAAAAGAAGAATCAAAACCCAAAGTCAGTAGAAGGAAGATAATAATAAACCTCAGAGAGAAAATAAAATATAGATTAAAAAATAGAAAATATCAATAAAACCAAGAACTGGTAAGTCTTGAAAGGGCAAAATCAAGAAACATTTAGCCAGGCTCACCAAAAAGAAAAGAGAGAGGAAAATAAAATAAGAAATGAAAGAGAAGAAATAACAACTGATATGGTAGAAATACAAAAAAATTGTAAGAAAATACTATGAACAGTTTTATGCCAACAAACTGGACAACCTAAAAGAAATGGACAAGTTTTTAGAAACATACAGTCCACCAAAACTGAATCAAGAAGAAATAGATGATTTTAACAGAGTGATCACTAGAAGTTAAATAGACTCTAATTAAAAACAAACAAATCTTCCTGTGACAAAAATCCAGGACCAAATGGCTTCACTGAGGAATTCTACCAAACAGACAAAGAAGAACTTATACTGATCCTTCTCAAACTCTTCCAAAAGAATGAAGAGGAGGGAACACTCCCAAAAGCATTCTGTGAAGCAAGCCACCATCACCCTGATACAAAAACCAGACAAAGAGACAATCAAAAAATAAATAAAGATTAGAGGCAAATATCTTTGATGAATATACATGCAAAAGTCCTCAACAAATTATTAGCAAACTGAAACCAGCAACACATGAAAAGGATCATACGCCATGATAATGTTGGATTAATTCCAGGGTCACAAAGATGGTTCAACATATAAGAAATCAATGTGATACACCACATCAAAAAAAGAAAAGACAAAAACTACATGATCATCTCGATAGATACAGAAAAAGCATTTGATAAAATTCAACATCCATTCATGATAAAAACAAAGTGGGTATAGAAGTAACATATCTCAACATAATAAAAGCTATTTATGATAAACCCACAGCCAATATACTACTCAATGGTGAAAAGATGAAAGCCTTCCCACTACATTTTTCAAGACAAGGATGCCCATTCTCACCACTTCTATTCAACATAGTATTGGAAGCCCTACCCACAGCAATCAGACAAGACAAAGAAATTAAAGGTATCCAAATTGTAAAGGGAAGAGTTGAAATTGCCATTACATACAGATGACATGATACTCTATATGGAAAACTGTAAAGACTCTGTAAAGAACTATTTGAACTAATAAATGAAGTCAGTAAGGTAGGATAAAAGTTTAACATAGAGAAATCCATTACTTATCATAATTATAATTGAAGGTTATTTATATAATTAATTGTCAGGAATCTGTTTCCCTACAAGATCTCAAGTTTATTAGGCAAGATTCAAGTGTGGTTTGTTCACTGCTATATAATTCAACAACTTAACATGTTGTCTGGCAGATGTTAAGTCTTTGATAAATTTGTATTAAGTAAATATTGAACAAAATTGTGCCTCACTTTGCAGTGTTTTATCAAAACAAAGTGAATCATGGATATGATGGCAAAAGAAAAAAGAGTAACCTAGGAAAATGTATTGAAATGAGAGATTTTTTTGCTGGATTTTCAATGTATTTAAGGATAATATGAAAGCTTAGGATCATCATTTTAAAGAATTGTTTGTTTGAAAATCAGGTAACATTTTGTATTAAAATTATAGTCATAAATCTAGATGCAAGAGGAATTACACATTATCTTGACATTGTCTATCCTCCCCAAAATAAAGCAATAAAATTAGAAAATATATTTTACATCTCCTACCAGTGTACCTGTGTTTTAGGATAAACAATTTAGAAAACTTTAACCAATAAAGTCCTGACATGCCAAAATTCATATCACAAATGTGACAATTTAGGGATGGTAAATGTTTTATAAAATAGAAAGTAAGGTGGCATATTAGTTAAGATACGCTAACTTATTTTTTAAAAACTAACCTAAAATCTCAGTGGATTGAGACAATAAAAGTGTATGCCTCATTCATGCAAATTATGGAATGGATATTGCTGGCTGACTGGCTCTCCTACTAGCATTATTTCGGTAATCAAGGGTCCTTACGGTTTATGTTGCTATAGTACCCTAGGGCTATAGAGTCCTGTGCTGAATCTTCTTCATCCAGCTGGGACACAAGAGGAAAAAGAATGTAGAAAATCTCGTGGGAGATCTAGGACTACAAATGGTGTTCACCACTTCTGCCAATATTCTATTAGCCATAATCAGTCATATTCTCCCCTTGCAACTACAAGGAAGGCTGGGAAGAGGAAATGGCTATGGTGACCACATGGCCAGTGTTTGCCACAAAGGGATTGTAAAATTTGGGAATAGATAAAGGGTTATTTCAAAATGCTAAAAAAAAATATTATGGTGAAGACAAAATGCATGGTTTATAAAGGGCACATATTACAGATAAACCAATAAGCATGGCTGTGAGCTAACTCTTACTCTTTCTATTTTAAAGTTTTCTATCCAAATATTCCTTTAAAGCATAGCATTATTTCAAGATGATTTTATAGTTTTTGATTCAACAAATAGCCTCTTACTAGATAATTTAAATCTGTATTCAAATGAAAAAAAGTAGCAGAGTAACAATGTCATTTTCTAAATATGCAGCTTACCAACAAATTTAAGTGGATTCATTTTAGGATCAAAATACTTTGATCCCAAAATGTTATACAAACATAATTGCCAAGCACCCTGAGACTGAATCCATTACGTTTTGGGTCACCAATCCATATACCAAGGTCATAGCCATCACTTCCAATTCCCATGGTAATGAAATAGCGTAACCATTTTGAGTTATTAATGCTTCAAGGATTGACTGTTGAGCAGGAGATCAATGATGACATGACTTTGCCTTAAGTTCATCTTAGGAATTTTCTTGCTGTGTGAAAATCATCTAATAAATGCAGCATATTAACAGAGTAAATTTCTAGGAAGTATTCCTTCTGGACTTTGTGGGTAAATGGAAAAAGTAATTCATTTTCAATTATTTAACAGAAGCAAAGTTTAAAAATTTATTTGACGATTAGAGTTACAGACGTTATAGTAAAATATAATCCCATGCTATTATTTAAGAAAAAGAAGGGAGACTTACATTTAAAAGCTAATATATCATGGCCTTAAAAGTTTATATGATATACAGAAGTTAAGAAGTGATCAAAATATAGCCAAATCATTTCATAATAATGAAAATCTGATTTGCAGCCTGTCCTTCTGAAAGTCTTTAATTTACGATGTTTCAAAAGAATGGGAAGAAAATGAGAAGTTTGAAGTTTATTACAGCAGTCTGTGAAAATATCTATTTTTTCTAATTAAGCATTATAAAAAGTTATGGTATAAAATTATAAATTAAAGCTGAAAATAGATAATTTATTCCTTGAAAGAAAACATAAATACTATATGAATTACACAGTACAATTGGAAGAATTCACAAGACTTTATAGATTACATGCATACATTATACCTTTAACAAAGGTAAAAGATTTGGCACATCAACAGAAAGAAAGCACAGTCAAGACTGGGGAGCCCAAGAGACTTCCAGGCACAGCTCCCTGAGATCCATTCTTATTAGCACAGGATGCGCTGCATGTTATAATTGTGAATCACCAAGATATGTGTGAGGAATCTTGGTTTCAGGAGAGTTTGGACATGTTTTCAGCAGGGTCTTCTAACAAAGCCAGGGTATATGACCTATTAAACCTGGGGTATGCCATTCATCAATACACCCCTAAAAAAAATGTAAACAAACTAGCTCTGGGTATCTCCAGGAGAGTTTTGAAATTCACTAGCTACCTGCCTCCTCCTTATCTTAGACAAGGGTCTGTATTAGTCATCCATGCTTTCCTGGAGATAAGCATAGAGCTACCTGTCTTAGCTGAGTTGAAAGACAACTCTGTCTTGCACGAACAGAAAGTAGATGCTTATACAACACACTGGCTTCTTGATACGCCACACTTAGACTGTGAAGTAAATAAATTTGAAGAGACATGTAAAGTTTAAACCAGAATTATTAATGTTTGGAAATGTAATAAACTCTGTTAAGCAATAAAGAAGTTTAAAGAAATAGTTCTTTAGACTACTAATTTGTAGGAGATAATCAAAACCCTCATATACATCAAATCACAAGTAGTCTGCATTTGTCAGTCAATGATGAGGTGGTTGTTACATCCCTTGTTCTTGCTCACCCAAATATTATAAGCTTTTACTGGACTTCCTAGACAAAGATAGATAGTAAAGTAATATAGTTGAGGGGAAGGGGAAGACAATGTTTCAGATCTCCTTTTCACCCCTTTATTTTTATTCATTCATTTAGTAAATATTTATTACATGTACTTAATCAGGTTCTTGAGATATATTAGTGAAAAATATGTAAATATTTGTACTCTTACAGCACATATATTCCAGCAGGGAGACAGAAAATAAAATAACTAAAACAATGAATAAGTCAACTGTACAATATATTAGTGTTTAAGTGCTATAAAAATGACAAAGAATAGCAGAGTAAAGAGAATGAAGATATACCTACATAAAAAGAACAGCTGCAGTATTAAACAGGGTAGGAGAGAAAGTGGCCTCATTGTGGAGGTGAAATTAGAGCTATCACTTGAAAACTGTTAGGGAGTTAGCCATGTGGCTATGTGGAGAAGACAGATGCTGCAGTACAAACGCAATACGATGGGTGCTTTCCAATAATGTTCAAAATATGGCAAGGAGACCAATGTGACTAAAGTGTAAACAAACAAAAAAGAGAAGAAGAAAACCAACTGGGGAAGAGATCAGAAACATGACTTGGCTAGGTAGGGGGAAGCAGAGAGAAGAGATAAGGATTCATAGATAATTTTAAGGACTTTGAATAAAATGATAATGATTTGAGTAGAGAGGTAATGTGATCTGAGTTGCATTTTTCAGTGGTCAAGGGTAGAAGCAGGACTACCAGTTCGGAGGCTATTATAGAAATTCAGGCAAGAACTTCTGATGAGACATTGCACCAAGTAGTAACAATGGATAGGATGAGAAGCAGTCACGGTCTAGATATGTTTTAAAGGCAGGAGCAGGAGACTTTCAAGATGGCAGAGGAGTAAGACATGGAGATCGCCTTCCTCCCAAAAAAATGCATCAGAAATAAATCTCCATGTATTTAGATATGGAACAACTCCTACAGAACACCTACTGAATGCTGGCAGAAGACCTCAGACTTCCCAAAAGACATACAAATTTCTTCCCGTTTTCTCTCTAGGTGAGTGTGTATGTGTGTGCTTCTTTGTGTAATTTTATCTATATAGTTTTGCCTTTACCATTTGTCCTAGGGTTCTGTCTGGTTTTTTTTCATTTTTTATTTTTTGTATAGTTTTTAGCACTTGCTATCATTGGTGGATTTGTTTTTTGATTTGATGGCTCTCTTTTTTCTTTTTAATATTTTTTATTTTTAATAATTTTTAAAATTTTTTATCTTAATAACTTTGTTTTTTTTTCTGTCTTTCTTTTCCTCTCCCTTTTCTTCTGAGCCATGTGGCTGACAGTGTCTGGGTGATCCGGACGCATGTCAGGCCTGTGCCTCTAAGGATGGAGAGCCGAGATCAGGACACTGATCCACCAGAGACCTCCCAGCTCCACATAATATCAAATGGAAAAAGCTCTCCCAAAGATCTCCATCTCAACCCTAAGACCCATCTCCACTCAACAACCAGCAAGCTACAGTGCTGGACACCCAAAGCTGAACAACTAGCAAGACAGGAACACACCCCACCCATTAGCAGACAGGGTGCCTAAAACCATAATAAGGTGACAGACACCCAAAAACACACCACTGGATGTGGTTCTGCCCACCAGAAAGACAAGATCCAGCCTCATCCACCAGAACACAGGCACCAGGCCCCTGCAGCAGGAAGCCTACACAACCCACTGAACCAAACTTAGCCACTAGGCCAGAAATGAAAAACAATGAGAACTATGAACCTGCAGCCTGTGAAAAGAAGACACCAAACACAGCAAGTTAAGCAAACTGAGAAGACAAACACACAGCAGATGAAGGAGCAAGGTAAAACCCCACCAGAGCAAGCAAATGAAGAGAAAATAGGCAGTCTACCTGAAAAAAAATTCAGAGTAATGATAGTAAACATGATCCAAAATCTTGGAAACAGAATCCAGAAAATACAAGAAATGTTTAACAAGGACCTAGAAGAACTAAACAGCAAACAAACAATGATGAAAAACACAATAAATGAAATTTAAAATTCTCTAAAAGGAAACAACAGAAGAATAACTGAGGCAGAAGAACGGATTAGTGAGCTGGAAGATAAAATAGTGGAAAAAGCTACTGCAGAGCACAATAAAGAAAAAAGAATGAAAGGAATTCAGGACAGTCTCAGAGACCTCTGAAACAACAATAAACACACCAACATTCAAATTACAGGGGTCCCAGAAGAAGAAGAGAAAAAGAAAGGGACTGAGAAAACATTTGAAGAAATTATAGTTGAAAACTTCCCTCATATGGGAAAGGAAATAGTTAATCAAGTCCAGGAAGCACAGAAAGTCCCATACAGGATAAATCCAAGGAGAAACACACCAAGACATATTAATAAAACTATCAAAAATTAAATACAAAGAAAAATTATTAAAAGCAGCAAGGGAAAAACAACAAATAACATACAAGGGAATCCCCATAAGGTTAACAGCTGATCTTTCAGCAGAAATTCTGCAGGCCAGAAGGGAGTGGCAGGAAATATTTAAAGTGATGAAAGGGAAAAACCTACAATCAAGATTACTCTACCCAGGGCTTCCCTGGTGGCGCAGTGGTTGAGAGTCCACCTGCCGATGCAGGGGACACGGGTTCGTGCCTCGGTCCAGGAAGATCCCACATGCCGCGGAGCGGCTGCGCCTGTGAGCCATGGCCAGTGAGCTTGCGCGTCCAGAGCCTGTGCTCCGCAATGGGAGAGGCCACAAAAAAAAGATTACACAGCAAGGATCCCATTCAGATTCGACGGAGAAATTAAAACCTTTACAGACAAGCAAAAGCTAGGAGAATTCAGCACCACCAAACCAGCTTTACAACAAATGCTAAAGGAACTTCTCTAGGCAGGAAACACAAGAGAAGGAAAAGACCTATAATGACAAACCCCCAAAAATTAAGAAAATGGTAATAGGAACATACATATCAATAACTCCCTTACATGTAAATGGATTAAATGCTCCAAGCAAAAGACACAGACTGGCTGAATGGATACAAAAACAGGACCCATATATATGCTGTCTACAAGAGACCCACTTCAGACTTAGGGACACATACAGACTGAAAGTGAGAGGATAAAAAAGATATTCCATGCAAATGGAAATCAAAAGAAAGCTGGAGTTGCAATTCTCATATCGGACAAAATACACTTTAAAATAAAGACTATTACAAGAGACGGAGAAGGACACTACATAATGATCAAGGGATCAATCCAAGAAGATATAACAGTTGTAAATATTTATGCACCCAACATAGGAGCACCTCAATACACAAGGCAAATGTTAACAGCCATAAAAGGGGAAGTCAACAGTAACACAATCATAGTAGGGGACTTTAACACCCCACTTTCACCAATAGATAGATCATCCAAAATGAAAATAAGTAAGGAAACACAAGCTTTAAATGATACATTAAACAAGATGGACTTAACTGATATTTATAGGACATTCCATCCAAAAACAACAGAATACACATTTTTCTCAAGTGCTCATGGAATATTCTCCAGGATAGATCATATCTTGGGTCACAAATCAAGCCTCCATAAATTTAAGAAAATTGATATCATATGAAGTATCTTTTCAGACAACAACATTATGAGACTAGATATCAATCACAGGAAAAAGAAAGGTAAAACATACAAACACATGGAGGCAAAACAATATACACTACTAAATAACCAAGAGATCACTGAGGAAATCAGAAAATACCTAGAAACAAATGACAATAAAAACACAACCCAAAACCTATAGGATGCAGCAAGAGCAGTTCTAAGAGGGAATTTTATAGCAATACAATCCTACTTCAAGAAACAAAACCATCTCAAATAAACAACCTAACTTTGCACCCAAAACAATCAGAGAAAAAAGAACAAAAAAATCCCAAAGTTAGTAGAAGGAAAGAGATCATAAAGCTCAGATCAGAAAGAAATGAAAAAGAAATGAAGTAAACAATAAAAAACATCAATAAAACTAAATGCTGGTTCTTTGAGAAGATAAACAAAATTCATAAACCATTAGCCAGACTCATAAAAATAAAATGGGAGAAGACCCAAATCAGTACAATTAGAAATGAAAAAGGAGAAGTAACAACTGACACTGCAGAAATAAAAAGAGTCATGAGAGATTACTACAGGCAACTATATGCCAACAAAGGACAACCTGGAAGAAATGGACAAACTCTTAGAAAACCACAACTTTCTGAGACTGAACCAGGAAGAAATAGAAAATATAAACAGACTGATCACAAGCACTGAAATTGAGATTGTGATTAAAAATCTTCCAACAAACAAAAGCCCAGAGCCAGAGGGCTTCACAGATTAATTCCATCAAATGTTTAAGGAAGAGCTAACACTTATTCTTCTCAAACTCTTCCAAACTGTAGCAGAGGGAGGAACACTCCCAAACTCATTCTACGAGGCCACCATCACCCTGATACCAAAACCAGACAAAAATATCACAAAGAAAATTACAGGTCAGTATCACTGATGAACATTGATGCAAAAATCCTCAACAAACTACTAGGAAACAGAATCCAACAGCACATTGAAAGGATCATACACCATAATCAAGTGGGGTTTATCCCAGGAATGCAAGGATACTTCAATATACACAAGTCAATGAATGTGATAAACCATATTAAAAAATTGGAGAAAAACCATATGGTAATCTCAATAGATGCAGGAAAAGCTTTTGACAAAATTCAACACAAATTTATGATAAAAAACCCTCCAGAAAGTAGGCATAGAGGGAACTTACCTCAACATAATAAAGACCATAAATGACAAACCCACAGCCAACATCATTCTCAAGGGTGAAAAACTGAAACCATTTCCACCAATATCAGAAACAAGATAAGGATGCCCACTTCATCAGAAAAGAAGAAGTAAAACTATCACTGTTTGCAGATGACATGATACTATACATAGGGACTCCTAAGACTACCAGAAAACTACTAGAGCTAATCAATGAATTTGCTAAAGTAGCAGGATACAAAATTAATGCTCAGAAATCTCTTGCATTCCTATACACTAATGATGAAAAATCTGAAAGAGAAATTAAGGAAACACTCCCACTTACCATTGCAAAAAAAGAAAAAAATACTTAGGAATAAACCTACCTAAGGAGACAAAAGACTTGTATGCAGAAAACTATAAGACACTTATGAAGGAAATTAAAGATGATACACACAAATGGAGAGATAGACCATGTTCTTTGATTGGAAGAATCAACATTGTGAAAATGACTGTACTACCCAAAGCAATCTACAGATTCAGTGCAATCCCTATCAAACTACCAATGGCATTTTTCACAGAACTAGAACAAAAAATTTCACAATTTGTATGGAAACACAAAAGACCCCGAAAAGTTAAAGCAATCTTGAGAAAGAAAAACGGAGCTGGAGGAATCAGGCTCCCTGAATTCAGGCTATACTACAAAGCTACAGTAATGAAGACAGTATGGTACTGGCACAGAAACAGAAATATAGATCAATGGAACAGGATAGAAAGCCCAGAGGTAAACCCATGCACCTATGGTCACCTCATTTTTGATAAATGAGGCAAGAATACACAATGGAGAAAAGACAGCTTCTTCAATGAGTGATGCTGGGATATCGGGACAGCTATATGTAAAAGAATGAAATTAGAACACTCGCTAACACCATATACAAAAATAAACTCAAAATGGTTTAAAGACCTAAATATAAGGCCAGACACTCTATTAGAGGAAATCATAGACAGAACACTCTATGACATAAATCACAGCAAGATCCTTTTTGACCTACCTCCTAGAGAAATAGAAATAAAAACAAAGATAAACAAATTGGACCTAGTGAAACTTAACAGCTTTTTCACAGAAAAGGAAAACATAAAGAAGAAAAAACCCTCAGAATGGGAGAAAATATTTGTAAATGAAGCAACTAACAAATGATTAATCTCCAAAATTTACAAGCAGCTCATGCAGCTCAATATCAAAAAAAACAAACAACCCAACCCCAAAATGGGCAGAAGACCTAAATAGACATTTCTCCAAAGAAGATATACAGATTGCCAACAAACACATGAAAGGATGCTCAACATCACTAATCATTAGAGAAATTAAAATCAAAACTACAATGAGATATCACCTCACACCAGTCAAAATGGCTGTCATCAGAAAACCTACAAACAATAAATGCTGGAGAGGGTGTGGAGAAAAGGGAACCCTCTTGCCGTGTTGGTGGGAATGTAAATTGATACAGCCACTATGGAGAACAGTATGGAGGGTCCTTGAAAAACTAAAAGTAGAACTACCATACAACCCAGCAATCCCACTACTGGGCATATACCCTGAGAAAACCATAATTCAAAAGGAGTCATGTACCACAATGTTCACTGTAGCTCTATTTACAATAGCCAGGACATGGAAACAACATTTGCCCATAGACAGATGAATGGATGAAGAAGATGTGGCTCATATACACAATGGAATATTACTCAGCCATAAAAAAGAAACGAAATTGACTTATTTGTACTGAGGTGGAATCTAAAAAAATAAAAGGTTCTGAAGAATCTTGGGGCAGGGCAGGTATAAAGATGCAGACATAGAGAGTGGACTTGAGGACACGGGGAGGGGGAAGGGTAAGCTGTGAGGAAGTGAGAGAGTGGCATGGACATATATACACTACCAAATATAAAATAGCTAGTGCGAGGCAGCCATATAGCACAGGGAGATCAGCTTGGTGCTTTGTGACCACCTAGAGGGGTGGGATAGGGAGGGTGAGAGGGACATGCAAGAGGGAGGGTATAAGGTGATATATGTATATGTATAGCTGATTCACTTTGTTATACAGCAGAAATGAACACACCATTGTAAAGTAATTATACTCAAGTAAAGGTGTTAGAAAGAAAAGGCAGGAGCAACAGGATTTGATATGGGGTATGAGAGAAAGAAAGGAGTCAAGGGTAACACCAAGTTATCCTGAACAACTCGAAGTATAGAGAACAAGTAAAATTGGGGGTAGAGGGAGTAATTGGCTGAACATATCTGGTGAGGGAAGATCAAGATATTGAGGTCCAATTAGTTTGAATTGGGTGTGTTCAGGAGGGTATTGGTCTATTATTATCCTAGACTTTGGGAGATGGGTTTGGGCAAAAATGCATATTTAAGAGGCACTGGCATGTGATGATATTAAAAGTCACTGGAAGATATGAGCTCACGAAGAGAGTGAGGACACTTAGAGAAAGGGAACAATGATGAGGACCTGGCACTCACCAACATTAAAAATCCAGGGAGAAAGGAAATAACTATAAAAAGGGACCAATGAAATGGCAGAAGTGTATGGAGTACTTGAAGCCAAGTAAAGAAAGAATATCTAAGAGAGGGGAGAAATTAACTCTATAACTATACACAACACTAATAGTGCAGGTAAAATAAAAATTGAGAATTAACCATTGTATTTACAAAATGGGCAGGGGGTGATTTGTAACTTTGAGAAGAACAAATTCAGAGGCATGGTGGGGGCCAAAACCTGAGACTGGGAGAAAAGGATTTAGAGACAAGGAGTAGAATTAACTCTCCAGGAATTTGGCTATAAAGGAGATTTTTTAAATGGGGCATTAGCTAGAGGAGAAAGAAGAATTAAGAGGAAGTTTATTTTTTAAATGAGAGAAAATAAATATGTTTTGTATTAATGGAAATGATCTAATAGAGAATGAAATTTGATGATGCAGAGAGATGTATTAAAGTCATTATCATGCTAACAATCAACAAAGCCCTCTTATAAATCACTTACAAAAAATAACTTATTTATTCTTCACAATACTATGATGTATTATTAATATCCTTATATTTAAAAGATGTGAAAATTGAGACAAGACACAGAGAAGGTAACTAAGTTACTCCAGGTCATACAAAGAGTGGCAGAGCTGGGATATAAATCCAGGCAATCTAGCTGTAGAGTCCATGCTGATACCAGCTGCTCCGTGCTAGTCCTTAGGGGAGACTTGCTGGAATAATGGTTTTGAGTAGGCTACAGTGAATGTGTTCTAGTGCACAAAAGGGGCCATTAGTGTTAGACTGAAACATATATAATAAGTTGGAAGTTGTTAGTGTCAATGTTAGAGTTAGATGTGATGTGATGGTGGGAGTTTTGAAGGTTCTCCCTCTTTCTCTCTCTCTTCAGAAACACAATCTTGAAACTATCACTAACCACTGATGCCTTCCTTTCAGCTAACAAATTGGGTTTACTACTCATTGCTATGAGGAATAATGTACACCATGGGGATCTGTGTGGAATCTTAGTAGGAAGGTGTTAGAAATTACTTATTGTAGGTTTTGGATTTTAGGGTGATTGGGGGGAAGGTATAGAAAGCAGAGGTTTCTTTTCAGTGTAAAAGAATACAGAGACAATTCTATGATTTGGTGTCTTAATAAATCTTACCTATACGGAGATCTAGATGATTTTGAGCATCTTTTTATGTGCTTATTTGTCATCAGTATATCTTCTTTTGTTAAGTAAGTGTTGAAATTATGGCACATTTTTATTGGGTTATTTGTCTTATTGAGTCATAAGAGTTTTTATATATTCTAGACAAGTCCTTTCTCAGATATATGTTTTACAAATATTTATGCCCAGTCTGGAGATTGTCTTTTCATTTTCAAAATGGTATTTTTTGAGAGCAAAATTTTTTTTTAATGAATTTATTTATTTATTTTTGGCTGCATTAGGTATTCGTTCCTGTGTGCAGGCTTTCTCTAGTTGCAGTGAGCGGGGGCTACTCTTTGTTGCAGTGCATGGGCTTCTCAATGCTGTGGCTTCTCTTGTTGTGGAGTACCGGCTCTAGGCACACGGGCAGTAGTTGTGGCATGTGAGCTCAGTAGCAGTGGTTCGCGGGCTCTAGAGTGCAGGCTCAGTAGTTGCGGCGCACAGGCTTAGTTACTCCACAGCATATGGGATCTTCCCGGACCAGGGCTCGAACCCGTGTCCCCTGCCTTGGCGAGCGGATTCTTAACCACTGCGCCACCAGGGAAGCCCAAGAGCAGAAGTTTTTAATTTTGATGAAGTCCAATTTATTGATTTTTTCTTTAATACCTCATGAGTTTTTGTCATATTTTGGAAATCTGTCATATTTAGGAAATCTTTCTTAAAGTTGCATAGTTTTAACTTTCATATTTAACTCAATGATCCATGGTAAGTTAAAAATGTTATAAGGTATCAGGTAAAGAGATCTTCCTTCTTTTCATTCTTCCCACTTTCCTTCCTTCCTTTGAGTGGCTGGTTAGATGGCTGGCCAGCTAGCTAGCTAGTTTATGGTTCTCCAATATTTTTAGGACTGTATGCTGAAAATATTAAAAACCCATCGAATTGCCTTAGCATCTAGATAGGCTGACTAATGACCCCCAGAGATATCCAGATCCTAATCCCTGGGACCTGTGAATGTCACCTTATATGACAAAGAGACTTTGCAGATTAATTTAAGAATTTTGAGATGGGAACATTATCTCAGATTATCCAGATGGACTCTAAGTATGATCACAAGAGTTCTTATAAGAAGGGAGGGTGAGATTTTACTACAGAATAAAAGGTGGCCATGTATTGGGGACAAAAAGTAGAGTCCAAAAGAGAAGATGCTAAGCCACTGGCTTTGAAGATAGAGGAAAGGGCCACAAACCAAGCAATACAGGTAGCCACTGGAAACAGTAAAAGGCAGGGAAACCAATCCTCCTCTAGAGTCCTGGAGAGAATGCAACCCTGGCAACACCCTGATTTTGACCCAGTGAAACCCAGTTTGGACTTCTGGCCTCCAGAACTGTAACAGGATACATTTTTTTAAGCCACAAAGGTTGTGATAATTTGTTACAAGAGCTATAGGAAACTACTATAGAATCTTTATTGAAAACAGATTTACTATGTAACTGAGAGTCCATATCTGGACTCTATTCTGTTCCATTTATCAGTTACCCTATTTTTTATCAATATTATACTCTCTTGATTACTGTAACTTTAAAATAACTCTTGAAATTAAGGAGTATCACATAGAAGTTAAAGAAGACTGTACTAAAAAACAAAGCAAGCAAACAAACAACACTCTCAGACAGTAAAAATAGTCCTACAAGAGAACAGAGTTCTCATACGTGGACTCAAAAAAATCTGTGATTAACATGTCAAGGAATTAAATACCATGAGAGAATTTTTATCCCATAAAAGGAATAAAATGGAAGGTTTTAGAACTGAAAACACAATAATTGAAATAAGACACTCAATAAACTGGAATACACATTTGAGGAGAGAGTTAATGAACTGAAAAATTTGTTTGGAATAAAATATATAGACTAATCACAAAAACACACAAAAAAGATGGAAAATTCAGAAAAGAGTGACCCAGAAGGACTGAAGGATAAAATAGTGCAAAAACGCTGAATAAAATTTAAACACTGAGAAACTTCCCAAACTGAGTAAAGACATCAAGCCATATATTAAATAAGTTTTTTAAATACCATGTTGGATAAACAGAAATAACAACACACTTAGGCATTTAAGAATAAAGCTGATGAAAAAAACAATGAAAAAGAAAAAATCTTAGAAAACTGCAAGGAATAAAGTCATTACCTCTAAAGGAATAACAGAAAAACCAACAACACATTACTCAAAAGAAATAAGGAATGTCAAAATAAAATATAATGAAAACTCTAAATGAATGAGAGAAAAAATGTTTCAACATAAAATTCTCTATTAACAAAATATTGTTTAGAAATGAAGGCAACCTAAAGGAATATTCAGACAAACAAAAAGTGAGAGAATTCATTACCAGCAAATCTGCACTGAAAAGAATGCTAATAAGTGTTTCCCAGGCACAAGAAAATCACCCCAGATGAAAGCTAAGAAAGACAACAAAGGAATAAAGGCCAAGAAAAGGGTAGTTGTGTGGGTAAATGTATGAAGTAAAGAAATGCAGAACAAAACTGATTACAGATGAAAATTGATCACATTTCTTCTGTAAAAGTAATAAAATCAAACTCTTATATAGCATGGCCAGGCAATTTTCTTAAGAAACTTACAAATACACACTTACTATTATATAAATTACCAAGCTAACCATGTGGTGTTTAATATGTATACAGATTTAAACACACACACACACACACACACACACACACACAAATAAGACATAACTCAAAAGAGGGAGTTAAAGGGTTGAAAGTCCTTTCATTGTTTAACAAGCTGTAACATTTCAAACTTAAAATGCCAAGAATTAATATTTTAGTTTCTAGGATGACAAATAAAATAGTAAAATATGGTGTATCTAACAAGTTAATATAGGGTGGAAATGGAATAACACAAAGCACATAACATTAAAAGTAAAGGGAAAATAAATTGCAGATTTTGTTCAATTTAATCTATATATTTCAGTAATTTTAAAAATATAAATGGACTAAAATTTCGAACTAAAGAATAAATATAAATGAACAAAAAAAAGGAGATACACTCTATGCTACTTATGAGACAAATCTTCAATATAAGGACAGAGTATGGTCAAAAATATGGAAAATATGCACAATAAGAATAATGTTAAAAACTTTATATAGCTAAATTATTATCATATACAATAGATTTTAAGACCAACACATAAAGAAGTTATACCTGAAATACCTAACCTAGCAAGACTAGGTCACTCAAACCCCACACATTCCAAATAAATCTCTTTTAGAAAACATTTTTCCAAATAAAAAGTCTCCAGGACTGGCCCTTGGACATCCCCTGAAAGATATCCTCTGAGCTGTTGGAATATTCTACCTGATAATGTATTTTTGTATGCCTGGGGCCTTGGGCCATGCTAAGGCTAGTGTGACCAGGTAAGTTTATCCTAACAAAGTGACTTAAGGTGAATACCTGTTTTTGCTCAGGGGACTGGATGCTACATGCCTACATGACTGACCCCTAATAAAAACCTGGACACCAAAGCTCAGGTGAGCAGCTTCTCTGGTTAGCAGTACTTTGCCCTTGTTGTCACACATCACTGATATAAGATTTAATTGTGTCCCTGTGTAACTCCACTGGAAAGAAAAACTTGGAAGCTTGTGTCTGGCTTGCCTTGGACATTGCCCCATGTGTCCTTTCCCATTGCTGATTTTAATACATATCCTTTCATTTTAATAAACCATGACTGAGTATAACAGCTTTTTCTGAGTCCTGTGAGTCATTCTAGTGAATCATCAAGCCTGAGGATAGTCTTGGGTACTCGTTAACACAAACCCCATCTAAAATTTTAGAATCCCATCTTTCCTAATAAATGCCCTAACATGCTCCTGGCTCAGGGTCTCTTCCCTCTGCCAACACGGAACTGCCCCGGAGCTGGAGGGGAGGGCAGCTGCGCTGAGGCTGCCAGCTCTGGAGGGGCCCCAGCGGCTGAAGCCGCAACACTCCTGCGGACGGAGGCCCGGTATGTAGGGGAAGATGGCAAAATAGTAAGAGGCAGAGATCACCTTCCTCCCCACAGATACATGAGAAATATATCTACATGTGGAACAACTCCTACAGAACACCTACTGAATGCTGGCAGAAGACCTCGGACATCCCAAAAGACAAGAAACTCCCCACGTACCTGGGTACGGCAAAAGAAAAAAGAATAAACAGAGACAAAAGAATAGGGACGGGACCTGCACCAGTGGGAGGGAGCCATGAAGAACGAAAGGTTTCCACACACTAGAAGTCCCTTCCCAGGCGGAGCCTGCAGGTGGCAGAGGGAGGAAGCTTCACTGCCATGGAGGAGAGCGCAGCCACAGGGTGCAGAGGGCAAAGCGAAGAGATTTCCGCAAAGAGGATCGTGCTGACCAGCACTGACCAGCCCGAGAGGCTTCTCTGCTCGCTGGGAGTAGAGGCTCGGGCTTCGGTCGGAACGCTGGGAGTGGACTGGGGTTGGCAGCGTGAACACAGCCTGCAGGGGGTTAGTGTGCCATGGCTGGCCGGGAGGGAGTCTGGGGAAAAGTCTGAACCTGCCGAAGAGGCAAGAAACGTTTTCTTCCCTCTTTGTTTCCTGGTGCGCGAGGAGAGGGGGGATTAAGAGCGCTGCTTAAAGGAGCTCCAGAGACAGGCTCAAGCCACAGCTAACAGCGCGGACCCCAGAGATGGGCATGAGACGCTAAGGCTGCTGCTGCAGCCACCAGGAAGCCTATGTGCGAGCACAGGTCACTCTCCACACCTCACTTCCGGGGAGCCTATGCAGCCCGCCACTGCCAGGGTCCCGGGATCCAGGGACAACTTCCCTGGGAGAATGCACGGGGCGCCTCAGGCTGGTGCAATGTCACACCGGCCTCTGCCGCCGCAGGCTCGCCCCGCACTCAGTACCCGTCCCTCCCCCCCAGGCTGAGTGAGCCGGAGCCCCCGAATCAGCAGCTCCTTTAACCACGTCTTGTCTGAGCGAAGAACAGTCGCCCTCCGGCGACCTACATGCAGAGGCGGGGTCAAATCCAAAGCTGAACCTCGGTAGCTGTGTCAACAAAGAAGAGAAAGGGAAATCTCTCCCAGCAGCCTCAGGAGCAGCGGATTAAATATCCACAATCAACTTGATGTACCCTACATCTTTGGAATACCTGAATAGACAATGAATCATCCCAAATTGAGGAGGTGGACTTTGACAGGAAGATTTATTATTTTTTCCCCTTTTCCTCTTTTTGTGAGTGTGTATGTGTATGCTCTGTGTGAGATGTTGTCTGTATAGTTTGCTTTCACCATTTGTCCTAGGGTTCTATCCGTCCGTTTTTTTTCTTTAAAAAAAATGTTTTTTCTTAATAATTATTTTTTATTTTAATCACTTTATTTTATTTTGCCTTTCTTTTCTTTTATCCTCTTTCTTTCTAATTTTTCTCCCTTTTATTCTGAGCTGTGGGGATGAAAGGCCCTTGGTGCTGCAGCCAGGAGTCAGTGCTGTGCCACTGAGGTGGGAGAGCCAACTTCAGCACACTGGTCCACAAGAGACCTCCCAGTTCCACGTAATATCAAACGGCGAAAATCTCCCAGAGATCTCCATCTCAACACCAACACCCAGCTTCACTCAACGACCAGCAAGCTACAGTGCTGGACACCCTATGCCAAACAACAAACAAGACAGGAACACAACCCCACCCATTAGCAGAGAGTCTGCCTAAAATCATAATAAGTCCACAGACACCCCAAAACACACCACCAGACGTGGACCTGCCCACCAGAAAGACAACATCCAGCTTCATCAACCAGAACACAGGCACTAGTCCCCTCCGCCAGTAAGCCTACACAACCCACTGAACCAACTTTAGCCACTGGGGACAGACACCAAAAAAACCGGGAACTACGAACCTGCAGCCTGCAAAAAGGAGACGCCAAACACAGTAAGATAAGCAAAATGAGAAGATAGAAAAACACACAGCAGATGAAGGAGCAAGATAAAAACCTACCAGACCTAACAAATGAAGAGGAACTAGGCAGTCTACATGAAAAAGAATTCAGAATAATGATAGTAAAGATGATCCAAAATCTTGGAAATAGAATAGAGAAAATGCAAGAAACCTTTAACAAGGATCTAGAAGAACTAAAGAGGAAACAAGCAAAGATGAACAACACAATAAACGAAATTAAAAATACTCTAGAAGGGATCAATAGCAGAATAACTGAGGCAGAAGAACGGATAAGTGACCTGGAAGATAAAATAGTGGAAATAACTACTGCAGAGCAGAATAAAGAAAAAAGGATGAAAAGAACTGAGGACAGTCTCAGAGACCTCTGGGACAACATTAAATGCACCAACATTCGAATTATAGGGGTTCCAGAAGAAGAAGAGAAAAAGAAAGGGACTGAGAAAATATTTGAAGAGATTATAGTTGAAAACTTCCCTAATATTGGAAAGGAAATAGTTAATCAAGTCCAGGAAGCACAGAGAGTCCCATACAGGATAAATCCAAGGACAAACATGCCAAGACACATATTAATCAAACTGTCAAAA
Organism: Grampus griseus; assembly: GCF_964374135.1. Classification (NCBI taxonomy): domain Eukaryota; kingdom Metazoa; phylum Chordata; class Mammalia; order Artiodactyla; family Delphinidae; genus Grampus; species Grampus griseus. Next base: position 58,977,149 of record NC_139018.1, read on the forward strand.
AGTAAATACAAAGAAAACATACTAAAAGCAGCAAGGGAAAAACAACAACACACAAGGGAATCCCCACAAGGTTAACAGCTGATTTCTTAGCAGAAACTCTGCAAGCCAGAAGGGAGTGGCAGGACATATTTATGGTGATGAAGGAGAAAAACCTACAACCAAGATTACTCTACCCAGCAAGGATCTCATTCAGATTTGATGGAGAAATTAAAACCTTTAGAGACAAGCAAAAGCTGAGAGAGTTCGGCACCACCAAACCAGCTTTACAACAAATGCTAAAGTATCTTCTCTAGGCAAGAAACACAAGAGAGAAAAAAAAAAAGACCTATAAAACAAACCCAAAACAATTAAGAAAATGGGAATAGGAACATACATATCGATAATTACCTTAAATGTAAATGGATTAAATGCTCCCACCAAATAACACAGACTGGCTAAATGGATACAAAAATAAGACCCATATATATGCTGTCTACAAGAAACCCATTTCAGACCTAGGGACACATACAGATTGAAAGTGAGGGGATGGAAAAAGATAGTCCATGCAAATGGAAATCAAAAGAAAGCCAGAGTAGCAATTCTCATATCAGAAAAAATACACTTTAAAGACTATTACAAGAGACAAAGAAGGCCACTTTATAATGATCAAGGGATTGATCCAAGAAGATATAACAATTGTAAATATTTATGCACCCAACTTAGGAGCACCTCAATACATAAGGCAAATACTAACAGCCATAAAAGGGGAAATCGACAGTAACACATTCATAGTAGTGGACTTTAACACCCCACTTTCACCAATGGACATATCATCCAAAATGAAAATAAATAAGGAAACACAAGCTTTAAATGATACATTAAACAAGATGGACTTAATTGATAGTATAGGAAATTCCATCCAGAAACAACAGAATACACATTCTTCTCAAGTGCTCATGGAACATTCTCCAGGACAGATCATATTTTGGTTCACAAATCAAGCCTTGGTAAATTTAAGAAAATTGAAATTGTATCAAGTATCTTTTCTGGCCACAATGCTATGAGACTAGATATCAATTACATGAAAAGATCTGTAAAAAATACAAACATGTGGAGGCTAAAAAATACATACTTAATAACGAAGTGATCACTGAAGAAATCAAAGAGGAAATCAAAAAATACATGGAAACAAATGACTATGGAGACCCGATGACCTAAAACCTATGGGATGCAGCAAAAGCAGTTCTAAGAGAGACGTTTATAGGAATGCAATCCTACGTTAAGAAACAGGAAACATCTCGAATAAACAACCTAACCTTGCACCTAAAGCAATTAGAGAAAGAAGAACAAAAACACCCCAAAGTTAGCAGAAGGAAAAACTCATAAAGATCAGATCAGAAGTAAATGAAAAAGAAATGAAGGAAATGATAGCAATGATCAATAAAATTAAAAGCTTGTTTTTTGAGAAGAGAAAAAAAAATTAACAAACCATTAGCCAGACTCATGAAGAAAAAAAGGGAGAAGACTCAAATCAATAGAATTAGAAATGAAAAAGGAGAAGTAACCACTGACAATTCAGAAATACAAAAGATCATGAGAGATTACTACAAGCAACTCTATGACAATATAATGGACAACCTGGAAGAAATGAACAAATTCTTAGAAATGCCTAACCTGCCCAGCCTGAATCAGGAAGAAACAGAAAGTATGAAGAGACCAATCACAAGCACTGAAATTGAAATTGTGATTAAAAATCTTCCAACAAACAAAAGCCCAGGACCAAATGGCTTCACAGGCGAATTCTTTCAAACATTTACAGACGAGCTAACACCTATCCTTCTCAAACTCTTCCAGAATATAGCAGAGGGAGGAACACTCCCAAACTCATTCTACAAGGCCACCATCACCCTGATACCAAAACCAGAAAAGGATGTCACAAAGAAAGAAAACCACAGGCCAATATCACTGTTGAACATAGATGCAAAAATCCTAAACAAACTACTAATAAACAGAATACAACAGCACATTAAAAGGATCACACACCATGATCAAGTGCAGTTTATTCCAGGAATGCAAGGATTCTTCAATATACGTAAATCAATCAATGTGATACACCATATTAACAAATTGAAGGAGAAAAACCATATGGTCATCTCAATAGATGCAGAGGAAGCTTTCAACAAAATTCAACACCCATTTATGATAAAAACCCTGCAGAACGTAGGCATAGAGGGAATTTTCCTCAACATAATAAAGGCCATATATGACAAACCCACAGCCAACACCGTCCTCAATGGTGAAAAACTGAAAGCATTTCCACTAAGATCAGGAACAAGACAAGGTTGCCCACGCTCACCACTCTTATTCAACATAGTTTTGGAAGTTTTAGCCACAGCGATCAGAGGAGAAAAGGAAATAAAAGGAATCCAAATCGGAAAAGAAGAAGTAAAGCTGTCACTCTTTGCAGATGACATGACACTATACATAGAGAATCCTAAAGATGCTACCAGAAAACTGTTAGAGCTAATCAATGAATTTGGTAAAGTAGCAGGATACAAAATTAATGCACACAAATCTCTGGCATTCCTATACACTAATGATGAAATATCTGAAAGTGAAATCAAGAAAACACTCCCATTTGCTTTTGCAACAAAAAATAAAATATCTAGGAATAAACCTACCTAATGAGACAAAAGACCTGTATGCAGAAAATTATAAGACACTGATGAAAGAAATTAAAGATGATAAAAATAGATGGACAGATATACCATGTTCTTGGATTGGAAGAATCAACATTGTGAAAATGACTCTACTATCCAAAGCAATCTACAGATTCAGTGCAATCCCTATCAAACTACCACTGGCATTTTTCACAGAACTAGAACAAGAAATTTCACAATTTGTATGGAAACACAAAAGACCCCGAATAGCCAAAACAATCTTGAGAATGAAAAACGGAGCTGGAGGAATAAGCCTCCCTGACTTCAGACTATACTACAAAGCTACAGTAATCAAGACAGTATGGTACTGGCACAAAAACAGAAATATAGATCAATGGAACAGGATAGAAAGCCCAGAGGTAAACCCATGCACATATCATCACCTTATCTTTGATAAAGGAGGCAGGAATATACAGTGCAGAAAGGACAGCCTCTTCAATAAATGGAGCTGTGAAAACTGGACAGGTACATGTAAAAGTATGAGATTAGATCACTCCCTAACTCCATACAGAAAAATAAGCTCAAAATGGATTAAAGACCTCAATGTAAGGCCAGCAACTATCAAACTCTTAGAGGGAAAACATAGGCAGAACACTCTATGACATAAATCACAGCAAGATCTTTTTTGACCCTCCTCCTAGAGAAATGGAAATAAAAACAAAAATAAACAAATGGGACCTAATGAAACTTCAAAGCTTTTGCACAGCAAAGGAAACCATAATCAAGACCAAAAGACAACCCTCAGAATGGGAGAAAATATTTGCAAATGAAGCAACTGAAAAAGGATTAATTTCCAAAATTTACAAGCAGCTCATGCAGCTCAATAAAAAAAAACAAACAACCCAATCCAAAAATGGGCAGAAGTCCTAAATAGACATTTACCCAAAGAAGATATACAGACTGCCAACAAACACATGAAAGAATGCTCAACATCATTAATCATTAGAAAAATGCAAATCATAACTACAATGAGATATTGTCTCACACCAGTCAGAATGGCCATCATCAAAAACTCTAGAAACAATAAATGCTGGAGATGGTGTGGAGAAAAGGGAACACTCTTGCACTGCTGATTGGAATGTGAATTGGTACAGCCACTTGGAGAACAGTATGGAGGTTCCTCAAGAAACTACAAATAGAATTACCATATAACCCAGCAATCCCACTACTGGGCATATACCCTGAGAAAACCATAATTCAAAAAGAGTCATATACCAAAATGTTCATTGCAGCTCTATTTACAATAGCCCGGAGATGGAAACAACCTAAGTGCCCATCATCGGATGAATGGATAAAGAAGATGTGGCACATATATACAATGGAATATTACTCAGCCATAAAAAGAAAGGAAATTGAGCTATTTGTAATGAGGTGGATGGACCTAGAATCTGTCATACAGAGTGAAGTAAGTCAGAAAGAGAAAGACAAATACCATAAGCTAACACATATATATGGAATTTAACAAAAGAAAATGTCATGAAGAACCTAGGGGTAAGACAGGAATAAATACACAGACCTACTAGAGAATGGACTTGAGGATATGGGGAGGGGGAAGGGTGAGCTGTGACAATGTGAGAGAGTGGCATGGACATATATACACTACCAAACATAAAATAGATAGCTAGTGGGAAGCAGCCGCATAGAACAGGGAGATTACTCGGTGCTTTGTGACCACCTAGAAGGGTGGGATAGGGAGGGTTGGAGGGAGGGAGATGCAAGAGGGAAGAGATATGGTAACATATGTATATGTATAACTGATTCAGTTTGCCATAAAGTAGAAACTAACACATCATTGTAAAGCAATTATACTCCAATAAAGCTGTCAAAAAAAAAAAATGCCCTAACAGTATCAAATGGAACCTCTAAGTTTAGGGATTCAATTTGCATTGTACATTAGCTATGCAGAGGATTAGTATTTGTTTTTCCTAAATCTCTTATTAATTTCCAGCACAAACAAAATTTTCTTTGAAAGAAGGAAAATGTATTTGTGTCATCAGTTAATTCTATCACACATTTAAGGAAGAATTATTACCAATTTTAAACAAGCTTTGAAAACATGGAAAAGGTGATGTTTTTCAACCCATGTTAGAAGGCCAAAATAGCCTAGTCACGTAAGCATACCTAAGAAAGATAAGGGCATTACAAAAAGGAAAAAATAAGAATACAACATATCTCATAAGTATAAATACTAAATACACAGATATATAGATAAGGACCATTTGGCACTACTATCTTGTCTTTATATTACATTTACAATGCTTTTTTTATATGAAACTCAAATTATGGAATTCACCACATTTAGAAAATAAGAAAAACTACAAGTTTCTTAATAGACATAGAAAAGGCATGTCTTGGAATTCAACATCTAAACTTCCATTCATGAATAAGCTAGAAAGCACAACAGCCAGAACACGGAAACAACCTAAATGTCCAACAATAGATGAATAGATAAAGATGATGTGGTACATATATACAATGGAATATTACTCAGCCATAAAAAGGAATGAAATTGGGTCATTTGTAGAGATGTGGATGCACCTAGAGTCTGTCACACAGAGTGAAGTAAGCCAGAAAGAGAAAAACAAATGTCGTATATTAACACATATATGTGGAATCTAGAAAAATGGTGCAGATGAACCTATTTGCAGGGCAGGAATAGAGACATAGACATAGAGAACAGACATGTGGACATGGCGGGGGGAAGGGGGAGTAGGACGAATTGGGTGATTAGGTTTGACATAAATACACTACCATGTGTAAAATAGATAAGTAGCAGGAAGATTCTGTATAACACAGGGAGCTCACCTCAGTGCTCTGTGATGACCTGGAGGGGTGGGTTGGGGGGAGGCTCAAGAGGGAAGGGATATAGGTATACATATAGCTGATTCACTTCATTGTACAGCAGAAACTAACACATTGTTGTAAAGCAATTTTACTCCAATTTAAAGAAAATGAATAAGCTAGAAAGCTAGGAAGAGAGAAAAGTAAAGTTACTAAAAATAGTTGAATTATAATGTTTGAAATGTGTTAACTTTATGATATGTGAAATATACTTCAGTAAGATTGTTTATTTAAAAAGGAAAAAACGTAAACCTAGAAGGAAAATTTCTAATATGATAAATGATATCTATTCTAATAATTTACAACAATCATATTTAATGATAAAATATCAAGAATTGGTATTGCCATAATAATGATGCATGACACCCCTCTCCCCAACCTATTGGCTTAAAATAACAATTATTTATTTGTATTTGAACAACTGTGGATCATCACCAAAAGAACTTGCCTTCAATCTGGGGTTTTGTCTAGGTCTATTCAACATGACATACATACTTCAAAAACCAGGAAGCTGCTTGAGTCATTTTTTTCTCATGATGATGGTAGAAGTACAAGTAGACAAGTTCCACTGAGAAAGCTCTTCTAAAGCTTTTGCTTGTGTCACATCTACTAGTGTTGCATTTGTCAAAACAATTCATAGGACCAACCCCAACATTAATGGAGCAGAAAAGTATAATGAATTCATGGCGGAAAGAGAGTAAAGGTTTGCTTTAAAAAAAACCCAGTGCTACATGTAATGCTACCTGTTCATAGCAGCATTAATCACAATAGCCAAAAAGGTGGAAATAACCAAAGGACCCATCAACAGGTAAGTGGATAAACAAAATGTGGTATATACATACAATGGAATATTATTCAGCCTTTAAAAAGAAGTAAATTCTGACATATGCTACAACATGCATGAACTTTGAATATATTATGCTAAGTGAAATAAATCAGTCACAAAAAGACAAATACTATTTGATTCCACTTATATAAGTAGGTCAAATTCATAGAGACAGAAAGTAGAATGGTGATTGCCAGGGGCTGAAGGGAGGAAGCAATGGAGAGTTATTGTTTTTTTTCTTTTCTTTTTTTTTTTTTTCAGTATGTGGGCCTCTCACTGTTGTGGCCTCTCCCGTTGCAGAGCACAGGCTCCCGACGCGCAGGCTCAGTGGCCATGGCTTACGGGCCCAGCCACTCCACGGTATGTGGGAACCTCCCGGACCAGGGCACGAACCTGCGTCCCCTGCATCGGCAGGCGGACTCTCAACCACTGCGCCACCAGGGAAGCCCAAGAGTTATTGTTTAATGGGTACCGAATTTCAGTTTTGCAAGATGAAATAGTTCTGAAGATTGATGGTGGCGATGGCTGCACAACAACTTAAATGCATTTATCACTACTGTACACTTCAAAAAATATTAATATGGGGCTTCCCTGGTGGCGCAGTGGTTGAGAGTCTGCCTGCCGATGCAGGGGACGTGGGTTCGTGCCCCGGTCCAGGAAGATCCCACATACCATGGAGCGGCTGGGCCCATGAGCCATGGCCGCTGAGCCTGCGCTCCGCAGCAGGAGAGGCCACAACAGTGAGAGGCCCGCGTACCACAAAAAAAAAAAAAAATTAATATGGTAAATTTTATGTTATGCATATTTCACTACAATTTTAAAAAACACCCAAGCTATCACAATCCATCTTCGCTACTTCTATTTAGGTACTGCAGGTCTTTGCTAATGCAAACAGGCAAGAAAAACAGATTAAAGCCAAACAGATAAGAAAAGAAGTCATAAAAACGTTACTCTAAGTAGAGCATATGATTTGTTCATATAGAAAGTCCAAAAGAATCTACAGATAAACATTAGAATTAGAGTGGATATTGGAAGATTGTTGAATCAAAGGTTGATATACAAAAACCAAATGAATTTCTATATATTAATGACAAGAGGATAAAATTATAAAATATACCATTAAAAATAGCATCGATAAATAACAAATATGTAGGAATATAGCTAATAAAAGGTATATAATACTTTTACATGGAAAATTATTAAGTGAGAGAAAAGTATAAAAAATTAAATAAATGAATGGATAAACTATTTTTATGGATTGAAGTCTCATTACTGTAAAGATGTCAATTCTCCCCCAAATAATTTATAAATTCAGTGCAACCCCCTACCAAATGCTAACAGTGTTTGTGTGTATATTTTTATGCATACATGTGTATGGAAATGGATAATCTGATTCTAAAATTCATATAGAAATGCAAAGCACCACAAAGAGAAAAACAAACAAACTTTGGATAAGAACAAAGTTAGGAGATCTGCCATATCACAAAACAAAATTTACTACAAAAGAACAATGATTAAGACTGTGATGTAGCCAAGGATAGAAATGAACAGAACAGAGAAGAGCATTCAGAAACAGACCCAAATCCATATATTCCCTTCAACTATAATAAAAGGGGTACGATAGAGAAAGTGGGAGAAGTGCAGTTTTTGCAAGAATTGGTGCTGGATCAATTTGAGGTCCACATAGGAAAAATGAAAATTTACTGCTACTTAATTTCACACAAAAATTAATTCCAGGTGGATTACAAATCCAAATGTAAAAGGTAAAATATACAGACTTTAAAAGTTAACACTCTAGAATAACTTCATGACCTTACAGTAGTAAAAGATTTATTAAACAGAACACTGGAAGCACTAAACAAAATGAAAAATATTAATAAATTAGAATATATTAAAATTTTGAACTTCCTGTGACTGACCTCTTTACAAAGAGAATGAAAAGGCAAGGATAAGTTTTTTAGAATAAATATAACTGCCAAAGGGCTTATATCAAGAATTTACAGCAAATTTTTTCAAATCGGTATGAAGAAGGTGACAACCCAATAGAAAAATGGACAAGAAAATTGAATAGAAATGTTTTAAGATTGTATCAACAGGTGACCACAAATTATGTAACTCATAAATTACATAATCCACTCTGATCAACCAACACTAATACAGCTATGGAAGGACAAATTCATGAGATACAATAGGTTTTACTCAGAACCCAAACCTCAAGAAAGAATACAAGACAACATGTACAGTAACAACATACAGGAGGCTTACAACTCCCAGGTATGATTCTTAAGGTCCCACTCCCCATTTGGGTTTCATGTAGTCAAGGAAGAAGAACAACTGGGCCTAGGGTACTTGTAAAGCTATCATTTCTAGACACATTGCTATCCCTTTAGCCCCTTTAGGAGTATATGACTAGCTGCCATTTTCCAGTTTTTCTTTACCTCATCAATTACATGTCACTTGTCAGTAATCTATTATTCAATGAATAGTCTCAACAATGAGGTACAGGTTGGTACATAATATTTATATTGGATACTATATACACTCCCATAAACTCACTGAGTTCATGTTGCAAGGAGGATTCAATGAATAGTCAAATCCTCAGGTTATCCTTGAGGTGAGAGGAAAGGCTGTTAACATCACGTTCCATTAGTTATTAGGAAATGTAATTTAAACTACAATAAGATACTGTTACATACCCTTCAGAAGAGGTAATTAAAAAGTGTGGAAGATAAAAAACAAGGTCCTACTGTGTAGTAGAAGGAACTATATTCAATATCCTGTGAAAAACCATAATGGAAAAGAATATGAAAAAGAACATATATATGTATAACTGAATCACTCTGCTGTACAGCAGAAATTAACACAACATTGTAAATCAACTATACTTCAATAAAAAAATTTTTTAAAGTGTTGGAGAGGATATGGTACAACTGGAACTCTAACTACCAGTGGGATTTTAAATTTGTGCAAACATTTTGGAAAACTGTTTGGCAGTGTTCACTGAAGTTAAGCACACACATTCTTTATGAGACCTTATTTCCACTTCTAAAATATATTATCCAACAGAAACACATACCTAAGTATATGAGTGTTTATGCGAAATGGTACAGGTCTGGCATAATTCTGACAGAGGAGCTAAAAAAAGATACTGGCAGTCAGACTACAGAGCCATCCTTTTACTTATATATCCATGGTTATATAACCAACATATTCTGAAGAATCCTTAATCAACTGAAATTGGTTTCTTTGGTTATCATTTCAATGTCTAAAGACAGAAAAACATAACTGATCTCTTTACCTACTGCCGGATAAATCAGCATCTTACTGAAGGAAAGGAAAATAAATAAAGTGTGCTATTTTAATTGTAGTTTTTCCTTCTTCATTTCTCTTCTTTCTTATATATAAATTCTGTTTTTGCATTTATTAGGAGAAACCAGTCCATAATTGTTTTTCTTGAATTAAAGGAAATAGCATGTAAATAATATATATGTATACCTTTGAGTTATTTGCTGACATAAACCAACAGACGTATACAGGAGGCAAAATTCAGGAGACGTTTCTTCTGGGAAGAGGATCAGAATTTATAATTTGGAAGAAACACATGGGATGCCTACGGGTGGTAGTAATGTTCTCTTTTTTTTTTTTTTTTTGACCTGAGTAAAGATTACAAGAGTGTCAGTGTAGTGATAAATTATGGAGTTGTACATGCTTCTCTATATGTATGTTATATTAAAATTAAAAGATTATGAATACAGAAAAATGTTTTAAAAGATCAAGGAACTTTGTGGATATATTCATCATCTTAGTTAAAAAATTCAAGAAGTGTTTATCTTTTGAAAATGTGTTCCTTATATTTTTTCCTTCTCTTGCTAGAGAAAATTACCTCATTTACTAAATAAGTAGGCAGATTTTGGTATGCCTAATTCTAATATTAAAGGGTAACATTGACTATCAAAGGGATGCTTTTTAAAATGTGTTTTTAGAAACAACTGGAAACTACAGATTCCATGCAATCCCCTATCAAACTACCAATGGCATTCTTCACATAATTAGAACAAAATATTTTACAATTCATATGGAAACACAAAAGACCCCAAATAGCCAAAGCAACCTTGAGAAAGAAAAACAGAGCTGGAGGAATCAGGCTCCCCAACTTCAAAATATACTACAAAGCTATAGTAATCAAGACAGTATTGTACAGGCACGAAAACAGAAATACAGATCAATGGTACAGGATAGAAAACCTACAATTAAACCCATGCACATTTAGTCACCTAATTTATGACAAAGGAGGCACGAATATACAATGGAGAAAAGACAGCCTCTTCAATAAATGGTGCTGGGAAAACTGGACACCTACATCTAAAAGAATGAAATTAGAAACTCCCTAAGACCATACACAAAAATAAACTCAAAATGAATTAAAGACCTAAATGTAAGACCAGACACTATAAAACTCTTAGAGGAAAACATAGGAAAAACACTCTTTGACATAAACAAGAGCAAGATCTTTTTTGACTCACCTCATAAAGTAATGAAAATAAAAAGAAAAATAAACAAATGGGACCTAATGAAACTTAAAAGCTTTTGCACAGCAAAGGAAACCATAAACAAGACGAAAAGACAACCCTCAGAATGGGAGAAAATATTTGCAAATGAAACAATGGACAAAGGATTAATCTCCAAAATATATAAACAGCTTATGGAGCTCAATATCAAAAAAACAAACAATCCAATTAAAAAAGGGGTGGAAGACCTAAATAGACATTTTACCAAAGAAGACATATAGATGGCCAAGAGGTACATGAAAAGATGCTCAACATCACTAATTATTGGAGAAATGCAAATCAAAACTACAATGAGGTATCACCTCACACCAGTCAGAATGGCCATTATCAAAAAATCTAGAAACAATAAATGCTGGAAAGTGAGTGGTGAAAAGGGAACCCTCCTGCACTGTTGGTGGGAATGTAAGTTGATACAACCACTTTGGAGAACAGTATGGAGGTTCCTTAAAAAACTAAAAATAGAACTACCATATGACCCAGCAATCCCACTATTGGGCATATACCCTAAGAAAACCATAATTCAAAAAGAGACATGTATCACAATGTTCACTGCAGCACTATTTACAATAGCCAGGACATGGAAGCAATGTAAGTGTCCACTGACAGATGAATGGATAAAGAAGATGTGGCACATGTATACAATAGAATATTATGCAGCCATAAAAAGAAACGAAATTTAGTTAGTTGTAGTGAGGTGAATGGACCTAGAGTCTGTAATACAGAGTGAAGTAAGTCAGAAAGAGAAAAACAAATACTGTATGCTAACGTGTATATATATATATATATATATATATATATATATATATACAGAATCTAAAAAAAAGAAGAAGAAAAGAAATGGTACTGATGAACCTAATGGCAGGGCAGGAATAAAGACGTAGACATAGAGGATGGACTTGAGGACATAGAGGGGGAGGGGGAAGCTTGGGTGAAGTGAAAGTAGCATCGACATATATACACTACCAAATGTAAAATAGATATTTAGTGGGAAGCAGCAGCACAGCACAAGGAGATGAGCTCAGTGCTTTGTGACGACCTAGAGGGGTGGGATTGGGAGGGTGGCAGGAGGCTCAAGTGGGAGGGGATAAGGGGATATATGTATGCATGTGGCTGATTCATTTTGTTGTACAACAGAAACCAACACAGCATTGTGAAGCAATTATACTCCAATAAAGATGTATTAAAAAATAAACTGGAAAAATACAAGCACATTCTTGATAGAAATAATGGTTTGAGATGAGTGTCAAATAATTGGATTTACAGACAGAGAAATAAAGAAAGAAGTATTTTCTTACACTTGAAGATTATTAAAATGCCAAGAACAAAATTTATGCAATGTTAATAACGATAGGTTCACACCTTCTATATTTTAGACACACATTTATCTGATACAAATGAAATATCCATGTTCTGTATGCCTTGTTTGACTGCTTTTCATTACAAGTCCTTCACTTGTACAGAAACTTTGACTGCACAATTATATGGCTCAGTGGTGTAATGAAATGCTGTTACAGTACTATAGGAGCTGTATCACAATTTCATAGGTTATACTACAACTGAAAAAATTTATAACGATACACTTAATGGGCATAAAGTATGATATATCTTACTTGTAGTTATTGTCAGCTAATACCTTTCTCTAACTTAACACATATATATCCATGCTGTATACCTGAGATTTTTGTGTAAGATTTTTACATGTTACTGTTTGACAAGTAATGATGTATTCAATAAATACCCCTAACACAGTTTTACAGTACTGAGGAATTAATATATTAAAAAAAAATAAGCATCTTTAAAATCCTGAAATAAAGTGATAAAATATCCCAGACATAAATATATGTATCTCTCTATATAAATATAGACCTTTTCAAGTTATGTTCCCCGAAAAATATACATGGAATTAATGCATAGATTTTTTTTCATATCACATTTTCCAGAAAACTTTGTATACTCTAAAAGAGTGGTTTTCCCACTTTAATGTGCATAAGAATCTTTTGATGTTGCTTATTATAACACATATTCTTATGCCCTGCATGCAGAAATTCTCTTCCAGTTCATCAGCAGTTGGATCTAAAACTCCACCCTTTAATAAGCAGCTTAGGTCGTTGTGAACCATATTTTGAGAAACACTGTTCTAAGGATTCAGCCTGTATTCACAAGGAACAATGTCTCTTCAAAATATAATCCTAAAAATAAGAAGAAAACTTGAATTCTCATTAGCGTTTAGAAGAAGTGAAACAATATCACAAAAAGAAGCTCATTTTTCATTGGCCAGATTCTCAACCTGTGAAGCCAAATTAGAACTGGTTCATAATCATATATCCCTAAGAAAGATTCAAATAATTCTATGTAAATAAAAATACAGCTTACAAGAAAGTAAAGATTTTTCAAAAGTAAAGATTTAAATAAAACAGGATCATGAATGGAGCATTCTAATTTTTAAACTTGTCTTCAGTTAGCTCTTTGACTTAAAAGGAACATATAGATGACATAGAAATGAACAAAAAGGTATTTCTTCCTAGTTCTTCATTAGTTTTCCCTATGACTCTTAGAATATTCCTTACTGTATCGGGCTATTCTTAAAAAGCAAAACAAACAAACAAACAAAACAAAAAAACACAACAAAACAAAAAAAAAAACCACCACCACCTATGTCACTAGGATGCTAAAAGGCTTACCTAAGTTTTATATAGCCAAAAACCTTGTAATTTATAACGTATCATAAATGATAATCAAAAAGACATGTTTCACTAACCTTACGATATGATCTATATACTGCAACTAACAGAGGTCCTTCTCTTGACTCTCATCCATTATTCTGGGTATTCAGGTCAGTAAGGCTAGCACCTTATTCACCTAAGTTCAGGAGTTTAGAAGCATTGTTAATTTTATTTCACTTTATCCGCATATTTGGAAACTATCGCCTGCTTCTTTCAATTATATGTATAGGTTCATTCAGTGCAACTCCTGCGGGTCGTGTAATGCTGACAAGACTGCAAGAGTGCTAACTTCAGGTCCGTAGAGGAACTGTGATTATAGGCCATGACTGTTAAATAATATTTAGAAAATATATACATTGGTCTTTGCCCCTAGTTCCTGGCACAGAAATCCTAAAACCTGTGTAATTTCCTAAGTGATAAGAGCACTCAGAGCATCTTTTGTTCTAAAATTGGTCTTTGTCCCCAGGTGCTGACATAGAGCTCCTAAATTCCTCGGAATTTCCTGGGTAATAAGAGTGTGTTTTGTTCTAAAGAGGTGGTATGGGCTCCTGGATGGAACCAGAAATACCAAACCATGATTAGAAGCTTGGAACTTTCAAGCCCTACTCCCCATTCTCCAGGAAAGGGAGAGCTGGAAATTGAGTTAATGATGGATCATGCCTACAGGATGAAGCCTCCATAAAAAGTTCAATAGTATTGGAGTTTGTTGAGTCTCCAGGTTGGGGAATACATTCAAGTGCCAGGAGAGTGGTATACCTCAACTCCACGGGGACAGAAGCTCCTGTGCTTGGGACCCTCCCAGACCTCACCCTATGTAACTCTTCATCTGACTTTTCATCTGTATTCTTTATCATACCCTTTATTATATAATAAATTGGTAAACATAAGTAAGTGTTTCCCTGAGTTCATGAGTCATTATAGCAAATAATCAAATCTAAGGGGGAGGAGGACATAGAAACTTCTGATTTATAGCCAAGTTGGAAGGCTGTGGGTAACCTGGGGATCTACTACTTGTAATTGGCATATGAAGTGGGAAGCAGTCTTGGGAGACTGAGCCCTTAACCTGTGGGATCTGACACTATCTACCTGGAGACAGTGTCAGAATTTAGTTAAATTGTAGGACACCCTGCTGCTATCAAAGAGAACTGCTTGATGTAGGGAAGAAAACCTAGGCATTTGGTGTCAGAAGTGTTGTGAGTGTGGTAACAGCGTGAGAATAAAGGAGAGACAAACAGGAGAAGTGGGGTTTTCCTACTTAATAACCTACATAAATATGCTATAAACTTAACAAGTCATATAACATGATTTGCAGCTTCTGCAAGTATTTATATACCATAACCACTTCAGATAAAGCTTTTAATATTACAGTAAGTAGCTACAAAATCAATTCTGATATTGTACTATAGATTTAGTCTACAAGAGAAAAGTACGGTTATGTTAAAAGCAGTAAGAAATGCTTACAAGAAAATAAAGGTTTTATTTCCATAAGTTTCCATAAAGTCTCTTTTAGACACCCCTTGTATTCTGAGTATTGATTTCTGGCTTGGCAATCTCCAAAATGAAAATACGCCACCAAGAATAAAAGAATTTTAGGATTAACCCAAATACGTATGTCAATTTATAAATCATTTACATAATACTACATTAATATATTAAGCTTATTTTAAAACATTCAAAGGTATTTTAATGATATGTTAAAAATACAGGCAGTTCTAATACCCCTCCAGCACAATATGCATCAGCACAGGCAAGAGCCACACCACTTTGGTGATCACCATTGTCACTACCATAAAGCTTCCTATTGAGCTTCCCAGGTTTTTCTTTCTTGCTGTCCTAATCTAACTCTAAGAGATATCTTCTTGAAGCTCAAATCTTTAAAAATTATTCCCACACTTTAGCATTGTCTATACTAGATGGTTCATGACAAACACTATGCATTTGGAAATATAAAATATTTCATGAATTTTAACATGCATTTATTGACGCTTCTCCAGTAATATTTAAGGTATATAATTTTTTGAAGTTTTTTCTAATTTAAGAGAGGTTTTTTTTTAATTATAAGTGTTACATCTCATTGCCTTGTGACTCTTTTAAAGAATGAGTTCTGGAAACTTAAGTGAATCAAGTAAAGACATGAAAAATAGGACATATAAACGTTGCTGAAATAATGACAGTAAGTTTCCTTTGGAAAAATAAAGAGAAGAATACAAATAAACACATTTAATATGGGGACCTCTGTGAACATACAAATGGAACAAGGAAAAATGATACAGCACTACATTCCATCCAGTGGAATCCCATCTCATACAGGGTAAATGTTCTAAAATCAGTTAATTCCTAAGTCGTATGTAATCAAATCATACACAAGGGAGTAATCACTTTGACCATCCCATGAAAATTTTGTAATAAGAGATCATACTGCAATAATGCTACCAAAGCTAGCTTTTCCTCTAACAATGGATCAGACAGATGTTTTGTCAGCTGGCAACAGATGGAAGTTTTGACTGGCACTTAGAGTCATTAGTATCTCAATTTTGAGTCCTCAAACACTAAAATTACACTCAGGCTACAAGACACTTAAACAATGAGAGGGCTTCTGAAACTGACATTAAGCCCGCACTCATCCCAGCCCTCATCCCCAACAGCAAAAACCTCACTTTCTTCCTCAGGTTCACCTTGGGGCATAAGGGCCTTGAGTACAAAAGCAGTTGAATTTCTTTCATTATTTAATTTTCTCCACAACCTCTTCCCCTTCTCTTTCTCTCCCTCCAAGAACACATTGTTCATTCTGAAATTCAAAGAATGTAAATACATGCATGATGTAATTTCACACTCCATTGTGAGGTATGCAAAAGACAAGTGTTCCAGGGCAAATTTGGAATGGAAACTATAGAAATGATGAAATACAAGAAAGTATTTAATGATTACAATCTGTTGGGCATTCTGCTTATATTTCTTAGGGATGCCTAAATGTAGGTATATTTTTAAAATCTCTAAACAGCATTTAAATTTTTTATTTAATAAAGTTATTAATGCTAAAATCTTCACAATAATGTACACAGACCTGATTTTTTTTCAGTCACTTGCCTCCCTCTTCTGTACTTTAGTCCCTACAGCTTTTCATTTGTATAATGCATATAATTAGGGTATCAAGTTAGAATATTCAAATTTCGAGCATGATGCCCCAGTTTCTAACAAAACCCACTCTTTTTAGATGTTAACTTATTAAAGGAAAGAAAACTACCTCTTGTTTTATGCAATTTCAGGAATTCAGGGTGAATCATAACTATAATGACTAGTAATTTTGTATACCTAGAGTCACTAGAAGAATTCAAATAGATGTTCAAGGGAAAATAATTGTCATACTTGTGTCACAGGATGAGGGAGACATTTATGTTTCTTTTGCTATTTTTTTATAGTTCAAATTTTATTTTGTTTCCATATGCATGGAAACAAATAAGAAAAACTTTGTATGTGTATGATTTTCATCTTCTGCTCAGGTTATTTACTTGTCTTATATGTTTGCATAGGAGGGATGGGGGAGTGGGGAGCAAGATAAGAGAGCAGAGATAAAACTGGAAAAATGTTTTGATCTTTTTCTCCCAGTTTAATGAATGAGGAAAATGCAAGTTTTTGATTAGCTACATAGATTCCTGTCCCCTTATTTGCTATTAGTATTTTAGGAGTTATTTTTGGAAAATAGACCTCTATTAAATTAAAATTTTCTCCATATTAGGAATACTAAATATCAATGTAAATTTGTTATTCATATTTGTCTTTATGCAAAGCATGTTTTTTCTCAGTTCTGTCATAAACTGGATTTCTCTTATTTATTAAAAGATGTTCAGATAAATCTAGCAATATGCTTTATATCTACTTGGTTCATCATTTACAGAACTTAAACACTTAATAAATGATAATTTCTCAAACTTCCAACACCAAAAATAAATGAAGAAGATTACTTCCAAAAGGTTTATTTCACCATACTCCTATGTAGACAAAAATTATTATTTTCATACTGTATTCAATCAGTGTGTGAACTAGAATTAGGTAGTTTTAAAGCCCATAAGAGTTTACATTAGAAAATGTGGCAGAAACCTGCAAACTGTCTGTCTAACCTCTTATTTCCAGGCCCACAGCTAGACTAAATTTCCCCAACTCCTTTATAGTTAGCTGAGTTCAGGTCAACCATACAACAAAGCAGTAGCCAACAAAATGTGAGAATAATGTATACCATTGCCTAAATAGTACCATTAAAATCTCCTTCATCTATGCTGCATGACCTTGACCTTCTGGCTAGCTTAATGATGACCAAAGTAATTTCAGAAGCTGCATGTTGATTGACAGATCCACAAGAGGTCATGAGCCTGGATCCCTGAATTACTGCATGAACTTTTCACAAATTAGAAATAAACTGGTTTTTTTTTTCCCAGCTTCATTGGGAAATAATAGACAATACAATTGTATTTAAAGTGTACAACATGATATGATATGATACGATATACATTGTGGAATGATTGCCAAGATCAAGATAATTAATACGTTCATCACCACCACACCACACACAGTTAATTCTCTTTATGTGTGTGGCGAGAACACTTAAGGTTTATTCTCAGCAAATTTCAAGTATACAATACCATATTGTTAATCATTTTCACCATGCTAGACATTAGAATCTCAGAACTTATTTATCTTACAACTGACAGTGTGTACACTTTGATGTACATCTCCCTATTTCCCACTCTTCCCAGCCCCAGGCAACCACTATTCTATTTACTATTTCTACAAAATCAGCTTTTTTTTTTTTTTAAAGATTTTACATGTAGGCGATACCAGTCAGTATTTCCTCTTCTCTATCTGGCTCATTTCACTTAGCATAATGCCCTCCAGCTTCATCCATGTTGTTGCAAGTGGCAGGATTTCCTTCCTTTTTATGGCTGAATAATATTCTATTATTCTATTTTATATAAAAATTATATATATATAAAATTATATCTATCACATTTTCTTTATATATATATATCTCACATTTTGTTTACCCATTCATCCTTTAAAGGACATTTAAGTTGTTTCCATATCTTGGATATTGTGAATAATGCTGCAATTATCATGGGAGTACAGATATTTCTTAGAGATACTTATTTCATTTCTTTTAGATTTATAACCAGGAGTGGGATTGCTGGGTCATATGGTAGTTCTATTTTTAATTTTGTGAGGAATTTACACACTGCTTTCCATAGTGGCTGCACCAACTTACATTCCCACCAACAATACACAGGCTTCCCTTTTCTCTACAATCTCGTCAGCATTTATTATCTCTTATCTTTTGATAATAGACATTGTAACAAATATGAGGGGATATCTTGCATTTCCCTGATGATGAGTAGTGTTGAGCAACTTTTCAGGTAACTACTGGCCATTCATATGTCTTCTTTGGAAAAATGTCTACTCAGGTCCTTTGCCCATTTTTAATTGAACTAGTTGCTTTTTTTCCATTTAGTTGTATGAGTTTTGTTTATATATTTTGGATAGTAACCCCTTCTGAGATATACAGTGTACAAATAATTTCTCCTATTCTGTAGGCTGCCTTTTCAATTTATTGTTTCCTATGCAGAAGCTCTTTAGTTTGATGTAGTCCTAACTTACTTGTTTTAGCTTTGGTTGCCTGTGCCTTTGGCATCTTAGCCAAGAAATTATTGCAAAGACCAATGTCAAGGAGCTTTTCCCCTGTGATTTCTTCTAGGAGTTTTATGGTTTTAGGTCTTACATTTAAGACTTTATATAATTTTTTGTGAGTGGTGTAAGATAGTGGTCTTGTTTCATTCTTTTGCATGTGGATATCCAGTTTTCCAAACATAATTTATTAGAGACTATCCTTAGCCTGTCATATATTCTTGGTCCCTTGTTGAAAAGTAGTTGATTGTTAACATCTCAGTTTACTTCTGGGCTCTCTATTCTGTTCCTAAGTATCTTAGTCTATGTGAATGTTTGTATGCCTGTAGCATATGGTTATGATAGCTTTGTAATGTAGTTTGAAGTCAGAAGTGTGATGTCTCCAACTTTGTTCTTCTTGCTCAGGATTACTTTAGCTAGTAAGGGTCTTCTGTGGTTCCACTTGAATTTTAGAGTTGTTTTTTCTATTTATGTGAGAAATGCCATTAGAATTTCAGTAGGGAATGCATTGAATCTATAGATCACTTTGAGTAGTATAGACATTAATTATTCTAATCCAAGAACATGGAGGGCTATCTTTCCATTTATCTGTATCCTCAATTTCTTTTATGAATATCTTATCAGTGTACAGGTCTTTCACCTCCTTGTTTAAATTTATTGCTAAGTATTTTGTTGTTTGCATTGCTATTATAAATAGAACTGATTTCTTGATTTTTCTTTCAGATAGCTTGTTGTCAGTATATAAAAGTGCAATATATTTTTATGTTGATTTCTTACCTACAACTTTACTGAAATAATTTGTCAGTTATAACCGTTTTTTAGTGGAGTCACTAGGGTTTTCTACATATAAGATGATGTCATCTACAAATAATCTTTCATCTTCCTTTCCAATTTTGATGCTTTTCTTTTTCTTGCCTAATCACTGTGGCTACCCCTACAGTACTATGTTGAATAGAAGTAGTGAGAATGGGCATTCTTATCTTATGCCCAATCTTAGAGAAAAGGTATACAATTTTTCATCAAGTATGATGTTAGCTGTGGGCTTATCATATATGGCCTTTGTTATATTGAGGTACATTCCTTCCACACCTAATTTGTTGAGAGTTTCTGTTATGAAAGGATGTTGAATTTTGTTAAATGCTTGTCTGCATCTATTGAGATGACTCTATGATTTTTATCTTTCATTCTGTTAATGTGGTGTATCATATTGATTGACTTATGGATTTTGAAACATCCTTGCATCCCAAGAGTAAATCCCACTGAATCATTGTGTATGATTCTGTTAATTTGCTCTTGAATTTGGTTTGCTGGTATTTTTTTTTTTTTTTTGAAGATTTTCACATCAATGTTCATCAAAATTATTGTCCTAGAATTTTCTTTTCTTGTAGTGTCCTTATCTGGCTTTGGTATTGGGGTAACATTGGCCTCATAAAATGAGTTTGGGAGTGTTCCTTTCTCTTTAATTTTTAAGAAAATTTTGAGAAGGATTGGTATTACCACAGGGGCAGTAAATCTATCTGGTACAGGGCTTTTATTTGTCAGGAGTTTTTTGATTACTGATTCAATTCCCTTGCTTGCTATTGCTGTGTCCAGATTGTCTATTAATTCATGATTCAGTCTTGGTAAGTTGTAAATGATTAAGAATTTATCCATTGCTTTTTTTAAAAATTTTTATTAGAGTTGATTTACCATGTTGTGTTAGTTTCTGCTGTACAGCAAAGTGAATCAGTTTTATATATATATATATCTCCACTCTTTTTTAGATTCTTTTCCCAAATAGGCCATTTCAGAGTACTGAGTAGAGGTCCCTGTGCTATACAGTAGGTTCTTATTAGTTATCTATTTTATATATAGTAGTGTGTATATGTCAATCCCAATCTCCCATTTTATCCCCCCTCCTGCTTATCCCCTGGTAACCATAAGTTTGTTTTCTACATCTGTTACTCTACTTCTGTTTTGTAAATAAGTTTATTTGTACCCTCTTTTTAGATTCCACATATAAGCAATATATTATGATATTTGTCTTTCTCTGTCTTACTTCACTCAGTATAACAATCTCTAGATCCATCCATGTTGCTGCAAATGGCAGTATTTTGTTCTTTTTTACGGCTGAGTAATATTCCATGTATATATGTACCACATCTTCTTTATCCATTCCTCTGCTGATGGACATTTAGGTTGCTTCCATGTCCTGGCTATTGTAAATAGTGCCACAGTGAACACTGGGGTGCATGTATCATTTTGAATTATGGTTTTCTCCAGGAATATGCCTAAGAGTGGGATGGCTGGGTCATATGGTAGGTCTATTTTTAGTTTTTTAAGGAACCTCCATACTCTTCTCCATAGTGGCTGTACCAATTAACATTCCCACCAACAGTGTAGGAGGGTTCCCTTTTCTACACACCTTCACAAGCATTTATAGTTTGCAGATTTTTTGATGATGGCCATTCTGACCATCCATTTCTTCTAAGTTATCTAGTTTGTTGGTATATAATTGTTTATGTTGTCTGTTAGTATCCTTTGTGTTTCTGTGGTATCACTTTACTGTCTCCTCTTTCATTTCTGGAGTTGTTGTTTTTCTTGTGTTTTTTTTTTTTTTTTTTTGATTCATCATTCTTTTCTCCTTAGTCTAGCTAAAGCTTTGCCCATTTTATCTTTAAAAATGCAACTCTTAATTTCATTGATTATTTCTATTGTCACTCTAGACTCTGTTTTATTTCTGCTCCAGTCTTTATTATTTTCTTCCTTCTGTTAAATTTTGACTTAGTTTGTTCTTTTTCTAGTTCCTTGAGGTTTAATGTTAGATTGTTTATTTGAAGTCTTTATTTTTTTATGTAGGGCTTTATCATTATAAACTACCCTCCTAGAACTGTTTGTACTTCATGCCATAAATTTTGGTTTCAATTTTTGTCTCAAAATATTTTTAATTTCTTCTTTGACTCTGTTCATAAGTGTATTGTTTAATTTCTATATATTTGTGACTTTTCCAGTCTTCCTCCTGTTATGATTTCTGGTTTCATACCATTGTATTTGAAAATGATACTTAATAAAATTTTAATCATCATAAATTTGTTAAGACTTATTTTGTGAACTAACATATGATTTATCCTGGGAAATATTCCATGTGCAGTTGAGAAGAATGTGTATTCTGTTGAGGTTGGATGGAATGTTCTATATGTCTGTTAGATCCAATTGGTCTAAGTTATAGCTTAATTTCATTATTTACTTATTGATTTTCTACTTGGATGATCTTTCCATTGTTAATAGTGGGATATTATAGTCCCCTACTATTATTGCATTGCTGTATATTTTTGCCTTAAGATCTGTTAATAATTGTTTAGTATATTAAGATGCTTTGGGTACATATATAATTTTATATCCTCTTGATGAATTGACCCCTTTATAATTATATAATGACCTTCTTTGTTGTTTGTTACCCTCCTTTTGACTTAAAGTATATTCTGTCTGACTTAAGTATAGCTACCCCTCTCCTTTTCTGGCCTCCAGTTGCATGGAATATCTTTTTCCATCCCTTCACTTTCAGTCTGTGAGTATCCTTAAACCTTAAATGAGTCTCTGTGTGTAGCATATAGTTGAGTCTTTTTTTCAATCCATTTACATTATATGTATTCTAATTGGAGAATTTAAACTGTATTTACATTTAGAGTATTTATTAATATGTAAAGCCTTGCTATTTTGATTTTAAAAATTGTTTTCTGATTGTTTTCTAGTTTCTTTGTTCCTTTCTTCCTCTCGTGTTGTCTTTCTTTGTGAACTGATGATTTTGAAGTGGTATGCTTTGAATTTTTCTCTTTATCATTTGTGCACCTATTATAGGATTTTGCTTTGTGATTACAATGAGGCTTTCATAATATATCTTATAGTTATAACAGTCTCTTTTAAGCTGGTAACAACTTAATTGAAAGTGCACATAAATGTTCTACACTTTTACTTGCCCCACACACATATTTTATGTTGCTGATGTCACAATTTATGTATTTTTATACTGTGTATCCATTAACAAAATATTGTAACTATAGCTATTTTTAACACTTTTATCAAGATTCCAACATATATACATTCAATTACCTAAAATTTATCCCTATTTAGATATTCTGCAAACACCTTAAACTCAAACCATTCATTTTAGAAAGGCATTAGTCAGAAGTGGGTGGTATAATGGCCTTTCTCAATGTTCTCAGTGTTCTAGAGCTATACCTATAGCAGGATAGAGCAAATGCATAGTTCCTCAGTAATCTTATTTTCCTTAACTACTGGCCTGAACAAGTCAGTGAAAATTATACTCTCCAAAGCCATATTGTCTTTGAATGACTTACATCTCTTTCCAGATGCCATGTACCTGCTTATCTAATATTGTTATATGTGGTATAAAGACCCTAACACCAACAGATCTTGCAAAGTTGGCATTTTCTTCACTTTTTAGAGTTTGATGATGGATGCTGAAGGTAAGATGACAAGACTTACCAAAAGAAAATAGGAATGAAATCCAAGGATAAACAGCAAAAAGTTATCCTTTTTCTCTAGTGAATCATCCCTCTACATCCCTTGTCACACAATATTGGTGGACTCAATATATGTTATACAAAGCTAAATTGGGAGGGAACATTGTGTAATGTGGTATTAGGAGAGAAATGGTATAATGAGCTATGTAAGTCCTGGTAAAAAATAGAGATATTTTGTAAAGTCTTGAAATTCAAAGTATTAGCTAATGAGATTAATAAAAACTCACCAATAACTTTCTGCCAAATTAATCTTTGTGTTATTTAAACTCACACCATAATCCCAATCAATGCATCTACTCAAAAAAAAAAAAAAGATCAGAAATAAATGGGTGTCATGTTGGACATAAAAATCTAAAGTGTAAGTCACCATCTCCTCACACAAATATATCCCTTGCATCTGTGCCATTATGGATAGACATCATCAGCATTAACACATTTATCTGAGCTATTCTTTGATAGGAACCACTATGAAACTTCTACACTAGATTATTATTATACCCAATATGGTATAATCTGCTGTATTAGTCTAACAAACAATGAATATTTCCTAAGTAATTATTGATACTATCAGAAAAGTCTTACTAGAGTAGCAATAAAAACAAAAAAAGAATGACCACTTTCCTATATTTTTAATATAGTTGAAAAAGTATTTGATGTATGGAGGTAGTTTATAAATAAGACTTTATGAAAAGCATAAAATGAATAGCAGAGACTATAAACCATATGTGAGTTCAGAAGAGGGAAGGAGTCAAAATACAATATCATAAAGGTGATATTTGAGTTGAATACAAAAAATGCTTAAGATTTATGTCAGATGAGAGGAAAAGAAAGAATTTTCCAAGTAAGTAATAGAAGTCAAGTCATAAATAATGGATATGTAAGATTAATTGCTTAGAGGAAAGGTTAATTTCAAATTAGGACACAGTTGTGAAGGATTATGAATGAACAATGAAGGTGTTTGGATTATATCTAAGGCACAATTTTTTAAAAAATCACTCAAGGTTTTTGATCAGATGAATTATATTAGAAAAGGAGCAGTTTAAAAGATACAATTTTGGGAAAGGTTTACAAGTCATATAAAGAGGGACTATGATCCCTATATACATACTTTAGTCCATTACCTTAGAACAGAATGAGGATCCCCAGATGGTAAGATATTTTCAACAAACAAGGGCAGTGAGCCATGTACAACTTAACCAGGAAAAAAAAAGTGTAATTAATTCAATTTACTATGCTATTTTCCATAACCATCTAAAAATAGGAAATCCTGAAGGAATAAATGGAGAGCAAAAAATAAAAAACAAAGTACAGAATAATACATGGGAATTTAGTCAATTGACCAGAATAAAAAGAAGCAAAAAATGCTCTGAAAGGACACAAAATGAAAAAAGAATTTAAGTCACATGATAAGGCAAGGTAAGCCAGTGAAGGTGAGAACAACTGTGTTTAACAATTAAGTAAAATTCAGTTTCACCTTTTTTTTTTTTAATTCACTAACTGTAAACATGCTTGTATCTCTGGGCATTAGTATGTGTTGTTCCTTTCCAGGTAGATGAGTTATTTATAAATGCATTCATTCTTAGGCATTTCTGTCAAGAATCTACTCTGGCTGATGCCAAAATATCACTGCTACTAAAATGTTTTTGGTAGGCATGGCCAGAGCAACTGAAGGATCAATGTGTTATTAAAAATATTAGAGTACCAGTTATGTAACTGTGGCTCAGCAACAACTGCCTTATTTGGTGGTGGATAGAGCCTAGAGTAATTGGCATATGCCCTTACTATCCATATAAAGGGCAAGAAGTTTCTGGTTTCTTTCTACCTCCAATTTAAGTCTTTTTTTTTTCCTTTCTAGGAACAGGCTGCAGTAGTTTTCTGATTAAGAACAACAGCGCCTCCAAGAAGAACTAGGGAACATAAAAAGTAACAAAAGAATGCAGGAGAGGTCAATCATTTTGTGTCTGCTCATTTATTGTTATGCAGTATCTTTTATTCTGAGTATTTGCTTCCCATAGTAACCCAAAGGAAAATAAATCTTAAAAAGAGACAAGTCGGGCTTCCCTGGTGGCGCAGTGGTTGAGAGTCCGCCTGCCGATGCAGGGGACAAGGGTTCGTGCCCCGGTCCGGGAAGATCCTACATGCCGCGGAGCGGCTGGGCCCGTGAGCCATGGCTGCTGAGCCTGCGCGTCCGGAGCCTGTGCTCCGCAACGGGAGAGGCCACAACAGTGAGAGGCCCACATACCAAAAAAACAAACAAACAAAAAAGAGACAAGTCATCTTTCTTGCAAAACTGCCGTCAGACCAGCGCTTTGTGGTCTGACCTAGCTCATCTATATGTTCTACTCTGTCATAGTGAAAGGAAGCACAGAGGAAGTGAATTCCAGAGTGATTTTCATTGCCAGTAAATAGACCACAAACTGGAGATTATCTAACAGCTGAATTGTTGCTGTCCTACTCATCTGCCTCTCAAAATAACTTCCTTACCAAATAGATTGGGCAAGATGCACTGGAATTGGTCATGACATAATCCAGCAAGGTAAGAGTTAGCTTGAGCTAGCTTCAAAAATTTATTAGGCTTTTGAAACAAAGAAAAGATGAGAATGAAACAAAGAACATTACACATCAAAGAAAGAATATGAGGAGAGGCAGAGTAAGGCTCAAAGATCACCAAAGCCTAGCGAGACCTGTTTCGTGAGAAGGATGGTAGGACTAAAAAATAAACATTATCCATAGTGTGAGAACCTTAGAGTGTGAAGAGATCAATTTAGCTGCTTTATATGTAGTGCAAACTCTTCACTAAATCCTGTGTGACTTGTGCAGATTAGGAAAGAAAATTGTATCCATAAAGTCTCTTTCCCATCACCTACAGTACAATGAATCTTGGTACCCTATTTAATACTGGTCTATTTTTAATCTTATTGAGTCTTTAAGAGGTTTTGTATTTTATCATACATTTCAAAGAAGGAAATAAACTGGTGCTAGCTCTTTGGAAGAAAGGAATTAAATCTTGTGTTGTATGAAAGAAGCAATTTATGTAACTACTGTAAAAGCACCCATATGAGGTTCCCTGACGTCTGCTGTACCTGTTTTAACTCATACTTTGGGGGGACTCATTTCTCTTACTCCCCCATTCCATTTGCCTCTAAATTACCATATCAAACAAGTTGTAATTGGGGTAATTTAGCACCCTGTAGTAATACTGTTCACTTGGGAAAGGTAAAAACCACTTTCAACTTCATTATTTAGTAGAGTTAGTGAATAAATCATTTGGAGATTCTATTATTATAGGATTTTAAGCATTTTCTATCTTCTACTTTATCTGATCTCTATTATACATGTTATTTTAAATATGACTCTACTGATATGTATTGATGCATGCTAATATTTTTTTAAAATCCCCTGATGTTATGCCTAGCTAGTCAAATGACTACCTGCCAATATAACATGTTGATTTCCCCAAGGTCAAGGACAAATGGGCAATCATATATTTCATATTTAACAAAAGCCACCCTCCCATTTAGTGTTCACGTCTTTAGAATATCTCTGAGGGACCGATCTCTATTTAAGTGAATTGCTTAAACACATTTCATTCAGGGCTGGAGACTCACATCTCGTAGTTCCAAAAAACTTCTTTTAACAGTTCTTTCTGCAAATAACATCTTAGTTCCACTTGGCTTTTGGTAGAGCTACACAGTACGTAAGAGAAAACACATGATGTCGAGGGACTGTCAACCTAAAGGAAAAAAACCAAACTGGAAAGTTATGGATCAACTAAATATACTCTTTGATAAAGGCAAGTGGATATTTAACTAAGAATCTGAGCCTGGGGAACAAAAATCAGGCAGATTCTTGAGGTACTGAAAGGTTAGGTGGCATAGAAGGTTAGGCTGAAACAGATTTGTGTGATGGAAAGCTTCACAATAAAGTGGATTTGGAAAGTGACTAGGTTCAATATTAGTATATCTGGAGGAGAAATATATATTCCCCATGTCCCTGTTGACACAATTCTCTCAGCCCTTACTTATAATTTGTAGTCTTTTCTAAAAATGAAATAATCTTGATAAGTGCTTTACAAATGTTTTAGAATCTCAGACTTGTTTCTAATTTTTTTCTACCATGTGTAATTTATTAGGAGGATATCAATAAATTATACACATATCTCTATATTGTCACTTCTCCTCCCCACAAAACATCATGTCAATGTTAAAAAAGGACAATATCTCAATTCCAGTTTGAACGATCATTCATGTTATTCTTTCCTTTCTGCTTCAAATGAGCCCTTGAATCAGCTGTTAGCCATTTGACTTTACACAAATAAATGTTTTTCTATTCTCAATTACTAAAATACAAAGCTACAGTCTGAGGACAGACTAAAATATTATGTATTATTTGTTGTTTAAAAATATTTCTAGAACTCTCTAAATTAAATTGGAAGTTTTTAGTTTATGAATTTGATTCCTTTTTTTCACTTTTCAAAAAGGCAAAGGAATTTTAATGTCTTATAAAGCCACTATTTTTGTTTTGTTTTGGTTTGGTTTGTTGTGGAATGTTGGATGCGTACTAAGGAAATGAAGAGTTTGCTGGTTGATCTGCTCTGCTTAGGTTATAGGAATTATTTATTTCAAGAAAAGAAAGATATTGTTTCTTGCCTTGCATTCAACTTCAAGATGAAAAACTGCCCTCCATATAGTAATAACACCTAGCTTTCCAACTTTAGCATGTTTCCTTTATTTAAATTCTATCATTAGGCTTCGGATATGTGAGAAACTTCTCTTAGATCTATGATGTCCTATTGTACAATTTCTTAGCAGTACTTATCTTGGCTCTCAGAATCGGTCTCTTCATGTTAACTTGGAAGAACAGAAAGTCATTGAAAAGATAGAGAAGATGTGTCTATCTGAGGAAGTAACTAGCTCCAGCAAATAACACATTTTGAAGTTTTTAGAAAGGTTCCCTCTCTATCAGATACCTATAAAATTTTCTTTGAAAATTACAAGAAAAATTCTGTGGGTTTTTTTTGTTGTTGTTGTTCCTAGATTCGACCCAGACCCAAGGCACTAATGTGGATTCATATTTCTTTAAGTTTTAACTTTTTGCAAAGTGAAAGTAATAAATAAAATGAAATCTGTTTTATTTGTCAAAGAATTCTTGGGACAAGAGGTGCATTAAAATTGTTCTCCTTCACTTTATTTTCCCATAGTAGAAAGAGGATAGGCTTGGCACCAGGCAGAACTTTATTTTCACTAAACCAATAACTATCCTAGCTACATAATCTTAGGCCAATTGTTTAAACTTGATGAGACTCATTCTTCTGAGCTTGAAAAACTGTCATCATGACAGCTATTGTGGAGACTTCTTGTGACAATCGAGTAATATATTGGAAAGCACCTGTCTCTGAATCTAGCCTGTGGGGAGATAACATGCCCTTACATTTCTCAGGGCTCTTGTGACAAGCCCTGACCTCCTGAGACAGTGAAATGTATATAAGATAGGGAATGTGTGCTTTCAATTCCCCTAGAAGCATTTTGTTCTTAACACACCATAAGAATTAGTTCTGCAGCCATTTGTGTAGTTAATTGCTTTGATCCAAAAGTGCCAGATGCTCTGGACTAGGTCCTTAGGTTAAGTCCCAAGGTGCCAGAAGGACAGGAGCACTATCTCTCTAGGTGTTTACATTTCAAGAGGTATGAAACCTACAACTTGGTGATATCTTTAGGTCTTAAAAGTAGGAGACCCATGGTTTATATGACTCTTAGAAAGACGCATTTATGGTTCAAAGATTAGAATGAAAACCTAAGATTCTTTCCATCCCATCTCAGGTTAAAGAAAGGGTCAGTTGTCTCTTTCCCATACATAAATGGAGAAAATCCAATGTTCTCTGTTCCTCAGCTATGATATACTTTGAAATTTGTATGCATAGATGTTTGACCTGTCTACACAGAGTTGCCCCTGGGGTAATTACAAGAGTGTGGGGAACAACATGATAATTATTTACTTTTTAAATAGATAATAATGTGACTCTGGTTCTGAATGCCTTGTGTGTGCACTCAACATAAAATTAATAAAAAATGAGTTTAAAAATCCAACAACGTTAATATCAGGGTTTCAAAACATTTTGCTCTAAAATGATTGGATTCAATCACCAGGTTGAGAGAAGTTCTCAAGCGAGGTTTGCAGTCATGTGTTCCTAGCGGGGAGGAACCACATTTCTATTTCTAAAATGTCTACAATATTGAGCAGGTGATGAACAGAGAACACAGGTTTCAACATCGTTACCACCAACACACATATACACAGAGATACAATAGGTCAATAATATTACCTGGGTGGAGAAAAAACCACTTAATTAGATGCAAGATAAATTAATCAATATTAATTGATTTGACTTAGAGTGCCTAGTAAATGAAAGTCACATCTATCTATCCATAGGTTTCTGTCACCTAGATATAGTTTTCAAACCATCAGTATTATACAGTGATGCACAGTGTCACTGGCATCACTTCTTCTATGCTTTAGGAGGTGGTTGAATAGGGGATATCATTTCCCAAGGTCATAAAATCTCACTGCTTTAAAAACTTAAGCAGTCTAGGAGGTGACATCCTGATGTAGAATCATATTCCCAGAAGTCGTAAAAATGCAAATTGTGGGGTGTTGCAGTGACCTTTCAGCTACACCTGTAACTTCCACCATACTGACTGGGAAACAGACAAGCAGCATGTTTAGTCTGTTGCTGACCTTGAGCTATTTACTCATTCACCAAAGCTCTATTTGAATTCAGTGTTGGCATTCATACTTGAACTTAGAGTAGGAAGAGAAACACTGCATACATATAAAAATGATTCATTTCTGAATTCAATTAACTAATAAACTGTTTCATTGTTCTTTTAGGTGTTTTTCTGTCTCTGGTTTGACAATTAAGTCGTTTTAAAATAATTTTTACTAAAATTGCTTAAATCAACCTTCTAAGAGAATTTTTCCTAATGGTATCTGTTTTTCTTAGCTTATAGCAAATTTCTGCCTATCCATTCAAAAAAATATATATTGACTACATTTTGTGTTTATAACATGCTAGACACTGGTGGGAACAAGAAGGGAGAAAAACTATTGAGAATTTTATAATTTCATTGGCAAAGAAAGTGAGTGCCAAAAGGGTGTGGTTCTGAGTACAAATTCTATAGTTTCAGAAAAGGTGAGATGATTATGGACTTCCATGGTCCTGGAAGTGTTCATACTAATGCAGAAAAATATTCCGAGCATGTGGAAATGGATTAAAAAAACAAAGGGATTGCCACAGTGGGGGTGGGGGGGGTGAGATGAGTGAAGGGGGTCAAAAGGTACAAAATTCCAGTTATAAGATAATCATGTGGATGTAATGTCCAGGATGGTGACTATAGTTAATAATACTGTCTCGCATATTTGAAAGTTGCTAAGATATCAACACAGACCAAGGCAGGACCCATTGCCTCACATAGCCCTGAGAGAAGGCCCTCTCAATTCATGGTACCACTCACATTAAGAGTAGCCTAACTTCTGGGGCCAGACTGTACAAACATAAGTAATGTACCAACCTTTTCAAAACACGCTGAAAACTATGCTCTAACATTTGAAACATGAAATTGTTTCCTCAATTAAGACACTGCATTGTAATGAAAGTGTACCATTCAGCTTTGTATTAAGCCTATAGGTAACAGAATTTCTTGTTCCTAAAAAATGGCTTAGACCTTTTATTTGTTTCATTCTCTCTAACTGCTTGAAACAGGGTTAATTAAATTAATAAGTTAACCTTTTCAAATTAGAGAGAATTTTAAAATATATGATCACATTTGAAAATCTTTTTCCACCAATTTTTATGAGTACCTGCTATATACTAGGTACTGCTGTAGGTACTGCAGATTTTTCGGGCTTCTTTGAAATAAACCTTACTAACGCCATCTCTCTCAGTTTTCAGAACTTGAGTCAAAAAGAAAAAAAGATGAAGTAACTAATGCATAATCACACAACAGGGAAGTAATGAAATTAGGACATGGACACAGATCCTATGACATTAAATCTTGTGTTGTTTGAATTTCACAAGGCTCTTTTCCTAGCAAAAGTTCAATAAGTATATGCTAAACAGGAAAGTGGGGGACAGTTGAGGAAGATGGCGGAAGAGTAAGACGCGGAGATCACCTTCCTCCCCACAGATACATCAGAAATACATCTACACATGGAACTGCTCCTATAGAACACCTACTGAACGCTGGCAGAAGACCTCAGACCTCCCAAAAGGCAAGAAACTCCCCACATACCTGGGTAGGGCAAAAGAAAAAGGAAAAAACAGAGACAAAAGAATAGGGACGGGACCTGCACCAGTGGGAGGGAGCCGTGAAGGAGGAAAGGTTTCCACACACTAGGAAGCCCCTTCGCGGGCGGAGACTGCGGGTGGTGGAGGGGGGAAGCTGCGGAGCCACAGAGGAGAGCACAGCAAAAGGGGTGCGGAGGGCAAAGTGGAGAGATTCCCGCACAGAGGATCGGTGCCGACCAGCACTCGCCAGCCCAAGAGGCTCGTCTGCTCACCCGCCAGGGCGGGCGGGGGCTGGGAGCTAAGGTTCGGGCTTAGGTCGGATCGCAGGGAGAGAACAGGGGTTGGCAGCGTGAACACAGACTGAAGGGGTTAATGCACCCCGGCTAGCCGGGAGGGAATCCGGGAAAAAGTCTGGAGCTGCCGAAGAGGCAAGAGACTTTTTCTTCCCTCTTTGTTTCCTGGTGTGCGAGGAGAGGAGATTAAGAGCGCTGCTTAAGGAGCTCCAGAGACGGGAGCAAGCCGAGGCTATCAGCGCGCACCCCAGAGACGGGCGCGAGCCGCGGCTAAAAGCGCAGACCCCAGAGATGGGCATGAGACGCAAAGGCTGCTGCTGCCGCAACCAAGAAGCCTGTGTGCAAGCACAGGTCACTATCCCCACCTTCCCTCCCAGGAGCCTGTGCAGCCCGCCACTGCCAGGGTCCCGGGATCCAGGGACAACTTCCCGCGGAGAAGTACAGCGTGCCTCAGGCTGGTGCAATGTCACGCTGGCCTCTGCCGCCGCAGGCTCGCCCCACACTCGGTACCACTCCCTCCCCCACGCGTGAGTGACCAGAGCCCCCGAATATGCTGCTCCTTTAACCACGTCCTGTCTGAGCAAAGAACAGACGCCCTAAGGTGACCTACACGGAGGGGCGGGGCCAAATCCAAAGCTGAACCCTGGGAACTGTGCGAACAAAGAAGAGAAAAGGAAATTGCTTCCAGCAGACTCGGGAGCAGCAGATTAAATCTCCACAATCAACTTGATGTACCCTGCATCTGTGGAGTACCTGAATAGACAACGAATCATCCCAAATTGAGGAGGTGGACTTTGAGAGCAAGATTTATTATTTTTTCCCCTTACCCTCTTTTTGTCATTTGTTATGTGTATGCTTCTGTGTGAGATTTTGTCTGTATACCTTTGCTTTCACCATTTGTCCTAGGGTTCTGTCCGTCCATTTATGTTTGTTTTTACCTATAAAAAATTTTTTTTCTTAATAATTATTTTTTATTTTAATTATTTTATTTTATTTTATCTTACTGTATTTTATTTTATGCTCTTTCTTTCTTTCTACTTTTTCTCCCTTTTATTCTGAGCTGTGTGGATGAAAGGCTCTTGGTGCTCCAGCCAGGAGTCAGTGCTGGGCCTCTGAGGTGGGAGAGCCAACTTCAGGACACTGGTCCACAAGACACCTCCCAGCTCCACGAAATATTAAACGGCGAAAATCTCCCAGAGATCTCCATCTCAACACCAACACCCAGCTTCACTCAACGACCGGCAGGCTACAGTGCTGGACACCCTATGCCAAACAATTAGCAAGACAGAAACACAACCCCACCCATTAGCACAGAGGCTGCCTAAAATCATAATAAGTCCACATACACCCCAAAACACACCACCAGACATGAACCGGCCCACCAGAGAGACAAGATCCAGCTTCATCCACCAGAACACAGGCACTAGTCCCCTCCGCCAGGAAGCCTACACAACCCACTGAACCAACCTTACCCACTGGGCACAGACACCAAAAACAATGGAAACTACAAACCTGCAGCATGCAAAAAGGAGACCCCAAACACAGTAAGATAAGCAAAATGAGAAGATAGAAAAACACACAGCAGATGAAGGAGTAAGGTAAAAACCCACCAGACCTAACAAATGAAGAGGAAATAGGGGGGCTTCCCTGGTGGCGCAGTGGTTGGGAATCTGCCTGCCAATGTAGGGGACACGGGTACGGGCCCTGGTCTGGGAAGATCCCACATGCCACGGAGCAACTGGGCCTGTGAGGCACAAGTACTGAGCCTGTGCGGCTGGAGCCTGTGCTCCACAACAAGAGAGGCCGCGATAGTGAGAGGCCCGCACACTGCGATGAAGAGTGGCCCCTGCTCGCTGCAGCTGGGGAGGGCCCTCACACAGAAATGAGGACCCAACACAGACTAAATAAATAAATTAAAAAAAAAAAAAGGGGAAATAGGTAGTCTACCTGAAAAAGAATTCAGAATAATGATAGTAAAGATGATCCAAAATCTTGAAACAGAATAGAGAAAATGCAAGAAACATTTAACAAGGACCTAGAAGAACTAAAGAGGAAACAAGCAATGATGAACAACACAATAAATGAAATTAAAATTACTCTAGAAGGGATCAATAGCAGAATAACAGGCAGGAGAATGGATAAGTGACCTGGAAGATAAAATAGTGGAAATAATTACTACAGAGCAGAATGAAGAAAAAAGAATGAAAAGAACTGAGGAGAGCCTCAGAGACCTCTGGGACAACATTAAATGCACCAACATTCGAATTATAGGGGTTCCAGAAGAAGAGAAAAAGAAAGGAACTGAGAAAATATCTGAAGTGATTACAGTTGAAAACTTCCCTAATATGGGAAAGGAAATAGTTAATCAAGTACAGGAAGCACAGAGAGTCCCATACAGGATAAATCCAAGGAGAAACACGCCAAGACACATATTAATCAAACTATCAAAAATTTAATACAAAGAAAACATATTAAAAGCAGCAAGGTAAAAAAACCAAATAACACACAAGGGAATCCCCATAAGGTTAACAGCTGATCTTTCAGCAGAAACTGCAAGCAGAAGGGACTGGCAGAACATATTTAAAGTGATGAAGGAGAAAAACCTGCAACCAAGATTACTCTACCCAGCAAGGATCTCATTCAGATTTGATGGAGAAATTAAAACCTTTACAGACAAGCAAAAGCTGAGAGAGTTTAGCACCACCAAAACAGCTTTACAACAAATGCTAAAGGAACTTTTCTAGGCTAGAAACACAAGAGAAGGAAAAGACCTACAATAACAAACCCAAAACAATTAAGAAAATGGGAATAGGAACATACATATCGATAACTACCTTAAATGTAAATGGATTAAATGCTTCCACCAAATGCCACAGACTGGCTGAATTGATATAAAAACAAGACCCATATATATGCTGTCTACAATAGACGCACTTCAGACCTAGGGACACATACAGACTGAAAGTGAGGGGATGGAAAAAGATATTCCATGCAAATGAAAATCAAAAGAAAGCTGGAGTAGCAATTCTCATATCAGACAAAATAGACTTTAAAATAAAGGCTATGACAAGAGACAAAGGAGGACACTATATAATGATCAAGGGATCAAACCAAGAAGAAGATATAACAATTGTAAATATTTATGCACCCAATGAAGGAGCACCACAATACATAAGGCTAATGGTAACAGCCATAAAATTGGAAATCGACAGTAACACAATCATAGTAGGGGACTTTAACACTCCACTTTCACCAATGGACAGATCATCCAAAATGAAAATAAATAAGGTAACAAAAGCTTTAAATGATACATTAAACAAGATGGACTTAATTGATGTTTGTAGGACATTCCATCCAAAAACAACAGGATACACATTTTTCTCAAGTGCTCATGGAACATTCTCCAGGATAGATCATATCTTGGGTCACAAATCAAGCCTTGGTAAATTTAAGAAAATTGAAATCGTATCAAGTATCTTTTCTGACCACAACGCTATGAGACTAGATATCAATTACAGGAAAAGATCTGTAAAAAATACAAACACATGGGGGCTAAACAATACACTACTTAATAACGAAGTGATCACTGAGGAAATCAAAGAGGAAATCAAAACATACCTAGAAACAAATGACAATGGAGACATGATGACCCAAAATCTATGGGATGCAGCAAAAGCATTTCTAAGACGGAAGTTTATAGAAATACAATCCTACCTTAAGAAACAAGAAACATCTCAAATAAACAACATAATCTTAAACCTAAAGCATTTAGAGAAAGAAGAACAAAAAAAACCCCAAAAGATAGCAGAAGAGGGCTTCTCTGGTGGCGCAGTGGTTGCGAGTCTGCCTGCCAATGCAGGGGACACGGGTTTGTGCCCCAGTCCCGGAAGATCCCACGTGCTGCGGAGCAGCTGGGCCCGTGAGCCATGGCTGCTGAGCCTGCACATCCAGAGCCTGTGCTCCGCAACGGGAGAGGCCACAACAGTGAGAGGCCTGCGTACCTAAAAAAATAAAAAAATTAGCAGAAGAAAAGAAATCATAAAGATCAGATCAGAAATAAAAGAAAAAGAAATGAAGGAAACAATAGCAAAGATCAATAAAACTAATAGCTGGTTCTTTGAGAAGATAAACAAAATTGATAAACCATTGGCCAGACTCATCAAGAAAAATAGGGAGAAGACTCAAATCAACAGAACTAGAAATGAAAAAGGAGAAGTAACAACTGACACTGCAGAAATACAAAAGATCATGAGAGATTACTACAAGCA
Organism: Grampus griseus; assembly: GCF_964374135.1. NCBI lineage: Eukaryota > Metazoa > Chordata > Mammalia > Artiodactyla > Delphinidae > Grampus > Grampus griseus. The sequence continues at coordinate 59,013,847 of NC_139018.1, forward strand.
ACTCTATGCCAATAAAATGGACAACCTGGAAGAAATGGACAAATTCTTAGAAATGCACAACATGCCAAGATTGAATCAGGAAGAAATAGAAAATATGAACAGACCAATCACAAGCACTGAAATTGAAACTGTGATACAAGTCTTCCAACAAACAAAAGCCCAGGAACAGATGGCTTCACAGGTGAATTCTATCAGACATTTAGAGAAGAGCTAACACCTACCTTCTGAAACGCTTCCAAAATATAGCAGAGAATGCAACACTCCCAAACTCGTTCTATGAGGCCACCATCACCCTGATATGAAAACCAGACAAAGATGTCACAAAGAAAGAAAAATACAGGCCAATAAAACTGATGAAAATAGATGCAAAAATCCTCAACAAAATACTAGCAAACAGAATACAACAGCACATTAAAAGGATCATACACCATGATCAAGTGGGGTTTATTCCAGAAATGCAAGGATTCTTCAATATTCACAAATCAATCAACGTGATACACCATATTAACAAACTGAAGGAGAAAAACCATATGATCATCTCAATAATGCAGAGAAAGCTTTCAACAAAATTCAGCACCCATTTATGATAAAACCCCTGCAGAACGTAGGTATAGAGGGAACTTTCCTCAACATAATAAAGGTCATATATGACAAACCCACAGCCAACATCATTCTCAATGGTGAAAAACTGAAACCATTTCCACTAAGATCAGGAATAAAACAAGGTTGCCCACGCTCACCACTCTTATTCAACATAGTTTTGGAAGTTCTGGCCACAGCAATCAGAGAAGAAAATGAAATAAAAGGAATACAAATTGGAAAAGAAGAAGTAAAGCTGTCACTGTTTGCAGATGACATGATACTATACATAGAGAATCCTAAAGATGCTACCAGAAAACTACTAGATCTAATCAATGAATTTGGTAAAGTAGCAGGATACAAAATTAATGCACACAAATCTCTGGCATTCCTATACACTAATGAAGAAATATCTGAAAGTGAAATCAAGAAAACACTCCCATTTTCCATTGCAACAAAAAGAATAAAATATCTAGGAATAAACCTATGTAAGGAGACAAAAGACCTGTGTGCAGAAAATTATAAGACACTGATGAAAGAAACTAAAGATGATACAAATAGACGGAGAGATGTACCATGTTCTTGGATTGGAAGAATCAACACTGTGAAAATGACTCTACTACCCAAAGCAATCTACAGATTCAATGCAATCCCTATCAAGTTACCACTGGCACTTTTCACAGAACTAGAGCAAAAAATTTAACAATTTGTATGGAAACACAAAAGACCCCTAATAGCCAAATCAATCTTGAGAACGAAAAATGGAGCTGGTGGAATAAGACTCCCTGACTTCAGACAATGATACAAAGGTACAGTAATGAAGACAGTATGGTACTGGCACAAAAACAGAAATATAGATCAAAGGAACAGGATAGAAAGCCCAGAGATAAACCCATGCACATATGGTCACCTTATCTTTGATAAATGAGGCAAGAATATACAGTGGAGAAAAGACAGCCTCTTCAATAAGTGGTGCTGGGAAAACTGGACAGATACATATAAAAGTATGAAATTAGAACACTCCCTAACACCATACACAAAAATAAACTCAAATTGGATTTAAGACCTAAATGTAAGGCCAGACACTATCAAACTCTTAGAGGAAAACATACGCAGACACTCTAAGACATAAATCACAGCAAGATCCGTTTTGACCCACCTCCTAGAGAAATGGAAATAAAAACAAAAATAAACAAATGGGACCTAATAAAACTTAAAAGCTTTTGCACAACAAAGGAAACCATAAACAAGACCAAAAGAAAACCCTCAGAATGGGAGAAAATATTTGCCAATGAAGCAACTGACAATGGATTAATCTCCAAAATTTACAAGCAGCTCATGCAGCTCAATAACAAAGAAAAAAACAACCCAATCCAAACATGGGCAGAAGACCTAAATAGACATTTCTCCAAAGTAGATATACAGATTGCCAACAAACACATGAAAGAATGCTCAACATCTTTAATCATTAGAGAAATACAAATCAAAACTACAATGAGATATCATCTCACACCGGTCAGAATGGCCATCATCAAAAAATCTAGAAACAATAAATGCTGGAGAGGACGTGGAGAAAAGGGAACACTTTCACTGTTGGTAGGAATGTATATAGATACATTCACTATGGAGAACAGTATGGAGGTTCCTTAAAAAACTACAACTAGGGGCTTCCCTGGTGGTGTGGTGGTTGAGAATCCGCCTGCCAATGCAGGGGATATGGGTTCGTGCCCCGGTCCGGGAAGATCCCAAATGTCGTGGAGCAGCTGGGCCTGTGAGCCATGGCCGCTGAGCCTGCATGTCCGGAGCCTGTGCTCCACAACGGGAGAAGCCACAACAGTGAGAGGCCTGCGTACCGCAAAACAAACAAACAAACAAACAAAAATTACAAATAGAACTACCATACGACCCAGCAATTCCACTACTGGGCATATACCCTGAGGAAACCATAATTCCGGAAGACTCATGTACCAAAATGTTCATTGCAACTCTATTTACAATAGCCAGGACATGGAAGCAACCTAAGTGTCCATCAACAGATGAATGGATAAAGAAGATGTGGCACATATATACAATGGAATATTACACAGCCATAAAAAGAAACGAAATTGAGTTATTTGTGGTGAGGTGGATGGACCTAGATTCTGTCATACAGAGTGAAGTAAGTCAGAAAGAGAGAAACAAATACCGTATGCTAACACATATAAATAGAATCTAAGAAAAAATAAAAGGTCATGAAGAACCTAGGGGTAAGACAGGAATAAAGACACAGACCTACTAGCGAATGGACTTGAGGATATGGGGAGGGGGAAGGGTAAGCTGTGATAAAGTGAGTGAGTGCCATGCACGTATATACACTACCAAACGTAAAATAGATAGCTAGTGGGAAGCAGCCGCATAGCAGAGGGAGATCAGCTCTGTAGTTTGTAACCACCTAGAGGGGTGGGATAGGGAGGGTGGGAGGGAGAAAGATGCAAGAGGGAAGAGATATGGGAACATATGTATATGTATAACTGATTCACTTTGTTATAAAGCAGAAACTAACACACCATTGTAAAGCACATATACTCCAATAAAGATGTTAAAAAATAAACAGGAAAGTGATATTTGAAGAATATGAAATTAGAGGCTTCACAGCTTTGGGGGAAACACTTGGAAGCAAGTCTGAGGAATTAAATGCCTGGATAGTCTATAGGAGAATGGAGAGAAGGTAAACTGATACATCCAGTCATTAAATCACTCATTCATTCAAACAGCATATGACAAACATCCACGTGCTAGGCACTGAATAGGTAGGGTTACAGAAAGTATGAGGTTTGGGGGAGAATAACAGTGTCTGTGATGTCACATATTTTGATAAAAATAAGAAATGAAGACAAGCAAGCTAGCTGAAAAAAAGTCAACAGTTCTCCTTTAGGTATTTAAATTGAACTAAGAATGATTTATAGAGAATGTGCATTTGTCAACTCAATGCTGAAGTTCAGAAGTTATGTCTAGATATAAATGATTGAGAAATTGGCATTGTAATGTCATTTAAAATCATTACTATAAAGCGAGTCACAAAGGACACCATATTGTGTGATCAATTAAAAGAAATTCCCAAAATAGGCAAATATAGAGAAACAAAGTAGATTAGTGTTGTGTCTAGGACTGGGGGAAAGGAGGTGGGAAGATTGAAGGGTGATGTCTAAGGTGTACAGGGTTTCTTTACTGGGGAATGAAAATCTTATTAAAATAATTGTGGTGATAGATATATATTCTGTGACTATACTAAAAGCCATTGAATTGTACACGTTATTTTTTTTCTTTTGAACTGTACACTTTAAATGGGTAAATTGTATGGCATGTGAATTATATCTTAATAAAGCAGCTAAAAACAAAAGCATAACTACAGTTGAGTTACCAGAGGGATAAGAAAGAAAGAAAATTCAAAGGACAAAAGAGACTGACTTTCAAGGAACAGTTATAATTAAAGGGCAAGAGGAAGAAGAATTAAAGGGCAAGTGATAGATAAGAAGGCAACAAATATATTCAAAAATCTCATTGAACAAATGTGCTAGATTTGAAAGCTCAAAGATTATTGAGATAATTGATAGTGCCCATAAGAATACTTGTAGTGTCAGGAGCTAAAAGTTTCAGGCAAATAAGGTATAAAGGGGAAGTAAGTAAACTGAGTAAAAGGCATGTATTCAAGAATTTCCTAAGGGAAACAGAGAATGGCAGTTCTAAGTAGCAACAAGGATCTGCCCAAATTCTGGAATTTTGGTGGACTGGGTGAACTATCTAGTCTACAAGTTCTCAGAATAGAGTATCAGAGGGAAAATCCAAATCAAGTCCTTAGAAGAGTGCACAGAGTCAAGAACCAGTGAGAACAGAAGAAAAAGCCATGACCAAAGGGTCAAAAGCAGGATCATAACAGATGAATGGAGTCAAGAGCTACAAACTCTCCAGAAAGCAGCTGAAAACTAATGCAAGGAAGCATTTATTAAGACACAATAAATAATTGCTTGACCATTAATTATATAATGATAAAGAACAAAAATTTAATGTCTTTCTTTATTGAGCTGATAGTTGAGTAGCAAAGGTAGATATTTAATAATCACTAATAAAAACGCAAAGTTCTAACCAGAGGAAGTGCTAAAAACAAGAGTTATCAGGCTCCTGAAAGACTATCATGGGGTGAATGATTCTAACATGGAGATAGGAAAGGCTACCTTAAGAAAGCAGTGCTTGAATTGCAATTTGAAATTAAATAGTCAAATAAAGAGGTATTTGGGGAAAGTATTTTGGATACAAAGGATTGAAGAGTGCAGTGTGACGGGAGTAAAGACACCAAGAGTTTCTCTGGTGGTTACAGACCATGTAGGGTCTTACAGGTCATATCAAAGGAATCATCTTTAGCCAGAGAACAATGAGAAATTATCAAAGGATTTTAAGGATGGGAGGCATAGTAACATGATCAAATTAACATTTGCAATACAGAGAACTAATTAAAGAAAGGCTGAATGAATACATATAAACAGGACACTGGTATCATCCAGGTAACATATCTTAATAGCTTGAATAAGAGTGGTGGAGACTGTAGTGGAGGCAAAGAATAAAGGGACAAGTTCAAGTACTATTTAAGAGGAAATTCTGGCAGGATTTGTTAAAGCACTAAATAAGGATGAGAAGGGAAAGAGAAAAGGATGTCAGGCTTGTTCCTGTGCTTTTGCAGCTGGATGCTGACATTTTTTAGTTAAGTAACAATAGGAGGGGTAGGATTGGAAGAGAAAGATAATGAGTCCAGTCTTCATCTCCATATAGGTGGGTAATCAGAGCACTGGATATGGATCAAATCAACAAGGGAATAGTGAGTGAAGAGTGAGAAAGTAAGAAACCCCAGAACTGTGCCTTGAGATAACATGCAAAGAAGAAAGAGAAGGAATGGATACAGATTCAGATGAAAAGGTGGAGGGGAAGAAAAGTGTTTTCGCATGGAAACTCGGAAAAGGTAGTTTTCAAGAAGGGTGGTGATCAGTTTCACGTGATTCTGAAATGATGAATGAGATGTTACTGTAAATAGACATCAGGATAGGTAGCAGAGAGGTCATTGGTGAACTTACTGAGTACTGTACCAGGGCAGCGAATGGGCATGAAGCTAGACTGCAATGAGGCAGGAGTCAGATATAATGAATAACGAAATTCTGAAAAAATATAAATAATAATGTTTTTTTTCTTGTGGTAAAAACCTTTTTTTTTTTTTTTACCCTTCTGGCAAATTTCATCAAGAAAATAAGATAATATGGAGAATAATATAACCATCTCTGCTCATTTAAAAAAAACTAGATAAAATAAACAATTTCTATGAATAAAGAGACCAAAATTAATTCAACATAAAGCAGAAGATATATACAAAACAATGACAATAAGAAGACACTAGAAAAGTCACAGACATAAATTCATTGAAAGACATTTATGAGTGATTTATAGGCGATTTCTTTCAAATTTACAAGGAAGATACACTTTTCATGATATCTAAACCACTCAAGTGTAGAAAATGAAAGAAATCTAATATCTCCTATTAGCTTTTTTCTCTTACACTGGAGTATAATTGATTTACATTGTTGTGTGAGTTTCTGCTGTATAACAAAGTGAATCAGATATACTATACATATATCCCCATATGCCCTCCCTCTTGTGTCTCCTTCCCACCCTCTCTATCCCACCCTTCCAGGTGGTCACAAAGCACCGAGCTGATCTCCCTGTGCTATGCAGCTGCTTCCCACTAGCTATCTATTTTACATTTGGTAGGGTATATGTGTCAACACCACTCTCTCACTTTGTGCCAGCTTACACTTTCCCTGCCCCGTGTCCTTAAGTCCATTCTCTACATCTGAGTCATTATTGCTATCCTGCTGCTAGGTTCTTCAGAACCACTTTTTGACTTTTTTAGATTCCATATATATGTGTAAGCACATGGCGTTTCTTTTTCTCTTTCTGACTTACTTCACTCTGTATGGCAGACTCTAGGTCCACCCACCCCACTACAAATAACTCAATTTTGTTTCTTTTTATGGCTGAGTAATATTCCATTGTATATAAGTGCCACATCTTCTTTATCCATTCATCTGTCGAAGGACACTTAACAATGTTTCCATGTCATGGCTATTGTAACTAGTGCTGTAATGAACATTGTGGCACATGTCTCTTTTTGAATTATGGTTTTCTCAGGGTATATGCCCAGTAGTGGGATTGCTGGGTCATATGATAGTTCTATTTTTAGTTTTTTAAGGAACCTCCACACTGTTCTCCATAGTGGCTTTATCAATTTACATTCCCACTAACAGTGCAAGAAGGTTCCCTTTTCTCCACACCCTCTCCAACATGTACTATTTGTATATTTTTTGATGATGGCCATTCTGACTGGTGTGAGGTGATACCTCATTGTAGTTTAACATGTAGTTTTACATGTAGTTTTTCGGCAGGTCCAGACTTTTTCCTGGACTCCCTCCCGGCTAGCTGTGGCCCACTATCCCCCTTCAGTCTGTGTTCACGCAGCCAACCCCAGTCCTCTCTCTGGAATCTGACCTTTGAAGCCCGAGCTTTAGCTCCCCACCCTCACCCTCCCCAGCGGGTGAGCAGACAAGCCTCTCAGGCTGGTGAGTGTTGGTCGGCACTGATCCTGTGTACAGTAATCTCTCCGCTTCGCCCTCTGCACCCCTGTTGCTGTGCTCTCCTCCGTGGCTCTGAAACATCCCCCCACCCTCCATCCACCCCCTGTCTCCACCAGTGAAGGGGCTTCCTAGTGTGTGGAAACTTTTCCTCCTTCACAGCTCCCTCCCAGAGGGGCAGGTGCCATCCCTATTCTTTTTTCTGTTTTTTCTTTTGCCCTACCCATGAACATGGGGAGTTTCTTGCCTTTTGGGAGGTCTGAGGTCTTCTGCCAGCATGCAGTAAGGGTTCTGTAGGAGTTGTTCCACATGTAGGTGTATTTCTGATGTATTTGTGGGGAGGAAGGTGACCTCCACATCTTACTCCTCTGCCATCTTGAAGCTGAAACCTCCTTGTGGTAAAAACTTTTAAGATCAACTCTCTCAGCAACTTTCAAATATGCTATACAGTATTATTAACTATAGTTGCCATGCTGTGCTTTAATTCTCCATGACTTTATTTTGTAACTGGAAGTTTGTACCTTTTGACTCCCTGCACCCATTTGGCCCACCCTCCAACCCCTGTCTCTGGCATCCACAAAACTGTTCTCTGTATCTATGGGCTTAGCTTTGTTGTTGTTGTTTTATTTGTTTGTTTTTTAGATTCCACATGTAAGTGAGGTGCTACAAGATTTGTCTTTCTCTGGCTTGTTTCATTTACATAATACCTGCAAGGTCCATCCATGCTACCTCAGATGGCATGTTTTCATTCTTTTTATGGCTGATTAATATTCCACAGTATATACATACACCACGTCTTCTTTATCCATTCATCCATTGATGGACACTTAGGTTGTTTCCATATCTTGGTAATTGTAAATAAGGTTGCAATGACTCTGAGTGTCCATATATACTTTTGAATTAGTGTTTCCATTTTCTTCAAATAAGTGTCCAGAAGTGGAATTCCTGGATCATATGGTAGCTGTATTTTTAATTTTTCGAGTTACTTCCATATTTTTTTCCACAGTGGTTGCACCAATTTACATTCCCCCCAAGGGTGTACAAGGGTTCTCTCTTCTATACATCCTCTCCAACACTTGTTATTTCTTGTCTTTTTGATAGTAGCCATTCTGACAGGTGAGAGGTGATATCTCACTGTGGTTTTGATTTGCATTTCCTTGATGATTAGTGATCTTGTTGGCCACCTGTGTGTCTTCTGTGGAAAATGTCTATTCAGATTCTCTGTTCACTTTTTTTTTTGCAGTACGCAGACCTCTCACTGTTGTGGCCTTTCCTGTTGCAGAGCACAGGCTCCGGACGTGCAGGCTCAGCAGCCATGGCTCACGGGCCCAGCCGCTCCGCGGCATGTGGGATCTTCCTGGACCGGGGCACGAACCCGTGTCCCCTGCATCGGCAGGCGGACTCTCAACCACTGCGCCACCAGGGAAGCCCTCTGCTCACTTTTTAATTAAATTGTGTGTGGGTTTTTTTTTTTTTTTTTTTTTGCTATTCAGTTGTATGAATTATTTATATATTTTGGACATTAACCTCTTATCAGATATATAATTTGCAAATATTTTCTCTTATTTGGTAGGTTGTCTTTTCATTTTGTTGATGATTTCCTTTGCTATACAGAAGCTTTTTAGTTCAATGTAGTCTCACTTGTTTATTTTTGCTTTTGCTGCATTTGATTTTGGTGTCAAATGCAAAAATGCCGTCACCAAATCTGATGTCAAGGAGCTTACAACCTATAATTTATGGTTTCAGGTCTTACATTTAAATCATTAATGCCTTTTGAGTCGATTTTTGTATATGGCGTAAGAGAGTATTCCACTTCCATCCTGTTGCTGTGATTTGTGTGTCCAGTTTTCCCAGTGTGATTTATTAATGAGACAAAAATGATAAATCTCAAAACATATTTGATTCTTAAAGGAAGGAGATGATATAGTAGCTAGTAGTGATAGGGGGTTGGTAGTAAACTAAGGGAATTTTATTCATGTATAATTTGATTTTTTTAAATTAAAGTACAGTTGATTTACAATACTGGATTAGTTTCAGGTGTATGACATAGTAAGTCAATATTTTTATTGAATATACTCCATTTAAAGTTATTATAAAATATTGGCTATATTCCCTGTGCTGTACAATATATCCTGGTAGCTTATTTATTTTATATGTAGTACTCTGTATCTCTTCATCCCCTATTCCAGTTGGGGAGAGGGCTGGGGGGAGGAGCACAATAGGGAAAGGGATTAAGATGTGTTGTTTGATTTTTAATGGGCACAAACATGAAAATTTTTTTTTAACTACTGGGGGGAAAATTCCACTTGAAAAAAAAAAAAGGATTGAGTACATAAGACAGAGAAAAGATAGTGACAATTCCTGAATGTAAAGATGGAAAATGAGATCCAAAACACAGATGCAGGGCTTGACATTGGTTATTTAGCTTTGAATAGCCAGGGCTGTTTAAGACATTTATGAACCTGGGGGTGTGTGGTATATGAATGTAAAGTTCTCGTTTAATGACAGAGGTTGTGATAGGCAAGATCAGGTAAAAGTTTCCTCATTTAAGATAAAGGATGTCTCTGAATGTTCCTAAGCAGGGAAAATGAATCAACCACAGAGAAAGGATGGAGGAGGTATGCAATATCTGTAGTTGCTACTCTGTGGAATAAGGTAAGCAATAAAGAAGAGAAGAAAGGGGAAAGGACTACTGAGCTGCATAAACTAATTGAAGTTCTTTTCTATTATTTTGGGGTTTTGTATGTCTCACCTACCAAGTCCACAACTTTCTACATTTGTCTAGTTCGCAATTTGTTAAATAAGTATAGGAAACTGATATCCCCAGATCAAGATTTACTTACTTTGAAAAGTAAACATTAACAAGAATATTCAATTCATAATCCTAATTCAGATGTATTTTTTTTCCATAGAACTTAGAATAAAATCCTGGAAACCTAGACATATGGTGCTAGAAGATCTTTTTTCACAATCCTTTATAATTTCTTTCCTGACCAAAATGTAGTAAAATTATATACTTCTAGTAACTGAACTGCTCCTTTATTACAAATCTATTCAGTATTCCACATAAAATCGTTTAGATACAGTAGTTGTACAATGACCTTCTTATAATATTATATTGTGCAAAAATGAGGCATTTTCCCATTTGCTGTAATATGGATGGACCTAGAGATTGTGATACTGATTGAAGTCAGACAGAGAAAGACAAATATCATATGATATTTCCTATATGTGGAATCTAAAATAACGGTACAAATGAACTTATTTACAAAACAGAAATAGAGTCACAGAGGTAGAAAACAAACCTATGGTTACCACAATGGAAAGGTGGGGGAGGGATAAATTGGGAGATTGGGATTGACATATACACACTACTATATATAAAACAGATAAATAACAAGGACCTACTGTATAGCACAGGGAACTCCACTCAATACTTTGTAATGAGCTATATGGTAAAAGAATCTAAAAAAGAGTGTATGTATATATATAACTGATTCACTTTGCTATATATGTGAAACTAACACAATGTTGTAAATCAACTACACTCTAATAAAAATTTTTTAAAAAGGAATGAAGCATTTTCCTTCTCTATGAAAAATGGGTAAAATAACATAATTATGTGATTATACTATTTATTTTCTAAAGTTAAATTGATCTTTTTTGATAGACATAAAATACTTTGTGGCATTTACATTGGACTCTGAGGTATAAACAGGAATATGAAATACATTAGAATTAATGAATTACAAATAAGAGTAAAGAAATATAAATCTCTCTTGAACATAATTCTCAATATCTTTTATAATGTGTCTTAGTCTGTTCAGGCTGCTATATCAAAATACTACATACTGGGTTGCCTATAAACAATAGAAATTTATTTCTCACAGTTCTGAAGGCAGGTGGATTCAGAGATCAGGGTGCCAGCATGGTCAGGTGAGATCCCTCTTCCAGGTCACAGACTTCTCATTGCATCTGCACACAGCAGACGTGGCAAGGTAGTTGGCTCTCTGGACCTCTTTTATAAGGGCACTAATCCCACTCATGAGAGTTCTGCCTTAATGACCTAATCACCTCCCAAAGACCCCACCTCCTAATACTATTGCACTGGCAGTAGCTTTTCAACATATGAATTTGGGGGGATACAAACATCTAGTCCATAGCACACTATAACATGTCTTCACCTATACAAGTTCAAATGTAAAAGGCAGCTTCATTTCTTTATGCCAAATAAATAAATTTGTATATACTGAACTATACTATTTGCAAGAAACAGCAAAGTTGATGGAGCATCTATTGTGCTAATTAGCTGGCAGACCTTCTCTTCTCTAATGGCACATCTTTCCCCATTCAATATAACCAAAACAAGATAGGAGTTAATCACATCTGTCAACTGTTAAGACTGTCATAATATTCTGGTTAAAAATGCCTTCACAAGTGTTATTATATTCCCTGGACAGTTTAGAAAGGCAGAGACATGATATTTTCCTATCTAGTAGCTTTAAATTATTTCATAACTGACCAAAAAAATGCATGAGCCAATATGTACATACTGCATCTCTGTTATAATTGGTCAAATAAGATGGAGGTTTAAATGTAATATACTCCTCTCTTCCTTCTTAGAAATGGTACACCCAATTACTCCAGCAAGTTGTTTCAACTAGCTTTGATGCTCTCTATAAATTGTAAGGGTCCTTTGGAAACTGTATAAACTAAGGTAACTTCTAATATCACATATAATTTCTATTGCAATTTCTGGATGTAAACCTTTGTACAGAATATTTTTGAAGTTCAACTATATAAAACTACTAGTAAAAATTTCTGAGATTTTTCTTGAAGGTGATAATGACTTGCTTTTTCCTACATAAACATCCTGAATTGCCCCTTAGACAGCAAGGAGAGGTGAAAAAACTATGGGAAGAATGAGACCTGAAATTTAACCCCCACTCAACCATTAACCTACTTAGAGAACTGGTCTAGTGGATAGTGGACTTCAATGATGAGAGCTATCCTTAAATATCTGACAGGATGTCTTATGCAAAAGATATTAATCTATGTGCTTCCAAAGGTCTTTTAATTCAAGATGAAGATGCTTTCTAGATATCAAGCCTAAAATGGCTTTTTAAAAGGTAGTGAAATCTTTAATATTCAAAGAATGTCACATGAGGGTTCTGGTGACATAAACCAGGAGAAGAGTAGTCTAGATGACCTCTGTATTCTATTCCAAATATGAGATTCTATGATTCTGTGAGGTTCTCTGAGCCTCAGTTTCCTCATCTGAGAAAGAAGTCATTTTAGTTAAGGAGTAAGACAGTCAAGATTCAAATTGAGATAAGGAGATGAAGAGAGAAAAAATACGAGCTCTGTCCAAGAAGCCCTACTAGGTACATGTACTATAAAACTTAATCTTCAAGTTTAACTATTGCTAACTCATGCTTCCCTTACTCTAGTAGCAAAAGGTACCTGGGCTCATTTCTGCAGAACTGTTAAATTAAAGAGGGGAAAGCACAATAATAATTTATTTCTTTTGGCTTGGTATTCGAATATTATTGTCATATGTCAGGAATTTGTTAAAATTTTCATCACTGAATTTTTTCTTGCTGTGTCTTTTCTACAGATTTTAAATTTAAATGATTCACAGTGCAATAAGAAATAGATGTATTTCAGGACTTCTCTGGTGGCTCAGTGGTTAAGAATCCTCCTGCCTCCTTCCTGGTCCAGGAAGATCCCACATGCCGCGGAGCAACTAAGCCCAGGTGCCTCAACTACTGAGCCTGCACTCTGGAGCCTGTGAGCTACAACTACTGAAGCCTGCACATGTAGAGCCCATGCTCCACAACAGGAGAAGCCACCACGATGAGAAGCCCATGCACTGCAACAAAGAGTATCCCCCATTCACTACAACTAGAGAAAGCCTGCACGCAGCAATGAAGACCCAATGCAACCAAAAATAAAATAAATTAATTTAAAAAAAGAAATAGAAGTATTTCAAACTTCCTGTTTAATCTGAAATGACTTTCTTATGCATTATGATTAAATAATGAATTCCCTTATAATTGACATGAAATGTGCAAATGTAGAATAATCTTATTATGGGTTATGACATGTTTTTTAAAATTTTTATTTTATACTGGAGTATAGTTGATTAACAATGTTCTGTTAGTTTCAGGTACATAGCAGTGATTCAGTTGCACATATACACGTATCTATTCTTTTTCAAATTCTTTTTCCATTTAGGTTATTACAGAATATTGAGCAGAGTTCATTGTGCTATACAGTAGGTTCTTGTTATTTATCTATTTTACATAAAGCAGTATGAATATGTCAATCCCAAACTCCCAATTTATCCCTCCCCCCACAAATATGATATGATACCCACTTCCACATACAAATATGATATCAAAACTAGCAATCGTGAGAATAGGAGAGTATGAGTGCAGGACATTGGAAATGCATTTGAAATTTAAAAAACAGCAAAGTAAAACAATCTCGTTTATATATAGACTGCTATAGCAAAACCTCACATTGACCACAAACCAAAAATCAACAATAGACACACACACACAAAAGAAAAAGGAATCCCAACACAGCATTAATGATAGTCATCAAGTCACAAGAGAAGAGAACAAAAGAGGAAAGGAAGAAAAAAGACCTATAAAAGCAAATCCAAAACAATTAACAAAATGACAATAAGAACATACATATTGATGATTACGTTAAATGTAAATGGATTAAATGCTCCAATCAAAAGACATACACTGGCTGAATGGATACAAAAAAAGAACCATCTATATGCTGTCTAAAAGAGGTCAACGTCAGATCTAGAGACACATACAGACTGGAAATGAGGGGATGGAAAAAGGTATTACATGCAAATAGAAATCAAAAGAAACCTGGAGTAACAATACTCACATCAGACAAAATAGACTTTAAAATAAATACTGTTAGACAAGGAAGGACACTACATAATGATCAAGGGATCAATCCAAGAAGAAAATATAACACTTGTAAATATATATGCACCCAACATAGAAGCACCTCAACAAATAAGGCAAATACTAACAGCCATAAAGGGAGAAACTGACAGTAACACAATAATAGTGGGGGATTTTAACATCCCACTTTCATCAATGGACAGATCACCCAGACAGAAAATCAATAAAGAAACACAGGCCTTAAATGACACATTAGACCAGATGGACTTAATTGATATTTATAGAACAGTCCATCCCAAAGCAGCAGAATACACATTATTTTCAAGTGCACATGGAGCATTCTCCAGGATTGATCACATTGGGGGCCAGAAAACGAGACATGATAAATTTGAGAAAATTGAAATCATATCAAGCATCTTTTCCCACCACAACCCTATGAGATTAGAAATCAATTATAAGAAAAAAACTGTAAAAAACACAAACACGTGGAGACTAAACAATATGTTGCTAAATAATCAATGGATCACTAAAGAAATCAAAGGTGAAATAAAAAAATACTTAGAGACAAATGAAAATGAAAGCAAGATGATCCAAAACCTATGGGATGCAGCAAAAGCAGTCCTAAGAGGGAAGTTTATAGCAATACTATCTTACTTCAGGAAACAAGAAAAGTCCAAATAAACAACCTAAACTTCCCCCTAAAGCAACTAGAGAAAGAAGAACAAACAAAACCCAAAGTTAGTAGAAGGAAAGAAATCATAAAGATCAGAGCAGATATCAAGGAAATAGAAAGGAAGAAAACAATAGAAAATATCAATGAATCTAAAATCTGGTTCTTTGAAAAGATAAACAAAATTGATAAACCTTTAGCCAGACTCATCAAGAAAAAAATGGGAAAGGGCTCAAATCAATAAAATTAGAAATGAGAAAGGAGAAGTTACAACTGACACCACAGAAATACAAAGGATCATAAGAGACCGCTACAAGAAACTGTATGCCAATAAAATCAACAACCTAGAAGAAATGGACAAATTCTTAGAAAGGTACAACCTCCTAAGACTGAAACAGGGAGAAATAGAAAATACGAACAAACCAATCACAAGTACTGAAATTGAAAATGTGATTTAAAAACTCACAATGAAAAAAAGTCCAGGACCAGATGGCTTCACAGGTGAATTGTATCATTTAGAGAAGAGTTAACACCTATCCTTCTGAAATGATTCCAAAAAACTGCAGAGAAACACTCCCAAGCTCATTCTATGAGGCCAGCATTACCCTGATACCAAAACCAGACAAAGATACCACCAAAAAAAAGAAAATTACAGGCCAATATCACTGAGGAACATAGACGCAAAAATCCTCAATAAAATACTAGCAAACAGAATCCAACAATATATTAAAAGGATCATACACCACCACAATCAAGTGGGATTTATCCCAGGAATGCAAGGATGTTTCAATATCCACAAATGAATCAGTGTGATACACCACATCAACAAATTAAAGAATAGAAACCATATGATCATCTCAATAGGTGCAGAAAAAAAGCTTTTGACAAAATTCAACACTCATTTATGATGAAAACTCTCCAGAAAGTAGGCATAGAGGGAATATATCACAACATAATAAAAGCCATATATGACAAAGCTACAGCCAACATCACACACAACAGCTGAAAAGCTGAAAGCATTTCCTCTAAGATCAGGAAGAAGACAAGCATGTCCACTCTCACCACGTTTGTTCAACATAGATTTGGAAGTCCTAACCACAGCAATAAGAGAATATAAAGAAGTAAAAGGAATCCAAACAGGAAAAAAAGAAGTAAAACTGTCACTGTTTGCAGATGACATGATACTATACATACGTACCAGGAAACTACTAGAGCTCATCAAAGAATTTGGTAAAGTTGCAGGATACAAAATACACAGAAAGCTGTTGCATTTCTAGACACTAATAACAAAAGATCAGGAAGAGAAATTAAGGAAACAATGCCATTTACCATCACATCAAAAAGAATAAAATACCTAGGAATAAAACTACCTATGGAGGCAAAAGACCTGTACTCAGAAAACTATAAGACACTGATGAAAGAAATAGAAGATGACACAAACAGATGGAAAGATATACCGTGTTCTTGGATTGGAAGAATCAATATTGTCAAAATGACTATACTACCCAAGGCAATCTACATATTCAATGCAATCCCTATCAAATTACCAATGGCATTTTTCACAGAATTAGAACAAAAAAATCTTAAAATTTTTATGGAGACACAAAAGACCCTGAATAGCCAAAGCAATCTTGAGAAAGAAAAACAGAGCTGGAGGAATCAGGCTCCCTGGCTTCAGACTATACTACAAAGCTACAGTCATCAAAACAGTATGGTAGTGGCACAAAAACAGAAATATAGATCAATGGAACAGGATAGAAATCCCAGAAATAAACCCACGCACCTATGGTCAGTTAATCTATGACAAAGGAGACAAGAGTATGCATTGGAGAAAAGATAGTCTCTTCAATAAATGTGCTGGGAAAACTGGGCAGCTACATGTAAAAGAATGAAATTAGATCATTCTTTAACACCATACACAAAAATAAACTCAAAATGGATTAAAGGCCTAAATGTAAGACCTGATACTATAAAACTCTTCGAGGTAAACTGGCAGAACCCTCTTTGACATAAATTTCAACAATATCTTTTTCGATCCAGCTCCTAGAATAATGGAAATAAAAGCAAAAATAAACAAATGGACCTAATTAAACTCAAAAGCTTTTGCACAGCAAAGGACACCACAAACAAAACCAAAAGACAACCCACAGAATGGGAGAAAATATTTGCAAACAATGTGACCATAAAGAGATTAATGTCCAAAATTTACAAACAGTTCATGGGGCTCAATATTAAAAAAACAAACAACCCAATCAAAATACAGTATGTTTAAATAGACTATGTATAATTTAATATTGACAACATAAAACATTTTAAACATAAAGTAGTATATCCTATGCCATTAATCTCATGATTTCTTATAAAACTTTTTAACGGTACAGCATATATATCTCTATAAAATATGCAGCCCTTTAAAGTTGGATATAAATATCATTTGTATGAAGACTGTTCTCATAGCTGAGAAAATATTTATTATTTCTATTTCCAAATTCTTTAACCTGTCCAGCTTGACACTTTAGGTGATATTAACTGATAAGAAAGTCCAGAAACACAGAGATTGATTTTAATCTTTCCAAACGCTTTTTTTTTCCTGAAAGGTATCCACAGTTTGAAAAGAAGTTATTTTTATCCATAAAATCAAACAAAATATTGTATCCTCTAAAATTAGACTCTTTGTGGTAAAGGTAACTATACATTAAGATCACCTTAATGCTCAGTGTGTTTCTTCTCCATAATCCCAAGCATTTAACTTTTGCTCAGGGGAACAACTCATGCTGTTCATCCTAGAATGTCCTTCCCTCCTTTGTCAGCTTGGCCAGCTGTTACTCATCCTTCAAAGCCTAGTTCAAATGTCAACATGATGCAGCTTGCCTCAAAATCTTCGAGAATAAGCAACTGCTTCATCATCTGTGTTTTCAAAGATCATTATATTTATCCCTAAGAGTACTTTTGTTCTACTTTAGAAACATTTAGCACTTAAATAGTGGGTAACTATTTATAGGATAGTGCAATGAATTTTTTTTTTTTTCTTGGTACACGGGCCTCTCACTGTTGTGGCCTCTCCCATTGCGGAGCACAGGCTCCGGACGCACAGCCTCAGCGGCCATGGCTCATGGGCCCAGCCGCTCCGCGGCATGTGGGATCTTCCCATACCGGGGCACGAACCCGTGTCCCCTGCATCGGCAGGCGGACTCTCAACCACTGTGCCACCAGGGAAGCCCTGCAATGAATTTTATAGTATACCATCATTCCACATTTCTTAACCATCATCCCATACAAAACCATAGCATAACAAAATATAAACCAAATGTATTATTTTTCTATTGATGTGTACCAAATTAAACAAATTCAGTGGCTTGAAAAAACACCCACTTGTTATCTCACAATATCTGTATGTCAGGCTTTCTTTTCAGGTGTCACCAAGCTTAAATCACATGGCTCTCACAGGCACTTCACAGCAGGAATGTATTTCTTCAAGGTGAGCAGAATTGCATCTCTACTTCTGTCCAATTTCTAGATACACTTTTCCTGTTTTAGGAGCTCATGTGATTAGATCAGCCCCACTCAGGATATTACTTCTTTGAATAACTCAACTGATTAGAGACCTTAATTATATCCACAAAATCCCTTTTACCATATAACGTAATCATGGGAGTAATGGAGTAGAATGCCCCAGCAGAGAAGCATTTTCTCAGTGACATTGTTTACAATTGCCACTCAATGGTGATTAGAGAATAAATTTTAGCTAGTTTCAGTATTATTTTTAAATTCTCCACAGACAATGTACTCCCTCATTGCCTACACTCTGGGTTGACGATTCTATTTCCCCCTTGGTACATTACTTGGTACTTTTGGTATCAAAAATTTACCTAATAAGATATTTGATATAGCTCAGGAGATTTTTTTTTTCTGGCAGAATATCACAAGTTTATCAACTGGCTTATTTTATTTTAGCTGCATATTATTGGGGAGGAAGAAATTGTCCTCTACTCTTCTAAGTTCTTCTGGCTGGTCTAAGAATTAAATTGACATGAGATAGAATAACAGGACAATATCAAACAAGAGTTTAATGACATATATATGGTTGACCCTTGAACAATGCAGGGGTTAGGGGTGCCAACCTTCCACAAAATCGCAAATCTGCATGCAATTTATAGTTGGCCCTCTGTATATGCAGTTCCTTTATATGCAATTCCTCTGCATCCATGGTTGTACATCCATGGATTCAAACAACCACATATGGTGTAATACTATAGTATTCTCTATTGAAAAAAATCTATGCATAAGTGGACCCACACAATTCAAACCTGTGTTGTCCAAGGGTCAGCTGTACATGGGAGAGACTTAGGAAAACTGAGTAACTCACCAAAATGGTCAAAGTCCTCACCTTAAATATCATCTTCAGCTAAAGACAAAAGAGGATATTGGGGTAGTGGTTTGGGACTTCAGAGAGGGGGAAAGCAATTAACATAGAGATGGAAAAGTAAATGTTTGGTAAAGAAATGTTTGCTAGGCCATACAGAAACAGTGAGACACAGAGCGAAATTTTAACAGACTTTTCTGGGCTCCTTCCTGTTTATCACACCTAGTTCATATTTTACTAATACTTATCTATGGTGATAGCTCCCTTCCTGGAACAGGTCCTCTATCTAAATTCTTTTAGATGGTTGGAGGAGAGTCAAATGTTCTTCCTGAGTCCTTTGGGCTTTAATTGTTTTCAGGTTGAAATAATCCACATGCCAAAGAGACATATTCTCGGATGGCAAATTTTACTCTCCTACAATATGAAAAAATAGAGAAAATGGAGCTTCAGAAGGCACTGTTAAATTTTTTATCAGAATTTAAAGGAAGTATAAGAAACAAGGACTTGCTTGCTTAAAATATAAAACTTTTTCTCAAACCTAGTCTTTCTAGACAGCAGAAGTTTCTCAAAGAAATGGCATCTGGGTAAAGATCAAATTCAGGGCTCTTTTTGTAAAATGTGGCCTCAAGATAAATTTAAGACTGAGAGAGCATCTGTAAGACCCTTTGTTGAGACTTCAGAAAGATTTAAGGCAGTTCCTTGTAGACCTTCTCAACTAGAAAAAATAGGACTTCTAAGAATAATAAGGGCATGCCTTCTAGACCCTCTCAGCTAGCTAAAATGTTTTCCAAAGATCTTAAGGGTATGCTTCCTAGATTTTTCTTGCCTAGGAAAAAAGATCTGCTATGAATCTGAGAGATTGCCTTTTAGACCCTCTTAGTAGACAGGGACTCTTAAAAATCATGAGGGTGATGCAGGATAGAGAAGAAACTATCTCCGAAAGAAATGTGGGTGTGAGTCTATCTAATGGAGCCGACTTATAAAAGTACATAATACTATGATGTATAAAAACAAACATAATATTAACATAATTGTACCAACTTTTACTGAAAGAGACAGTCAAAATGAAAAGATGTCTCAGGTCCTTCAAATTTCTGTGAGCAGTAAGCAGACTGTGAAAGCTACTCAGCTAAGAGTCTGGGGCATGTCTTATGAAAAAGAAGGAATGACTCAGTTTGAAGCCAAGAGCCCAGAGCATAAAGCCAAAACCAGAGGTAAATAAATCCCAGGGAGCAGAACTGGGCCTTAAGCAGCCTATGTTACCTACACCCAAAGTAGGGTGAATTATCACCTGAGCCCAGCTGGATTTCAGAATTGCTGTACAACAATAACTTCTATGTGCTTTCTATTTACTGTTTTAGATGGATATGCCTGTGGCATTAATCATGTCCCCCTATTCTGTGCTGGGTGTGTGGGAGGCAGATAAATTGTATCTGATTTACAGACCTTCAGATTAAGAAGCATCTTATTGGACCAGTCTCATTCATACCTGGACCTGATGTAGATAATGAAATTCTAGACTTTAAACCTGATCCTGATAACCTGATAAGATAAAACTTTGGGAGTCTTGGGAAGGGCTGAGTATATTTTGCACTTGCAAAGGAAGAGAATCATTGGGATTCAAAGGGAGGCATATGAAAGCTAATCTCCAAGAAAGCCAGCCCCCCCAGTAAACCACACTTCCCAGTACATTCCCTACCCAATGTGATAGATAACTCCTACATTGGATTTTAGCTGATGCTATATATTCAATACATTGCAGCAGATATTACACTCCATGACTTCCAAAACAACCTTGCAGCTTCTGCATAGATCTCTTAGAATATTTAACAATGGGATACTCCACTTAAGAATCCAGATGCCATGTTGTAAGAATATGAAGTACAAGCCACATAGAAAGGCCAAGTGTAAGTTTCTGTGTTCCCAGGTGACAGCACACATCATCTGAATGAACAGTCAGTCAAGGTCGAGCATGTAGCCCCAGTCAGGAGCTGACTGTTGCTACATGAAAGACTCAAAGCAAGAATCACTTATCTGAACTGTGAGAGGTAATAATAAATGTTGCTTAAGCCAGGAGACAAACCTTTTTTTTCTTTAAGAGGCCTATAATAAATATTTTAGTCTTTGCAAGTTACATACAGTCTGTCACATATTCTTCTTTCCTTTTTTTAAAATAAACAATTATTTAAATGTAAAGATGGTTCTTAACTCACAGGTCATACAAAAACAAGCCAGGGACCAGATGTGACCTATGGGTTATCATTTATGAACGCTGCTTTAATCTAATATTATAGAGTGTTTTATTACACAGCAAGAAATAAATGGATATTAAATGGTATGCTAAATTAGCCCGTATGTTTTTCTATAGAGTCAGCTTCAGGGAAATAGGTATGATGTCTTAAATATCTATACAATTCCATTGTTCAAAACAGGGTATACTATGAATATTTGTTACCTATAATTCCTTTTAATTATCAAGCATGACTCAGTTGTAGTTCAAAATCCTCTTAAATATTTTCAAAGGTATTCTCTAAAATATTTCATATTCATAAAATAAATCTTCATGTAGTACACGTATAATGTTTTGAAAATAAATTGACAAAAATATCCTGCTAGTGGTAACTATTAATTTTAGGTTGATTTAGAATGCACAGTAGAGCAATTAAAAGGAACAGACTATCAATTATGCTACCATATGGATAAACCTCAAAAATACCATACTAAATGAAAGAATTCAAATGTAGATGATTACAAATTTTATGTTTTTATCTTTAAGGAATTTCCAGAAAAGTCAAATCTAGAGATAGAAACTAGATTAAGGGTTACCCAAGACTGGGGATGAGAGTAGAGTTAACTGCAAACTGGCATGAGAGAATTTAGAGGATAATGAAAGTGTTCTAAAATTAGAATGTAATGATGGTTGCACAACTCTATAAAGTTAGTAAAAATCGGTAAATTGGTCAATTAAAATGCATGAATTTTATGGTATGTAAATCAAGTTATGCCTCAATAAATGTGTCAAAATATACAAAAGATCCATATTTTAATTTCAGCAATACAGTTAAAAAGGCCAAATTCCTTTGTGTCAACTTGAGAATAAAAAAAGGTTTTAAGAAAGATATTTTTAGTACAAAGACATGTTCTGTGAAACTCTGCCAAAATAGATTTAATATTCTTCACTGCAACCATTTTTTCAGTTAACAAATTACTTCCTTTAAATTGATATGACTTTCACACTAACAAATATCACCACTATATCATCATTACTAGAGGAAAAGCATATTGCAGAAATTTTTTTTTCTAGTTACCTCACCCTGAATAATACTGAGATTTCAGAGAAGTAACAGAAACTTTTGATGAGGCTTGAGAATTCTAGTGAAAACTACAATTTCTAGTTATTTCTTTCCAGGCATTATTCCAAATCATTCTTTAAAATAATAGCAGGGATTACATTCTAATGGAAGTTAAAAAAAAAAAAAAACTGTCATTTTCTCTGAAGCCTTGAGTAAGATTAACAGGCCCTGAAAGCTGCAAATCATTTCTTTGTAATTACAAATTCTAAATATATAGAATTTTTTTCAAACAATCAAGCAGAGTAGAAAAGGAAAAGATAAAGTAAAATCAATAAATTCATTAAAAAAAATTTTAGTAGTTCCTTCAGATCAGAAATATGTGCATAAAAAATAGCTAGGTTATAATCTATAATCTCATTTGCAATTCCTAAAACATTTTTTATATCATTGGGTCCTGTACCACTACAGAAAAGTATAGAATATACATACACAAAATGTTCCATCAATTTGCAAGGTTCCAATTTGCAAGTAGCCCCAAAGGCATCAATTTGCAAGTAGCCCCAAAATGCATCCATGGACCATGTCCAGACTAAGAATCCATGGACTGTGTCCAGAATAAAAACCACTGACAAAATGTGAGTTGATGCTTGATTATTTTAAAAAGGTCAACACTGTGCATCAAGAGAGGTGCATAGCACTAAGTAAGGCATAAATATTGAAACCAAAGACTTTTTCCTTTAAACATATTCAGGCAGGGAAAAAATAGCCTTTGACTTTTTAAAATTGCTTAACCTCAGTAAGAACATATATAGAATTATGATGTCAGTCCTTGAAAGAGTCTCTGATAATAATCTGATATGTGTTTTCACTTGAGTTGTTCAGAATTTTCATTATTTTTCAAAATTAATAATCCTTTATCCCTGATACCATGATCTTTTTGGATATACAGCCTAGATCCTAGAAAGCAAAAAACACGCCAATAATTAAATAAGAAGAAAAACTAAGAACTGAATAGACTGTGAATTATCAATCATAGAAAATTTTAAACAGAATTATGACATAAGAAGGATTAAAGAAAAATGAAAGTTAATAGTAGAATTCAAATGGATTTTGGAGGACTTTTGCTTCCAACAAACTTGGAGGGACAGAAATTGGATTTACATTCCTACCTTAGACAACTAGAAAACTGGACAAATATATAAAACAATGATTTTCAAACATTAGACAATAAGCAATTAAGGAGTGTTCTCCCTGTGAGAAGGAAAATCAATAAGATAAGACCTAAAATTATACCAGTTTATTGCCCAGAGTTACTTTCCAGTCCTCAATAAAGGGAGGAAGAAACTAACATAGAGCCTGAGGTCTCATTGAGTGGAGGGGACAAAGATCTGATTTTGAGAGGTCAAACTACTTAGAATATGTGGTGCAGAGCACCAAAGAATAGGGAACTAGCTTCATAGAGAGAGTTCTGGAAATCTTCAGTCCACTCAAATCTTTGGCTGAGTACAAATCTGCACATTCATAAGTGGAAACTACATAATCTGAGAAACAACCAAAATGAGGAGACATAATTCTCAGAGCTCACACAAAGCCGGGAGTAGTTTGCTTTCTTATAAGCCAGAATAGTGGGGCTTAAGACATAAGACATGGGGCATCAAGTTAAGTTCACAGAAGGCTATTTCTTTGTAGTGGAGTTTAATGACACCACAAGCCAAGAGTAAAGTCTTCAAAGCAGACCACAACTGACCTAAGTAACTGCATGCCAGGACAATATCTAACATTACTTAAACATAACAAAATCCCTAACACACAAAACAAAAATTCCAGCACCTTGGATCTGAGCAAATATTTTGAAACATGCAAGGAAGCAGAAAATATAATCCATAACCAGGAGATAAGTCAAGAAATAGAAACAGAGACACAAATGACTGAGGTAATGGTATTAGCAGGTAAGGATATTAAAACAACTATTACAAATATTCTTCACATGTTTAAGAATGTAGTATAGAAATGACCATGATGAAGAGAAAAATGGAAGATATTTAAAGAGACCCAAATATAATCTAGGGATTTAAAAAATCAATACCTGAGATGAAAATACACTGGATGGGTTTAACCACAGATTGAAAGGTGTGGAAGAAAAAAATCAGTGAAGCAACAGAAATAGAAACTATACAAAATAAAATATGGACGGTAAAAACACCAAAACAAGAAAAAACAGAGGCTAAGTAGACAATATCAAGCAGTCAACATACTTACAATTTTAGTCCTGGAGAAATGGAAGGCAGATAAAAAATGAAGAAATAAAGGCCCCAAACTCCAAAAGTGTGAAAACTATAAGCCCATAGATCCCAAAGCAGGATAAACACAAAATAAAATATAATAAGGCTCACCATAATCAGAATGCTAAAAACCAGAGATAAAGAAAAAATTCCTCAGAGTAGACAGGGAAAATATATTACATAGAACGGAACAAAGATAAGAATGATTACAGGATTTTCAGGAAACTCACACTAAAAGGCAATGAATGCTATCTTTAATGTGCTAAATTTTCTTAATAAATCTGTTTGCTCAGAATTTTATATTCAGAGAAAAAAATCTTACAAAAATGAACATGAAAAATAATTTCAGGAAAAAAAATTTAAGCTGAAACTATTTGTTTCCAGAAGACCTGCACTGCAATACATGTTTAAAAAAGCTTTTAAGGTAGAAGAAAATGGATATTAGATGAAAATTTGGATTTATCCAAGGAAATAGAAAGCACAGGATACTGTAAATATTATATGCTAGTAGATGTAAATGTTTTCTCACATTAAAATTATTTAAAAGATAACTGACATCTTGAAGCAAAAATAATAACAGTGAATTGTGTAGTTTGTAACATGTAAAAGAAAAATGTATGACAGCAAAAGCACAAGTATGAGAAGAGGTATAGGATATTACTGTAAGGTTCCTATAACACATAAAGTTGTATTATATTATCTCAAGGTAGACTGCAATAAGTTAAAAAATGGTAGTGTAAACTTTTAGAACAAACTCCAAAAACAAAGTTATTAAATAATAGATATAAAATGTAACATGAAATAATATTAAACTAATCAAACGGAAGGCAGGAAACCCAATCACATCAATAATTACATTAAATGTAAATGATCCAAACACTCCCAAAAATGACAGCAATTGTCAGACCTGATAAAAAGCAGAACCCAGATACATGCATTATATAAATAACTCACTTTAAAGTAAAAGAAAGAAAAAAATAAATGGATGGAAAAAGATGTACCAGACTAAGTAAAAGGAGGTTGAAATGACTATTTTACTATCTAGTAAAATAGATTTCAACAAAGAATATTAACAGGGATAATGAAGGAAATTAGTTAATGATAACAGAGTAAATTCATTAAGAAGACATGGCAATATTAAATGTGTATGCAGCCAATAGCCGAGCTTCAAAATACATGAAGCAAAAATGGACAGACTTTAATGAAGAAAAACATAAAATTATAGTTGAAGATTTCAACACTGCTCTCTCCATAACTGATAGAAGTAGACAAAAAATTAGTGAGGATGAGGAATAAATAAACAACACTATATTAACAAACTTATCCTAACTGACGTTTACAGAACACACCAGTAAAGCACACTTACCAAGCAAAGCACAGTAAACTTTCAAGTACACATGAACATTCACCAATATTGACCATATTTTGAGCCATAACATAAAACTACATAATTTGAAAGAAATGAAGTCATAAAAAGTATAAAAATAAACACAAAAACATAAGTATAAAAACACAAAATTTTTGGAATGAAGCCAAAGCAGTCTTCAGAGTGAAATTTGTAACATTCAATGCTTATATCACAAAATGAATAAGGCTCACAAATCAAAGATCTACATGTCCATCTTAAGAAATTAGTAAGTGAAAAGCAAACTGAACCCACTAGGAAGAAGAAATTAATAAAGATAGACATAGAAATCAATAAATTAAAAAGATGAAACATCAGTATAAATCCTACTGACATAAAAGGAACAAAAAGAGAATGTTATATACAACCTAATTCAGTAATTCAACAACTCAGATGAATGGAAAAACAACCCAAAACATGAAAATTACCGAAGAAAGTGTATCCATTGTCCTATTCCTTACGAAATACAAAGTAAACATAGATGTGGAATACTGTGTCCAGAAACTCCCTATCTGAAGCTATGCATTTGGGTTGAAATATCAAAGCTGTTTCTCTATGTCAAAGTGACTTAGAGGCTCCTGGCAAGAATGATATGTTTCCTTCATACTGATGTCATTTCAAACAGCAAAGTTTCTAACAGCTTAGGATTTTGGAGAACGACAGTTCTCAGTAAGAGTAATAGTCATTCAAAAAAGGAGTAGTTATGATACTTAATAGCTGTAGCATGTTCTTGGGAGAAATTGTCTCATACTAACTTTGCAGCCGGCTTTATCTATGTGTATTACTCCAGCTTGTCAATAAGAAAGTTGATTTTTAGTTTCTCAGTTCCCCCCTTTGAGCCAGCAGTATATAAATTCCACTATTCAGTCTATTATCCTGGCAGAGATAAAATAATTAAAGTCCAGCATTCATGAGAAAACTTTAAAGCCATAAGTCAATGATTTTTCTAATGTTATGTCCTGCACTCCAATTGCCTAATCCTCTCAAGACTAAAGATGGGACAGAAACTGGAGGCCAACCTAAAGCTTCCTTTAAACATCTTCAAATGGATTTGACCTTAGTAATAGAATATAAATATGTTTGAACATTATATGTCAATTTTCAGGATGGATTAAAGCTTGGGGGAAAAAAAGTTGCTTCACTTTGTGTTTCACATCTGAGTTATCCCTAACTGTCTACCTAGTGATGAAGAAGATTACTCTATAAAATTGTTACTAAGTGTATATATGTCCATGCCTCTTTATCGCTTTGTCACCGTTTACCCTTCCCACTCCCCATAGTCTCAAGTCCATTCTCTAGTAAGTCTGTGTCTTTATTCCTGTTTCACCCCTAGGTTTTTCATGACATTTTTTTTTTAAAAATTCCATATATATGTGTTAGCATACGGTATTTGTCTCTCTCTTTCTGACTTACTTCACTCTGTATGACAGACTCTAGGTCTATCCACCTCATTACAAATAGCTCAATTTCGTCTCTTTTTATGGCTGAGTAATATTCCATTGTATATATGTGCCACATCTTCTTTATCCATTCATCCGATGATGGACACTTAGGTTGTTTCCATCTCTGGGCTATTGTAAATAGAGCTGCAATGAACATTTTGGTACATGACTCTTTTTGAATTATGGTTTTCTCAGGGTATATGCCCAGTAGTGGGATTGCTGGGTCATATGGTAGTTCTATTTGTAGCTTTTTAAGGAACCTCCATACTGTTCTCCACAGTGGCTGTATCAATTTACATTCCCACCAACAGTGTAAGAGGGTTCCCTTTTCTCCACACCCTCTCCAGCATTTATTGTTTCTAGATTTTTTGATGATGGCCATTCTGACTGGTGTGAGATGATATCTCATTGTACCAAACGTAAGGTAGATAGCTAGTGGGAAGCAGCCGCATAGCACAGGGAGATCAGCTCGGTGCTTTGTGACCGCCTGGAGGGGTGGGATAGGGAGGGTGGGAGGGAGGGAGACGCAAGCGGGAAGAGATATGGGAATATATGTATATATATAACTGATTCATTTTGTTGTGAAGCTGAAACTAACATACCATTGTAAAGCAATTATACTCCAATAAAGATGTTAAAAAAAAAAAAAAAAGAAGTATACAGCCTTTCCTGCCTGGCTCACCAAGAACTCTCTGCAAAGATTATGATGCCAATAGTAAAGAACTTTGTCTTAAAAAAAAAAAAAATTGTTACTAAGGAGATTTGTAAAATACTACTCATTATTCAAAATGTCTATTGCCCATATTATTCTCAGTCTTCAGGTAAGATAAAAAGGACAAATAGAACTTTCAAACTCAAGTCACCTGAACTTATACATGGAAGGTCCTGGAGTTCTGTTAATTCCCCCACTATTCAAACTGTACTCTTACTCCCAGGATAATGTTTTGTACTCTATCCTCACCAAAACTGAGCACTGCCACTTTTTAAAAAATCTCTGCCAATAGATCAAAAATGTACTTACTTTCCATATTTCTAACCAGTGAGGCCGAATTTTCACTTTCATTTTATCTTTTGTGAATAGCCTATTTGTGATTTTTCCAATTTTACTATTGGTGAGTTGATTTCTATAACTTTTAACATATTATAGATATTAAAACTTTCTTCAAAGGCATTTTAACAAAATTTACTATTTCTACCAACATATAATAAAATCTCAAAATACAAAATAGTTTAAAATGGATACAACAATAACACTTCAGGTATTAAAATGAATTAAGTTTTAAGCACTGGGATGTTTCTGCCTGAATATTTCCAACCAGAGTTACTGTAAAAATCAATAATGATAAGCAATTACAAAAAACATAGTGCTGGATTTTATTTTACCTCTCAAATATGTTGAAACAGAACAGTTATTAGAGAGGCATAAAAAGGAAAAGTAACCCCACCTATGTCTTGCTGACTGACCATTTCTAACTAAACATTCACAGCATTGAGCACAACAAATAAAAATTCCCTAAAATTTTCTTCTTCGCTTTACCTCAAATTCCTAGAAATCTGAATCTACCCTTTATTCTTTTCCTCCAGGCTCAGGAGAAATTGGATGTCCTGCCTCAGACCGCTCCGCCATCCCCATCTCTACCCCCAAATAGCCTCTATCCAGACATTTTTTCCTCCTTGTCTTCTCCTGGATTTGTTCATATTTCCCTCCTGGTGTTCAATCACTCCCTTTTCACTGGGTTCTTAGGCCTTACCTCCTAATTCTCATTTTCACCCATTATCCCCCAAATTACTGAACCTGCTCAAAATCCTGTCCATTCCCTTTCATTTTCCTCAACATGAAAATTACTGACAGTGCATACTGCATTTATAACTTCTGCTTCTTCTATTTCTCTTCTCTCTTCCACTCATGAAGTTGAGTTCTGATCATACCTTTATAAAAGTATTATCTCACCTCTAAAGCATCACATACCTTCAGCAACCACACATCATATTTCCCTTTTCTCTACGCTTTTCTGAGTCATGGTTATCTTTCTTTAAATCTGGTTGCTTTTGCACAGACCTTTGTCTTGGCTCCTCCTACTCTGCTTATCATTTTCTTTTTTCTTCCCCCTCTTTTTTATATTGAGGTATAGTTGATGTACATGCTCATCCTCTTCCAAATCTTAACAATCAGATCTCTCTTTTCTTTCACCACTTAACTCCTTGCAAAATCACCAATCAGATGCAAGTCCTGTATGATTGCTTCCCTCATTTTATATTTTTACCACTATCTTCTTTTCTGAGCTCTTAGTTTCTGGTTACATAATACTCTCAAATCTACTCAATACATTATTGTCAGAGCTATGTTCCTTATGCATATAGCATGAAGTTCAGACTCTCTTCCTGGTATTCAAAGTTATTTTTAGTGGAGGTATCTACATGCTTCGTTAATATTCCCTAACTCTCATCCCTTCTTCTCTATACAGTTATTCCCACAATAGAGCTAGTGATCTTCAAGGTTTTGGTTTTGTTCACAGTCTGTTACTTTAAAGTTTTCCATAACATTCACCTCTCATCCTCTTATCTGTCAGTCAGTTCTACAAAACTCAACCATAAATTTCTTTCTCTAAGATGTCTATCTAGTTTTCCCTAGTCAATTATAAAATGCTCCTTTCAAAATACTCTGTTAGTACTCTTTTTTATATCTGTGGAAACACCTGGTATTTCATTGTACTTGAATTCTGTTTTAAAAGGTTTATTTCCTCTTTGATTTTAGCTCCCTGAAAGGCCAGTTCATGATGAACTGTTTATTTTTCCAAATTCCTGGATATGTTCTTTTGCATCATACAAGCACAATCAAATTTTAAATGAGTTGAGTACTAATGCTGAAAACGTTGCTAAATGATCTTTTTTTATGTCATTTGGATGACCCTGGAAGTTATAACTAAATAATCATTTGGAGCAATTAAAGGTATCTAAAATGTAATCATTTATTAGAAAATCTGTAAAATCAGTGTGATTCTAGAAATAATAATAAAGATTTCAACTAGGGCAAATGTCTATAGAATTTGCTGGAAAATATATTTACATATTTTAAGAACTGAAAAAAGAATCAAGTCACAGGAGTAATTTATATGAGTCTATGTGTAGACAAAAGAATTATGTAATTAATCTGCAACTTGAATGCAAATCTGTGACCACCTGCATCTGGAAGTTGTAGAGTAACTTTAATAAGAATCCAGTCTTTGTCCTTGAATTTGCATTATCTCCAGAAAATTGAGAGGTTACCCCCAAAATTATATAGGAGGTACTCCCAACATTGGTTGAAATGATACATATATATTGTCTATAGTAGTTAAGCATCCAAAGGAAGATTTATAATTAACTATAAAATCAAAGCAATAATATTAATATTTGGGTAAAGAAATATATGAATATTTTGGCTTGTATATTTATAAAATTTGAGAATTTTTAATATTCATCATTTTAATAACTATAAGTTAAAATGCGTAATTGAATTATTACTTTAAACTTGTGATTTTAAGTTGAAATTGAACCCATTATGGCTATTAGCATATTAAGTGAATTTTACCATATCTATAGGTTCTATATATTAGAGTTATAAGAATTATTTAGTGCTTTAGAGTTTATCAGTCAGAAAATTGAAATATTTAAAAGAGAAATTCAATATACTATATTTATACATGATATTTAAATTATTTGAAGTTTTAAGGAACTAAGTTTTTGAGTGGAACCAAATATTATTCAGCCAACTTTGGCAGTGGTTACTAGGATATGCTTCATTTTAGAAGTAGAAAAATAAAAATTTTATCCAGTGGGAATGTAAATGGATGCAGCCACTATGGAGAATGGTATGGAGGTTCCTTAAAAAAACTAAAAATACCGAGAAGGCGGAAGATGGCGGAAGAGTAAGACGCGGAGATCACCTTCCTCCCCACAGATACACCAGAAATACATCTACACGTGGAACAACTCCTACAGAACACCTACTGAAGGCTGGCAGAAGACCTCAGACCTCCCAAAAGGCAAGAAACTCCCCACGTACCTGGGTAGGGCAAAAGAAAAAACAGAGACAAAAGAATAGGGACGGCACCTGCACCAGTGGGAGGGAGCTGTGAAGGAGGAAAAGTTTCCACACTCTAGGAAGCCCCTTCGCGGGCGGAGACTGCGGGAGGCGGAGGGGGGAGCTTCGAAGCTGCGGAGTGCACAGCAACGGGTGCGGAGGGCAAAGCGGGGAGATTCCCGCACAGAGGATCGGTGCCGACCGGCACTCACCAGCCCGAGAGGCTTGTCTGCTCACCCGCCGGGGCGGGCGGGGCTGAGAGCTGAGGCCGGAGCGCAGGGAGAGGACTGGGGTTGGCGGCTTGAACATAGCCTGAAGGGGTTAGTGCACCACAGCTAGCCGGGAGGGAGTCCGGGGAAAAGCCTGCACCAGCAGAAGAGGCAGGAGACTTTTCCTTCCCTCTTTGTTTCCTGGGGCGTGAGGAGAGGGGTTTAAGAACGCTGCTTAAAGGAACTCCAGAGACGGACGCGAGCCGCGGCTAAAAGCGCGAACCCCAGAGACGGGCGCGAGCCGCGGCTGAAAGCGCGGAATCCAGAGACGGGCGCGAGCCGCGGCTGAAAGCGCGGAATCCAGAGACGGGCGCGAGCCGCGGCTGAAAGCGCGGAATCCAGAGACGGGCACGAGCCGCGGCTGAAAGCGCAGAATCCAGAGACGGGCGCGAGCCGCGGCTGAAAGCGCGGAATCCAGAGACGGGCGCGAGCCACGGCTGAGGGCGCGGACTCCAGAGACGAGCGCAAGCCGCGGCTAAAAGCGCGGACCCCAGAGGCGGGCGGGAGACGTTAAGGCTGCTGCTGCCGCCACCAAGGGGCCTGTGTGCGAGCACAGGTCACTCTCCACACCCCTCTTCCGCGGAGCCTGTGCAGCCCGCCACTGCCGGGTTCCCGGAATCCAGGGACAACTTCCCCGGGAGAGCGCACAGCGCGCCTCAGGCTGGTGCAAAGTCACGCCGGCCTTTGCCACCGCAGGCCCGCCCCGCACTCTGTGCCCCTCCGTCCCCGCCGGCCTGAGTGCGCCAGAGCCCCCAATCAGCGGCTCTTTTAACCCCATCCTGTCTGAGCAAAAAACAGACGCCCTCCAGCGATCTACACGCAGTGGCAGGGCCAAATCCAAAGCTTAGCCCTGGGAGCTGTGAGAACAAAGAAGAGAAAGGGAAATCCCTCCCAGCAGCCTCAGAAGCAGCGGATTAAAGCTCCACAATCAACTTGATGTACCCTGCATCTGTGGAATACCTGAATAGACAACCAATCATCCCCAATTAAGGAAGTGGACTTTAGGAGCAAGATCTATGATTTTTTCCCCTTTCCTCTTTTTGTGAATGTGTATGTGTATGCTTCTGTGTGAGATCTTGTCTGTATAGTCTTGCTTCCACCATTTGTCCTAGGGTTCTATCCGTCCATGTTTTTTTTTTTAAATTTTTTTTCTTAATAATTAATTTTAATAACCTTATTATACTTTACCTTCGTTCTTTCTTTCTTTCTTTCCGTCCTACCTTCCCTCCTTTAGACAACGAATCATCCCAAATTGAGGAGGTGGTCTCTGACAGCAAGATTTAGGATTTTTCCCCATTTACCTCTTTTAGTGAGGGTGTATGTGTATGCTTCTGTGTAAGATTTTGTCTGTATAGCTTTGCTTCCAACATTTGTCCTAGGTTCTTTCCGTCCCTTTTTTTTTTTTTCTAAATAAGAAGTTTTTAATTCAATAACTTTATTATACTGTATTTTATTTTTACTGTATCTTCTTTCTTTCTGTCCTTTTTCCTTCTTTCCCTCCTTCCTTCCTTCCTCCCTCCCTCCCTCCCTCCTTTCTTTCCTTCTTGCCTTCTTTCCTTCTTTGCTTCTTTCTTTCTTTCTTCCTTCCTTCCTACCCTCCTTTCCTTCTTTCTTTCCTCATACTTCTACTAATTCCCTCTACTTTTTCTCCCTTTTATCCTGAGCCTGTGGATGAAAAGCTTTTGGTGCTCCAGCCAGGAGGCAGGGCTCTGCCTCTGAGGTAGGACAGCCAACTTCAGGACACTGATCAACAAGAGACCTCCCAGCTCCACATAATATCAAACGGCGAAAATCTCCCAGAGACCTCCATCTTAACACCAGCACCCAGCTTCACTCAACGACCAGCAAGCCACAGTGCTGGAAAACCTATGCCAAACAACTAGCAAAACAGGAACACAACCCCACCCATTAGCAGAGAGGCTGCCTAAAATCATAATAAGGCCACAGACACCCCCAAACACACCACCAGACGTGAACCTGCCCACTAGAGAGACAAGATCCAGCCTCATCCACCACAACACAGGCACTAGCCCCCTCCACCAGGAAGCCTACACAACCCACTGAACCAACCTTAGCCACTAGAGACAGACATCAAAAACAGGAGGAACCACAAACCTGCAGCCTGCAAAAAGGAGACCCCAAACACAGTAAGATAAGCAAAATGAGAAGACAGAAAAACACACAGCAGATAAAGGAGCAAGATAAAAATGCACCAGACCTAACAAATGAAGAGGAAATAGGCAGTCTACCTGAAAGAGAATTCAGAATAATGATAGTAAGGTTGATCCGAAATCTTGGAGATAGAATGGACAATAGATTGGACAAAATGCAAGAATCAGTTAACAAGGACCTAGAAGAACTAAAGATGAAACAAGCAACGATGAACAACACAATAAATGAAATTAAAAGTACTCTAGATGGGATCAATAGCAGAATAACTGAGGCAGAAGAACGGATAAGTGACCTGGAAGATAAAATAGTGGAAATAACTACTGCAGAGCAGAATAAAGAAAAAAGAATGAAAAGAACTGAGGACAGTCTCAGAGACCTCTGGGACAACATTAAACGCACCAACATTCGAATTATAGGGGTTCCAGAAGAAGAAGAGAAAAAGAAAGGGACTGAGAAAATATTTGAAGAGATTATAGTTGAAAACTTCCCTAATATGGGAAAGGAAATAGTTAATCAAGTCCAGGAAGCACAGAGAGTCCCATACAAGATAAATACAAGGAGAAATACGCCAAGACACATATTAATCAAACTGTCAAAAATTAAATACAAAGAAAGCATATTAAAAGCAGCAAGGGAAAAACAACAAATAACACATAAGGGAATCCCCATAAGGTTAACAGCTGATCTCTCAGCAGAAACCCTACAAGCCAGAAGGGAGTGGCAGGACATACTGAAAGTGATGAAGGAGAAAAACATGCAGCCAAGACTACTCTACCCAGCAAGGATCTCATTCAGATTTGATGGACAAATTAAAACCTTTACAGACAAGCAAAAGCTGAGAGAGTTCAGCACCACCAAACCAGCTTTACAACAAATGCTAAAGGATCTTCTCTAGGCAAGAAACACAAGAGAAGGAAAAGACCTATAATAACGAACCCAAAACAATTTAGAAAATGGGAATAGGAACATACATATCGATAATTACCTTAAATGTAAATGGACTAAATGCTCCCACCAAAAGACACAGATTAGCTGAATGGATACAAAAACAAGACCCTTATATATGCTGTCTACAAGAGACCCACTTCAGACCTAGAGACACATACAGACTGAAAGTAAGGGGATGGAAAAAGATATTCCATGCAAATGGAAATCAAAAGAAAGCTGGAGTAGCAATTCTCATATCAGACAAAATAGACTTTAAAATAAGGACTATTAAAAGAGACAAAGAAGGACACTACATAATGATCAAGGGATCGATCCAAGAAGAAGATATAACAATTGTAAATATTTATGCACCCAACATAGGAGCACCTCAATACATAAGGCAAATACTAACAGCCATAAAAGGGGAAATCGACAGTAACACATTCATAGTAGGGGACTTAAACACCCCACTTTCACCCATGGACAGATCATCCAAAATGAAAATAAATAAGGAAACACAAGCTTTAAATGATACATTAAACAAGATGGACTTAATTGATATTTATAGGACACTCCATCCAAAAACAACAGAATACACATTTTTCTCAAGTGCTCATGGAACATTCTCCAGGATAGATCATATCTTAGGTCACAAATCAAGCCTTGGGAAATTTAAGAAAATTGAAATTGTATCAAGTATCTTTTCTGACCACAACGCCATGAGACTAGATATCAATTACAGGAAAAGATCTGTAAAAAATACAAACACATGGAGGCTAAACAATACACTACTTAATAATGAAGAGATCACTGAAGAAATCAAAGAGGAAATCAAAAAATACCTAGAAACAAATGACAATGGAGACACAACGACCCAAAACCTGTGGGATGCAGCAAAAGCAGTTCTAAGGGGGAAGTTTATAGCAATACAAGCCCACCTTAAGAAGCAGGAAACATCTCAAATAAACAACCTAACCTTGCACCTCAAGCAATTAGAGAAAGAAGAACAAAAAAACCCCAAAGCTAGCAGAAGGAAAGAAATCATAAAAATCAGATCAGAAATAAATGAAAAAGAAATGAAGGAAACAATAGCAAAGATCAATAAAACTAAAAGCTGGTTCTTTGAGAAGATAAACAAAATAGATAAACCACTAGCCAGACTCATCAAGAAAAAAAGGGAGAAGACTCAAATCAATAGAATTAGAAATGAAAAAGGAGAGGTAACAACTGACACTGCAGAGATAAAAGAGATCATGAGAGATTACTACAAGCAACTCTATGCCAATAAAATGGACAATCTGGAAGAAATGGACAAATTCTTAGAAATGCACAACCTGCCAAGACTGAATCAGGAAGAAATAGAAAATATGAACAGACCAATCACAAGCACTGAAATTGAAACTGTGATTAAAAATCTTCCAACAAAGAAAAGCCCAGGACCAGATGGCTTCACAGGCGAATTCTATCAAACATTTAGAGAAGAGCTAACACCTATCCTTCTCAAACTCTTCCAAAATATAGCAGAGGGAGGACCACTCCCTAACTCCTTCTACGAGGCCACCATCACCTTGATACCAAAACCAGACAAGGATGTCACAAAGAAAGAAAACTACAGGCCAATATCACTGATGAACATAGATGCAAAAATCCTCAATAACATACTAGCAAACAGAATCCAACAGCACATTAAAAGGATCATACACCATGATCAAGTGGGGTTTATTCCAGGAATGCAAGGATTCTTCAATATACGCAAATCTATCAATGTGATAAACCATATTAACAAATTGAAGGAGAAAAACCATATGATCATCTCAATAGATGCAGAGAAAGCTTTTGACAAAATTCAACACCCATTTATGATAAAAACCCTGCAGAAAGTAGGCATAGAGGGAACTTTCCTCAACATAATAAAGGCCATATATGACAAGCCCACAGCAAACATCATCCTCAATGGTGAAAAACTGAAAGCATTTCCACTAAGATCAGGAACAAGACAAGGTTGCCCACTCTCACCACTATTATTCAACATTGTTTTGGAAGTTTTAGCCACAGCAATCAGAGAAGAAAAGGAAATAAAAGGAATCCAAATTGGAAAAGAAGAAGTAAAGCTGTCACTGTTTGCAGATGACATGATCCTATACATAGAGAACCCTAAAGATGCTACCAGAAAACTACTAGAGCTAATCAATGAATTTGGTAAAGTGGCAGGATACAAAATTAATGCACAGAAATCTCTGGCATTCCTATATACTAATGATGAAAAATCTGAAAGTGAAATCAAGAAAACACTCCCATTTACCATTGCAACAAAAAGAATAAAATATCTAGGAATAAACCTACCTAAGGAGACAAAAGACCTGTATGCAGAAAATTATAAGACACTGATGAAAGAAATTAAAGATGATATAAATAGATGGAGAGATATACCATGTTCTTGGATTGGAAGAATCAACATTGTGAAAATGACTCTACTACCCAAAGCAATCTATAGATTCAATGCAATCCCTATCAAACTACCACTGGCATTTTTCACAGAACTAGAACAAAAACTTTCACAATTTGTATGGAAACACAAAAGACCCCGAATAGCCAAAGCAATCTTGAGAACGAAAGAAGGAACTGGAGGAATCAGGCTCCCTGACTTCAGACTATACTACAAAGCTACAGTCATCAAGACAGTATGGTACTGGCACAAAAACAGAAAGATAGATCAGTGGAACAGGATAGAAAGCCCAGAGATAAACCCATGCACATATGGACACCTTATCTTTGATAAAGGTGGCAGTAATGTACAATGGAGAAAGGACACCCTCTTCAATAAGTGGTGCTGGGAAAACTGGACAGGTACATGTAAAAGTATGAGATTAGATCACTCCCTAACACCATACACAAAAATAAGCTCAAAATGGATTAAAGACCTAAATGTAAGGCCAGAAACTATCAAACTCTTAGAGGAAAACATAGGCAGAACACTCTATGACATAAATCAAAGCAAGATCCTTTCTGACCCACCTCCTAGAGTAATGGAAATAAAAACAAAAATAAACAAATGGGACCTAATGAAACTTCAAAGCTTTTGCACAGCAAAGGAAACCGTAAACAAGACCAAAAGACAACCCTCAGAATGGGAGAAAATATTTGCAAATGAAGCAACCGACAAAGGATTAATCTCCAAAATTTACAAGCAGCTCATGCAGCTCAATAACAAGAAAACAAACAACCCAATCCAAAAATGGGCAGAAGACCTAAATAGACATTTCTCCAAAGAAGATATACAGAGTGCCAACAAACACATGAAAGAATGCTCAACATCACTAATCATTAGAGAAATGCAAATCAAAACTACAATGAGATATCATCTCACACCAGTCAGAATGGCCATCATCAAAAAATCTAGAAACAATAAATGCTGGAGAGGGTATGGAGAAAAGGGAACACTCTTGCACTGCTGGTGGGAATGTGAATTGGTTCAGCCACTATGGAGAACAGTATGGAGGTTCCTTAAAAAACTACAAATAGAACTACCATATGACCCAGCAATCCCACTACTGGGCATATACCCTGAGAAAACCAAAATTCAAAAAGAGTCATGTACCAAAATGTTCATTGCAGCTCTATTTACAATAGCCCGGAGATGGAAGCAACCTAAGTGCCCGTCATCGGATGAATGGATAAAGAAGATGTGGCACATATATACAATGGAATATTACTCAGCCATAAAAAGAAACGAAATTGAGCTATTTGTAATGAGGTGGATAGACCTAGAGTCTGTCATACAGAGTGAAGTAAGTCAGAAAGAAAAAGACAAATACCGTATGCTAACACATATATATGGAATTTAAGAAAAAAAATGTCATGAAGAACCTAGGGGTAAAGCAGGAATAAAGATGCAGACCTCCTGGAGAACGGACTTGAGGTTATGGGGAGGGGGAAGGGTGAGCTGTGACAGGGCGAGAGAGAGTCATGGGCATATACACACTAACAAACGCAGTAAGGTAGATAGCTAGTGGGAAGCAGCCGCATGGCACAGGGATATTGGCTCGGTGCTTTGTGACAGCCTGGAGGGGTGGGATGGGGAGGGTGGGAGGGAGGGAGACGCAACAGGGAAGACATATGGGAACATATGTTTATGTATGACTGATTCACTTTGTTATAAAGCAGAAACTAACACACCATTGTAAAGCAATTATACCCCAATAAAGATGTTAAAAAAAAAAAAAAAAAAAAAAACTAAAAATAGAGCTACCATATGATCCTACAATCCCACTCCTGGGCATATATCCAGAAAAGACAAAAACTCTAATTTGAAAAGATACATGCACCCCAATGTTAATAGCAACACTATGTATAATAACCAAGAAATGGAAGCAACATAAATGTCCATCGACAGATGAATGGAAAGAAGATGTGGTATATATATATGTAAAATATATAATGGAATACTACTCAGCCATAAAAAAGACTGAAATAATGCCATTTGCAGCAACATGGATGGACCTAGAGATTATCATACTAAGTGAAGTAAGTCAGACAGAGAAAGACAAATATCATATGATATCACTTATATATGGAATTTAAAAAAACAATGCAAATTAACTTATTTAAAGAACAGAAGCAGACTCACAGACTTAGAAAACAAAATTATGGTTACAAAAGAGGAAAGGCGGGGGAGGAAGGGATAAATTAAGAGTATGCGATTAACAGATATACACTACTATATATAAAATAAACAACAAGGACCTACTCTATAGTACAGGGAACTATATTCAATATCTTGTAATAACCTATAATGGAAAAGAATCTGAAAAAGAATATACATATATAGGCATGTATAAATGAATCACGCTACTGTGTACCTGAAACTAACATATTATAAATCAAGTATACTTCAATTTAAAAAGTTTTCTTAAACAAAAAATTTTGTCCAAACTAGTTTAAGAATTAGCTTTTTGTTTAGAACTTCAGTAATTGAAGATTGATTTCTTAAACCTAAATTCCTACTCAGTAATTTTTACATGCAAGACCACCCTCAAGGACACATACACATACACACAGGGCTTCACAATTAATATTTTACTAAAGATTTGAAAACACAGGCCACTAAATATGAAAAGATTTATTCCAGGTCACTCAAGCATCAGAGTCATAAGTGGTACTTAGACCTAAGGAAGTCTATGTCAATATTAAAGTGAACTAATTTACAAAAGTTCTAGGTAACATGTATAGCAATTTAAATGAGTTACCTCATTAATGAGGGAAACATCTCTAAGTGAGGTTACAGAATGAGGAACTGAAATTATTTATGATTTCATACACCTAACTTAGTGGACAAACACCTCCTCAGCTTCTGTGCATTATACCTCTTTTTGGCTTGTTTCAAATAGGGTGACCTGTTCTTGAGGAAAAGCAGTTGTTGTATTACAGAAAATTTTTTCAGAACCAGAGGCACCACTTGAATGAATTATTTAATATATACTGACTGAAACCACATAGTGCTACTTCATAAAAAAAAATGGTCAGCATGACAGAAGCATTTCACCTGAAGGAAAGAACTGTCTGCAAGTACTTGAAGAGTAATTTCAAGGGGACTCTGCTGCTATTTCCTAGCCCCATAAAGCTCAGAGTTAAAGGAAAACAGTTTAGCCTAAAACATAGATTTTTAAAATATCAGATGCAAAGATGAAAATATACATACCTCACACATAAGGGTGATTAAGGTAATGAAATTACTATTGAAAATGATTATATATAAAATTTCTGTCCCAGAGATCTTGAAGGGAAAACAGTCATCTGTTTTGGAAATTGAATGTAAAATCCTCCTTATCTGCATAAGGGTGAATTAGATGACATTTCATGTCAGCGTGTTTTTTCTTCTGTACGAAAGAAATGGGGTACAGAGAAATTAAAGGACTCACAAAAGCTTACAAAGAATGCTAATTAATGTATGGGGATATTTGGGAATGGCGTGAGAAACAGGACATTTTCACCTCCATCAATTTAAATTGCCACTTTTAAATAGGAG
Source organism: Grampus griseus (assembly GCF_964374135.1). NCBI lineage: Eukaryota > Metazoa > Chordata > Mammalia > Artiodactyla > Delphinidae > Grampus > Grampus griseus. Next base: position 59,054,922 of record NC_139018.1, read on the forward strand.
AGACCTCAGATCTTATATATGACAAATACAATGCAAATCACTTTCATTTATACACATTTTTTAATAAAATGTGTGACAAATTTTTCTTACTTTAATAATTTAGATTACCTCTAATTGGTTACTCATTCATATTTTTTCATAGCAAATGTATAGCTTCCTGAGAAAACCAATGAGTTTTTGTTTTATGCCTTTAAAAACTATCTTGCCAATAAAAAAGGATTGTGATTTCATCCACTGTGTTTTCACCTTTTCATTTCAGCTAAAATTGTTTCTTATCAAAATTTCATTAAACATCATCATGAAAAGCAGACATTTCCCTGTGACTGACCATATATATTTTCAGTGAATTCTTCCAAGTCCTTCCATTCAGAGCACTAAATATTTTGGGTGCTTATCATGAAAAGACTTTCTTCTACAAAGTGAGAGACAGATTACTCCAGCACCTTTCAGGAGAATAGACACCCTTCTACCTGTCTACTAGAATTCTGTTTGCTTGTCTAGTTGGAAATTTATATATGCATCTAAAATACAGCTGGCATTGGCTAGGTGTTAAATCTAAGGTGTTAAATCTAATGCTGTGAACAATTACGTACTAAAATATCCAGAAAATATCAGATAAAATGGTCAATTTATAACATTTGAGAAATTAAACTATTTCCAAGTTATCTATTGGGCTTAAGCACGCTTTACAGTAATTATAATTCAAAGAACTTGCATCAAAAATCTTCTTAATTATCCAGAAAAGGTTAAAAAGCTACATATATCAATCTAAATAATAATTTTATTCAGAGCTGCAAGACTTTTAAGTCTCTCTTTTTTCAATCATAAAGTTGCCAATCTAACAGTTGGTAACTTTTGAATGTAATGTTGAGTCTCAATTTGTATCTGCCTGCAATCACAGTGTACTGCAGTGTAGCTTAGTAAAAAATCCTTTCGTGGCTCATATTCTTTCCTCTCTAACTCTTATTACATCGTTTGACACTAATAGTCTTGGTTTCTTAGTCTATTTTTCTCTGAATTATACTTGTATCTCATTAAGAAGCAGCTGGGAGCCTATGAGTAACAGAATGGACTATTATACCAGCAGAACAAACTTACACCTCTCAAAAATGCTTACTTTTGACTCTAGAATATGGTAAATAAATGCTACAGACATTCAGACCTTATATACTTTTAATATAGACTGAATGACTATTTAAATCTGTCCTGTTACCTTTAATGAAGTCTATTTCTGACATCAAACTTAAAACCCACTGTAAATTTTACTTACTGCTCTTTTAGCTTCTCAACAAATATTTCCTTTATATGAAGCATGGACTTAACTCTGAGCCAAAGGAAACAAGGAAAAGCATACATGTGAAATGAAGAGGCTCAAGAAACAACATTAGGAAGAGAAAACAAAAATACATTCATTAGCGATGTTAAACAGGAGAGACTTATATTAGGCTGTTTATTACAATATCACTCTAAGCTTTTCTCATTCTATGTGCAGTTAATTAGACAAACAGTGTATAGCAGTCAAGACATTAACGATGAGTAGAGCAAAAGCCCTCTTTTCTTTGTTAAGAAATATCAAAAAGTTATTCAAAGGATGGATGGTGAGAATAAACAGAGATCATCACTGTTTCAATCAAGAAGTTCTGAGAAGATGAGAAAAAAGCTGCTCCGAAAAAATATTAATTGCATATAAAATAACTGTATTTCTCACGTACGTGGATTGCACAGCCTGCTACCAGTTTCATGACTTTTTCATTGCTCTGTTTAATTCATGTAAATATGCTTTGTCTCACAACTAGATTGTATGCTTTATGAGGGATAGCAGAACCAATTATAAATTTGAACTTAATTTCATTTCTCCCAAGATGTAGTAAAAGAGAGAAGTAATATTTTTGAATGAAAAAAACATTCTGCATATTAAGTAGTAAATCCTTCTAAAATATCAATTGACTGTTTTATATACAGGCCAAGTAACAACTTGCAGATGTGCCAGATTCTAAACTTCCCTGAACAGTAGGAACTAGATTACATTAACTTCTACTAGTACATTCTGTCCTTCTAAATTTTTATAACTGGTTTCCTTAAAATACCAGTATTGTCAAAAATCACATTTAAAAACAATTATTTCAAATCATTTGTTGCAAAAGCAACATTAGCTCTGAGCTAACTCAGTATTTATAATTGATATAATTTTTTCAGGAAAGAATAACATGTTTACTATCACTGCAAGGCCACCCCCTGTATACCTTTACAACCTCTAGTTGTTCTAAACAAAGCACAAAGCTACTCAAACAAGTGGCTGCGTTGTGAGAGCACCAGCATTTTTCATAAGAGGTGCTATTTCTAGATTGCCAAAATTGTAGCCTACATGGAATAAATGCTGTATCTAAATCATCAATTGTCCTATATATTGCTTTCTTGCTTCATGGAAATTCACTCTGCCAAACGTCTATAATCCTTCTGACCTAAAAATATCACAATTTACACGTCAGACAACGGCATTCACAAAGTTAGCCTCCTTCCCCTCACTCTCTTCCATGAGATTAAAGTTAATCAAAAGAAAAAGAAAACGAAATTAGATGTCTCAACATTGATCTTTAGCAAGATTACTTAAGATGGAAGTTTCTCAATTTTTGCTAATTCTCTTGAAATGCAATCACGGTATCAGATATGGGAGGCATTGCTTTCCTGTCCTTTCCTGCCTTATTAAATTCCTCCAAAGTACCACATCATATTGTGACATATTTCCCATCACCTATACATACATGCTCTATCAGAACTGTCTGTAGCTCTGTGCTCCAGGCAATACCATGACCCCAAGTGGCAGATGCAATAATGCAAAGTGTTCATCGAGGGGGCAGAACCCAGGACATTGCAAATTTGGCATCTCGAAAAGGTCCAGATGCAGATGCAGTGTGTTGACATTCTCCACTCACCCGTTAGCAGTCTATCATCATAATGCGTGAATGATTAGCAGTGTTATTTTCCAAAACTTACTTTATAAAGAAGCCAAATTTTCTCAGACAAAGCAATTAAGTGAACCTACATTTGCACATAAACCTAATTCACTAATTGGCATGTTCATATGGATCTCCAAAAAGCATATACACCTGTTTCTCAGTGTCTGAGACAAATAATTACCTTTGTTTGCAAATCATTTTAATGAACTTTATGAGAAGAAAACTCATAATTTATTTTCTTTGGAAAGTTCTAGATTATCAAGGCACTGACTTTCACTTAATATGTCAGATGTGTTTAATTTTTAAAAAGGCCTTCAATGTAATGGAAATCTCACTGACTTCTAGACCAGGGAAGACGAAATGGAGAAAGAGGAACAACAGGGAGAAGGAGGTAATATTTTACATCAAGAGAGGACTTCCAAAACTATGTCAAAAAGCTTTCTGAGAAAGTGGATGTGAATCTACTGCCTGAATGAGTCTGATGCCATCCATCACTGTCCAATGAATGATAGATTGTTCAATACAAGATGTTTGCTTTTTCTATGTTCCCATATTTGATACTTAAAGGAGACAGAAAAACACAGAAACCCTTCGAAGACTAACCTTTTACTACAGCAATTGCTTCTGAAACATGAGTGGCAGAAAGAAAGCTTAGAAGACTATTTTCTGAAAAACGTGTGGCATTTTATAAGGAAACTAGAGCATAAGGTGTTTCACGTAGATAAATTATAAATCATTGGTACCATCTATACAACACACTGATTTAAATAACACAAATTACACTTTAAAAGTCATTGACAAGAAGTAACACTTAAAAATGTCTATAGGAAGTTACTTCTTATAATATCAGTGAGGTGGTCAAATAAATATTGATGCAATTATACAAATTCAATGGGATTGGCATATATAATTTTTCCAGATAGAATGGTGGCTTCATAAATATACTTAGTACTATTAAATTAAAATTTGGCCTTTGATACTTTAACTCTGCAATTTAGTTTCTATAATAGATGTTTCCAATGAGACTCAGTAGTTGAATTTCCTCCAGATTTTATGCCATATTTTAAGCATGTTTTGCTCTTTTTTTAATGAAGTATCTGAGGATTCTCATCTGGTAGTAAAATACAAGAAAGGTTATTTTTTGCTAGAGATCCAGCAGATTCCAACAGGAATGCAGTGTAAAATTGTTACTAAAAATTCAATGCTTAAAGCCATTATCTTAGTTTGAATTCCTCTGATAGCAAAACCTGAGACAAGGACCAGGATGCAGGTGATTTCATTGGGAGATAATCTCAGAAAGCAAGAGTAAAGGAGTGGGAAGAGTGAGACAGGGAAACAAGAAAAATGAATTGTCCCTTATTAAGCTGGTTACCTGTGTAAACAGCTGGGTCTCAATACCCCAGGGCCTTCTGAGGAACCATGGGGAAAGTGACCCACAGCTGTCCCTCCAAGGAGAGAAGACTGGGGCCTTTATCCACCAGTCTACATCCTCCATTGGGTAAGGGTTACTTCAGAGCGTGTTATAACCCCCACAAACTCACTTCGACTAAGAAAATCCCCATGGTTTCAGGGAAAGCCCAGAGGCAGAAAAACATGGAATGTTATTTGTGCTTGAAGTGCACTGGGGCTGGGCATCCAACTGCAGCTGAAATCAGAAGTGGTGAAGAGATGTGATGCAGGCCTCAAAGGGCATCAGTTAACAACCATTAAATTTCTTACATCTCCTTATATATGTATTTATGCAGCAGTAAGGAGCTAGTAAAGGAAGCTGGGATAAAACTTATTATGAGCTTTGAAATCAGACCCGTATGTGAAAGCAGTCTCTACATGATTAGATGTTCAACATTGGGAAAATCCATCAGTCTTCCTAGGGGATGCTAGTACCCATCTTCTCAGGCTACGGTCATGATTAAATGAACTAAGGTATAAGAAACGTCTGACAGGGCTTCCCTGGTGGCGCAGTGGTTGAGAGTCCGCCTGCCGATGCAGGGGACACGGGTTCATGCCCCGGTCCGGGAGGATCCCACATGCCGCGGAGCGGCTGGGCCCGTGAGCCATGGCCGCTGAGCCTGCGCCTCCGGAGCCTGTGCTCCGCAACGGGAGAGGCCACAACAGTGAGAGGCCCGCGTACCGCAAAAAAAAAGAAAAGAAAAAGAAAGAAACGTCTGACACACTGCAAATGTTCATGAGTGGTAGTTCCTATTGAGTTGCCCCACCTATTAGTAATAACATCACACTCATTTCATGATTTATTGTTTATTCATCAGATTATCAGGTTTTTAAGATTCAGTTTAACTATTAGTTATTCAGGAAAGATTTCCTTAACTCAGTACACTAGGTTAAGCACCTTAAAAGAGACTACTGAATTTCTCCATAAACCTTCTTTTGTAACCCTTAAGGCACTTGTTACTAATTATATGTATTTATGCTAAACTGTTAGCTCCACGATGGAGGGAAATGTCCGCCTTGTTTTCTAGGGCTATTGACTAATATTTGTTGAATTGCATTAATCTCTCTTAATAATATCCTAAGGTAATTCAATAAAGTTTTTACCCCTCAGCTTTATCTGATTGCAGAGACCATATGAAATCTTGGCTACTAAGAACACTTACAATATCATACATGTTAGCAATACAGTCTGTATTTTGGCAACAATACAATCTTGGCTGCCAAAAATAGATCTTGTTGCAATTTTTATTTTGACTCTAGAGCACACAGTTGAAATTAAGCCTGAGATAATCCTTATTATTCTTCCATAAGCATCTGTCTATCTCACCACAGAGCCACTGCCCCTCTCCACTTTCGTACATAAAGGTAAGAAAAACTGGTCAAGAGCCCAAGTGAGGACAAGCACCAAAACATAGGTGGAGAAGGGCTGGTGGGTGGGAATTTCTGCCCTGCATTCTCTAGAAGGATCTTTATCCACACCCCCAAATGAACTGGAGCAGATGGGACAAACCCCAGTTCTTTAATGCTTAGATGATGGAATGGGTACAAACCTAGAGATTGCTTTTCTCAGGGGCCCATTTTCAGAAAGGAAAAACATCATATGTATCAGTCTTGAATCTAAACTTCCTGAGGAATCCCTGAAGCCTGACACTTCTTTGCATTAATTTCTAAATGAAAACAAAAGAGTAAACGCTAATGTTTTCTCCCACTCCAGGTCCCTCCTCTATCATTCAAACCACCACATTAACTTTTGCTGATGTTGTTCTTGTCTCTAATGTTTATCTGGATTTTCTGATTTGGTTTCCCAGTCCTAACTTGGGTTCATGTCTTTATTCACTTGTTTATATTTATCAAATATCAAGTATGGTTTGATTTAGTTTTCATTCACTGGACCCTCTCCTTATCTGCATCATGACACGTGACCCCATTCTAGTTCCCTCCACACCTGGACTCACATAAGCACTCACCTCGCTGACACTGGATTTATATTTTAAGTTCTCTCCTGGGTTTTGGAAATGATGATCTTGGCTTAGATAAACGATTTTCTGTTTGGTTTTGATCTCTTGGTTTCTAATTCATTGGGAATTAATCTATAACTGGTGAAATTATTGGCGTAACTCCTCTGTCAGGATCCGACCCTGTCAAAACCACATGTCTGACTTGCCTTATTCATCAAAAGGGGAATTGATGTGGAATTAGAGTGACTAGGCTGTCAGCATTACTGATCCTCTCCCAATTACACTCATTTAATTATCTTCACTCATTGCTTGTTATGGCTTGGATGAATGTTCACTACACAGAATTACAGTGGTATTGGAAAAAAACATCCTGCTGGGTGTGCCATAAATGCTATGCTGATTAAACTTCGAGACTGTTATTTTTGCTCCAGGGATTATTAGCATGAAACAAATGATTTTGCATTCAATAAGTGCTCAATAAATATTTGTTGAGTCAAATCAAGTGTTTTCTAAATGTTCAGCTTTTGACAAGTCTAAAGTACAATACATGGTGGCATTATTTGGCATTTCATTTGGAACCAGCCTTTCTGTAGCCTGTAACCTTTTATGTAGGCTGTAATCACACTCATTCTATTTTGAAACTTGGACAATCACAAAGCTGGAGCTCACTTTGAAATCAACCAGCTTTTCGCACAGCTGCCTTACCGTCTTGTGCAATATTTCAGACACAGAGAATATTCTGTTGGAAAAAGCCAAATGATGTAATGAGAATTCAGATAGTCCCAAACAGTGTTAGCAGAAAAAGTTTCACATTTGCAAAGTATTTTGATCACATCACGGTGCCTGAAAATACCTACAGTGGTTGGCAAAAATATTACAGTAGTTTCAGACCATTAGAATCCATAGGGAAAGTACTCTGGTATAAATAGTTTCTCAGAATAACTCACTTTAAGGTAGCATTAGAAGATCCTGTGAACTATCAGCTGATATGTATTTCTAAAGGAAAAAAAACATTGAATGAAATATGTGTCTCAGTAGAAGGTATGAATGACTGTTAAGGCACTGTATGAAATGAAGATGGTCTTGGCTGGTACATTGTCACTGTACATGGTGTCAACCCATGAAGACCATTACCTAAAGCCAGGGTCACTGTCGTTGACACCGTTTTCTGGGAACGATAAGTCACATCAGGATTTGCTGTTCATGGAGATACCTCTAAAATGTTTCTCAAAGTAAAGGTGCCAAAGAAAAACAAATAAACAAAAATAAAAGGTTCTGTAAACAAAGTATTTTGGAGAATACAGGCTTCTGTATCCATTCCTTGGTGAATCACAACACACATTAAAGCCTGGGAGAAACCCTGCAGTAAAGAAATCATTTTAACTTTATTTCACCTAGTAGGTCCTTCTTGTTTCTTTTCATTTAACCTTGTCAATATCTCATGAACATAATCTTCTTTATACACTTTGGGAGACACTTCTCTGGAATGTAATCCACAAATGTTTAAGAGGATTCCTTAAACATTTCAAGTGATTCTCCCCTTTCCACTGACAAGAAAAATACTGAAAGGCCCAAGAGTGCCTTTATTATATGCTTCAGAATTTGCAAACAACTCGTTTAATCAAGTAATCTATTATGGGCTCTGCTCTGATTGTAACTTCTATAGCTACTGAAGTGCTACTTTCTTGCTGAACACAGAACTCCAAAGATTCTCTGACTTGGGTTTTACAATGAAAGATCTGGCCTGCCAACTCTTTTTTACCTGGAGGAGAGAACAACTCTTACTTCTGTGTCTCCAAATAAAATTTATTATTAGTATTTAGGCAATGTGATCACTTAGTGTCAGGGTTATTTTAATGTATATTATTCAAATGATTACTATGTTACAGTAGACATACTATACACTGGAGAATATAAAGATGATCATGTCACAGACCTTGACCCAGAAGAATTCAGAATGTAAAGAAGAAAGTTAAACAACCAAGCACGTCAGCATTCTGATACTTTGTAGGTCACTGCAAAATACTACAACACATAGACGTTATTAGCTCTGCTTTGAAGGACTTAGGAACAATCCAAGAGGTTGATAAACAAAAGATGACTGTGCATTCCCCAGGTCAAAAATTCATTTGTTTTTAATTAATATTTATTTAAAATATTTACTGAGCACCTATTTTGTGCCATACACCCTTCTACGCATTAGGGGCGCACAACGAACAAAAGGGACAAACACATCTGCCTCACAGAGCTTATTTTCTAGTGGTAGATATAAATTATTCATGAGAAAATCAATATATAAACAAAAATAAATAAAGCACATATTCATTTAGAAAAGGATAATTACTAGAAAATAAGGCAAGGCAAGAAAAGTAACCTGAAGAATCTGTGGCAGCAGACAAGGGTGAAATTATAGATAAGATGGCCAGGGAAATCCTCACTGAGGTGACTTTTTAGTAAAGACCTGAAAGAAGTGAAAGGACAAGCCCAGGGAACATCTGGACACAGTTATCCAGGTAGTGGGAGTTGTGAGGGCTAAAACTACAAGCTGTGCAAATGCCTGGCATGTGCGAGGAAGTGAAGAGGCCAGTGTGGCTGCAGCAAAGGAGAAGGAGAGAGTAAAAGGAGATAAGGTCAAGAACTAAGGGGTACAGGTCAAGAAGGCCTTGTGGGCTGCAGTAATGACTCTGCCTTTTACTTAAGTAAGATGACGAGCCATGGGTGCTGAGCACAGAAGCACCATGATCCAAGTTACATATAACTGAATGTTAAATATAGCACTCATATTGGCATGTTGAGAGTAGATAAAAGGAAAGTAAAAGCAAAATAAGAGAAATACACTAGGACGTTATTAAAATAATATAAATGAAAATTGATGGAAGCTCAGGTCACAATAACAGAGTGGGATGGGAAGAAGTGTTTGGAGTCTGAGTATATTTTGAAGGATTTACTAGTGTATATAGAGCCTGAATAAAAAATTAAGTCAAAACCACTCCACATTTCTTAATGGAGTTGCCATCAACTGAGTTATAGAAGACCCAGGATGAATCAGATTTCTTATAAGAGAAAATTTTCCTTGAAGTTTTATGGCCCCTTATTTGCATGGGCCCCTTCCAAGCCCTGGGAGAGGGCCTGAAAATATGCTACATCAATCATATCTTTCTGTAATATTTGCCAAAGTAAGATATTTTAGCCCACTGCGATTTTTCTTTACTTTGTATTCCTCTTTATCATAATCCTCCTCCTATCTGGTGGTGCTGGAATGGCCGCAGGTACTTTTGGGATTTAAATTAAGATAATTTGAGGATATTATTAGATTGAATTTAATGGAATATATGTATCACTTCTGTGTATAGTTGTTATTGCTAGCCATTCTCCTATACTCCCACTACTGATGTGATGATTCATCTGGCTTTGTGACATAAAGGTATAAGGCCAGAATTTGCAAATGAACATAGTCTACGGCATACAGGAATAAAACTATAGGTAACAGAGGAGAAACAAGGGTTGAAATGTACTGAACAAGATTTAGTCTGTGGAAAATATTTCTAGTAATCATGTATATAAGACTGTAGGCAGAAGATTCCATACTTATTGCCACCTAGTCAAAAGAGAAGTTCCCTTCTATTCTGATTATACTCAGTGATGCAGTTTATACAATTATGACCACAGGAGAATATTTTATGAGAATCATACAAAATAGAATTTATCAGAATTTCTGTATCTGAAGAAGTACTACTATAAAGACAGAGTGTATCTACGTGTGAGGTCACACATTTTATGCATTCTAATGTACCATATCATATCTCAATATATCTGTTTCATGTTGTTTTCATGAAGCTTGGCGGTTCCTTCAAATGGTTCACAAAAGTGCCACCTTGAAACTGAACCTGAAAAATATGTGCTCCAATGACAAAGCTCCTATATATATTCATCACTAAATTAGTGGTTGTTGTATTGACTAGGCTCTTGTATTTTTGATTATCCAATTCATGAAGAGAAGTGAAATCATATTAACATAAGGGAAATATATTTAACTTTACTTCTCAGTTGACACAAAATAGTGACATTAACAACAACAAATCCTCATAATATAGAACTGTTATAAAGATCAGTGACAAACTGATTAATGTCCGTGAACAATTCAAATAGTATTTAAGATTGGAGAATACTCAAGAAAACTGTGTGTTCCTTGAAATCTTACAATTCGATAAGAAAATACTTGAAAAGGATTTTAACCAAATTTTACAATAATTCTAAAATTTTACATGGCATTTCCAATAACAGGTTGTGAAGCAAAAAGAACATTTCTAGCATATCCAAATAAGAAAAAAAATCATTTATGTTAGAGGAATAACCGAATTATCTTTTTCTTCTCTCTAATAAAATTGATATTATAAAATTATTGGAACATGATGAGGTAATCAAAGAATAGAGGAGGGAAAGGATTATAGAGGTTTTTCAGGCAGTTTATTAATAAAAATAGTATGCTAATTTTCTGGATTTGAAAAGCTTAAAGTATTCATAAGTTTATAAAATTTATAATTTATTAATATTTATTTTCTCATCTATTTGTCATGAGAAGCATGACAGAAAATGCCTGGATTGCTTTGAATAGACTATTGGAAGAAATATGGATGTTAATGACTCTGTTACTGAAGACTCAGAATAAAGTGAGGAGCTTGGTAAAGAAAATCTAAATTGCCTCAGAAAATATATGAATCGTCATGAATAAACTGTTAGCAATATGGATGTGAAAGATACTGCCAATGAGAGCTCAGAATGAAATGAGAAATGTTAGCGGAAACTGGAGGAAAGCTGATCCTTTGTTAGTGGCAGTAAGCTTAGTGGAAGTGTGTCCTGCAGTTATGTGGAAATCAGAATTTGTAAGTGATGAACTTGAATATTTAGGTGAGGAGATTTTCCAAGCAAAATGTCAAAAATATAGAAAAACTTGCACATTTATTTGGGGAAAGTGTTAAATGAACTTCTTGATGTTTATAACAAAATTTGAGAAGAAAGAGATAAATTTAGGGGAAAATTGTTAAATGAACAAGAACCAGGACTTGAGGATTTGAGAAATTTTCAAGTTATCCAGATTGCAAAAGTTGCCAAAATTAAGAGAAAGTATGCTTTAGATGGAAAACCCAGAGCATGGTTGTGTAATTTTTGCCTATGCCTCAGAAAGATCAGAAGGTCAGAGTATTCAGACATTATGTCACATAAAAGGCTCTTTAAAGCGACTAAGGAGTATGGATCACAGATATCAGTTAAACCTAAAAGGATCTAGGAAGCTTAAGGGCATTGTCCCCCAGTCATGTGAGCAAAGCACAAGTGGGGATGGGATTATCCAGGAAAGATCTATGGACAAGTCTCTTCCTATTGACAGGAATCTCTGTGACATACATAGGAGATTCACAAGGTTTTAAGTCCTTTATACAGCAGAAACAACACCAGCTTGGACTGAAAAGGACAAAGAGTACAAAATGAAAGAAGTCTGTAGCTGTGCACCCTCCTGTGCTCCAAATACTAATGGCAGGAAACAGGCGGATATAAAACTACTCAGCTGCAAACACTTGATACTTTTCATGAGAAAAGGATGACTCGGATGGGAGATGCTAGAGCCTAGAGGGTAGAACCATTAACCATAGAGGATTATCCCCAAGTCTTGAAATCTAATGGAGTTTGCCAGACTGAGTTTCAAAAGTTCTTGGGACTGGTGACTACTCTTCCTTTCATTTTATCCATTTCTGAATTGTATGTCTGTAAATATTATCCTATGCCTGTCCCATATGTATTATGGGTGCAGATAATTTGTTCTTTAGTTTCACATGTCCATAGATGGAGAGGAAATATGCCAAGAATAGATTAACAGAGAATCTCAAATATACCTAATTTAGATGATACAAATGATGATATTTGGGATTTTTCACCTTATGAGATTTAGATGAGACTTTGGACTTTGAGTTGATGCTGTAATGGGTTAAAACTTTGTGGGATATTGGGATGTATTGTATGTATTTTATATGTGGGAAATGTGGATCTTTTGCAGCCAGAGGGTGGACTGTAGTAAGTACAATAGAATAACAGTCCCTCAAGATGTCCATGTTCTAATGCCTGGAGCTTGTGTATATGTTACTCTATATGGCAGTAGAGACTTTACAAACGTGATCAAGAATATGGACTCTGAGAAATTATCCTGTATTATATGTATATATAATCATATGAGTCTTTAAAAGTGAGGAATCTTTCCTGGCTGTGGTCAAAGAAAGACGGGATGATGGAAGAGGACTCAGAAAGATGACATATGACAAGGACTTGACCTGCCATTGCTGGCTTTGAAGAGGAATGAAGGGGAACATTAACCAAAGTATTCTGTGGCCTGTAGAAGCTGAGAATGACTCTTAGTTTATAACCAGTAAGAAAACAGGGACCTCAGTCCTGAAATTACAAGGGACTAAATTCTCCCAACAACTCAAATGAGCAAGTAAATATATCATTGCCTCAGAGATGACAGAAAGGAGAAGAGCCCTACTGACATTTTATTTAAGTGCAGTGTTACCTGGAGCAGACTTGTAACCTATAGAATTGTAATATAAAAATTTTATGTTGATTAAGCCATTAAGTTTTTCATAATTTGTTATGGCAATGACAGAAAATTAATACAGATGTTATTGAAAACTATAAGCTTGCTATTTATAAAATAGCATGAAATTCAGTGTGGCTGTAGCACAGAGTATTTAGTTAAGATTGGCTAGTAAGGTGATGAAGCTACCAAGAAGGATGGGGCCAGATTATGCAAAGCTTTTCATCTAATGGGATTCTTGGTTATATTAAATGGAGACCAACTATAGCCACTTTAGGTAAAAAGAAGAAAGATTAGTGTTTCTATTACATAAAAAAAATTAAAAATAGGAAAGAAAAAAATCAATAACCTGGTATAAAACTGTGCAAGAGGTGTAAACATACAGTTCTCAATAAAATGAAATGTAGATAGCCTTTAAACATATTAAAGGATGATCAACTTTTCTCTCTATCAGAGAAATGTACAAACCTACCGTGAGATATAAATTCCTACTTACACATTCAAACATCCAGAAATTTGACAACATGCTCTACTGGTGTGGCTGAGGAGAAACAGACACTCTCAAAGACTGCCGGTAAGAATGTAAAATTGTGCAACCCATATTGACAGCAATTTATCAATATCTAGAAGTACATATATATTTACCCTTTTCCAGCATTTGCATTTCTAAGATTCTTCCCCAAATGAGAAGATACAAAATGACAAAAGATATACTTTCGCATAGGTCTAGTCAACATGTTCTTTAATGCTATTAACAAGTTGTTTATTTTTTATTGAAGTATAGTTGATTTACAAAATTGTGTTAGTTTCAGGTATACAGCAAAGTGATTCAGCTATATGTATATTTAATTTTTTCAGATTATTTTCTATTATAGGTTATTACAAGATACTGAATACTGTTCCTTGTACTATACAGTAAATCCTTATTGCCCATCTATTTTATGTATAGTAGTTTGTACCTGTCAATCCCATACTCCTAATTTATCCCTCCCCCTCTTTCTCCTTTGGTAACCATAAGATTGTTTTCTATGTCTGTGAGCCTATTTCTGTTTTTTCTGTTTCTGTTTTTTTATTTTTATTGGAGCAATGTTGTGTTAGTTTCTACTGCACGGCAAAGTGAGTCAACTATATGTACACATATATCCCCTCTTTTTGGATTCCTGTTTCTGCTTTGTAAATAAATTTATCTGTATTTTTTTGGATTCCACATATAAGTGATAACATGTAATATTTGTATTTTGCTAACTTACTTCACTTACTATGATAATCTTTGTGTTCATCCATGTTGCTGCAAATGGCATTTTGTTCTTTTTTCTGGCTGGGTAATAGTCCATTGCATGAATGTAGATAGGTAGATGATAGGTAGATAGATAAATAGATATGGATACTACATATTCTTAAACCAATCATCTGTTGATGGACGTTTAGGTTGTTTCCATGTCTTGGCTATTATAAATAGTGCTACTATGAAATTAGGGGTGCGTGTGTCCTTTTTTTTTTTAAATTGATTTTATTTTATTTATTTATTTTTCTGGCTGCACTGGGTCTCTGCTGCTGCACCCGGGCTTTTCTCTAGTTGAGGCGAGTGGGGGCTACTCTTTGCTGCGGTGCAGTGGCTTCTCATTGCGGTGGCCTCCCTTGTTGTGGAGCGCTGGCTCTAGAGCGCAGGCTCAGTAGTTGTGGTGCACAGGGTTAGTTGCTCTGTGGCATGTAGGATCTTCCCGGACCAGGGCTCGAACCCATGTCCCCTGCATTGGCAGGCGGATTCTTAACCACTGTGCCACCGGGGAAGTCCACATGTGTCTTTTTGAATTATAGTTTTGTCCCGATATATGCCCAGGAGTGGGATTGCTGGATCATATGGTAGCTCTATTTTTAGTTTTTTAGGAACCTCCATACTCTTCTCCATAGTGGTTGTACCAATTTACATTCCCACCCAGTGTAGGAGGGTTCCCTTTTCTCCATATCCGCTTCAAATTTATTGTTTATAGACTTTTTGATGATGGCCATTCTGACAGGTGTGAGGTGATACCTCATTATGGTTTTGATTTGCATTTCTCTAATAATTAGTGATGTTGAGCATCTTTTCACGTGCCTGTGGGCCATCTGTCTTCTTTGGAGACATGTCTGTTTAGGTCTTCTGCCCATTTTTCAATTGGGTGATTTGCTTTTTTGATATTGAGTTGTATGAGCTATTTGTATATTTTGGATATTAACTCCTTGTTGGTACCATTGTTTGCAAATATTTTCTTGCATTCTATAGGTTGTCTTTTCATTTTGTTGATGGTTTCCTTTGCTGTGCAAAAACTTCTAAGTTTGATTAGGTTCCATCTGTTTATTTTTGCCTTTGTTTGTTTTTTTGGCCTCGGGAGAGAGACCTAAGAAAATATTGCTATGATTTATGTCCAAGAATATTTTGCCTATGTTCTCTTGTAGGAGTCTTATGCTATCATGTCTTAAATTTAGGTCTTTAATCCATTTTTTAGTTTATTTTTGTATATGGTGTGAAGGAGTGTTCTAATTTAATTGATTTACAGGTAGCTGTCCAGCTTTCCCAACACCACTTGCTAGAGAGACCATTTTTAATCCATTGTATATTCCTGCCGCCTTTGTCGTAGACTAATTGATCATAGGTGTGTGTGTTTATTAATAAATTGTTTTTGACACACCTCACAGTGACTGAGACACTGTAGTCCTTAAAGATCATATAGTTTTAAGTGTTGGCTTTCTGATTTTTCTGGCTTCTGCATTAATCTCCAAACTTGCTCAAAATGCTGCTATCGCTTTTCCTTCTTTTCTTGTCTACCTTGCTTTCTGTCTCACTTCAACTTGGCTTGTTCCTAGAGTAAGAAATATGTGTATTTTCAATTACTTCCCTGAATCTTTATTCAATTTTACTCCTATTCCTCCTAAGTGTTGCTTCTATGACTTTGTTTTGACTACAGAATTTGTCGTTCCTTCATTCTCGTTTTCACTTTTAAATATTCTTTCATAATCTACTAGGATCAATGCCAGCTTCTTCTAGAGATGAAAATGGGTAAGTTGATCTTTTTGATCTGATGTTTCCTAGAAAAGAATCACTTCTAAGTAACATAGGAAAATGGAGACTTTTCTCTCTCTGAACACACAAGACACCTTCCTATTAGAAACCATTTACTATGGACTTCCAGACAACTCTTCTTTCCACTATTACCTTTTATTGTAATTATTATAACAATTTCTCATTTTTCTATATTACATAAAATCAAATGTAAACTCAACCTTTGAGATGTGAAACTCTTTCCTCCAGCATGGTTGGGATCAAAATTTATTTTTGTAATATTTAGTTTTTAATTTAATTTTTAATGCTGACAACTTAGAAATGTTTCCACTTCATAGTTTATTAATGATAATAATATTTAAATATTTATGATTGTTGTCAAATTTGAGAAACCCTCTCTCAACTTTCTTTCATATATAAATTGTACAATTTTACAGTATTTCAAGTTTTATTGTACGGTGGCCAATCTTAAATATTCTTTCAATTGAAAACACTTATTAGCCAGTGTGCCAATAATTGGAAATGGTTATACAAATTAAATTTGCCGCCATATAGCTCAAACATGCTTTCTCTTCCACTGTTCATATACTTTCATTGTCCAGGGCTATAGAACATATTCATATTGCAATGAGATTTCTGGCCCTAAACTTCAGGCTCACAAGTCAGGCAAATCAGCACAGTGGGTGTGAAGGGTGATTCTGGACACCATTCCTTCACCAGGATAGCAAGCAATAAGTGAACTGTAAATGAAAATGATCATAAACCACAAAATGATCATAAACCATAAATATATCCCACTAAGCTCATCTTCTGCTTGGCTGCAACCCAAACATCCCACTCCAATACCACCTAAGTAAAGAAAAAGTATAATAAGCAGGAAGTAAGTGTGATAAAAGATGGTGGGTCCTAACTAATTGTACTTAAAATACTTTACTTTTAAATAACATATATATATATATATATAAAATTGAATCAACTTGCTCAAAGTACACCTGAAGCTAACATAACATTGTAAATTAACTATACTTCAATTTTAAAATATGGTTATTGAAAACAATAAAACAAAATACTTTATTTCTAAAAATTTATAAAATTGTTCAACCATGTGAATATATTACTAGGACTTCTCCCAGGGGAAGAAAAGGAATCTGAAGCTTAAGCTTTTTATTAACTTCACAATAAATCCACCTATGAATAAAATGCATAGTTTTATGAATAGGAATCAGAACTTCTAATTCTATTTATCAACTTTATGCACATGAAAATTCTCCAGAAGATAATGGAATATAATGCAATGAGATAATTCAATGTAATGCCCAATTAAAAATTTGTATAAGGCCATCAGATGGGAGCAGGGCCAGGGTGAAGGAGTGGTATTGATGAAAAGAAATGCAGCTAATAGAGAAGATAAATGAATCCAGCCTGGTGATTCCAATACTCAAAAAGTTACAATGGTTCAGACCTAGTCATTTCTTCAGAGTTTACCCTAAAGCAAGCCTGTTTACCTTCTTACACTGTAAATTGGGTAGAGGCAAAAACTGCTCAATTTATGTGAACCTGAGATCATCAAAGCATTTATTAGCTCACTCCACTATGAATTGTGACAGTATTAAAGTGTATGCTCTAGGCCTTAAGACACTGAAAAATCCATTCCAATAGCCCTCACTTGGAACACAATTTCTAATGTTATAAAGAATCTCTTGTATGAAAATTTTAAAAATGTGTCTGTGAAATCTGGATAATTTATAGTTCTCTTTTTCTCTCTAGTCTAACGAAGTGAGCAAGAGGGCTGAGAATAATTTTCTGTTTTAAATACTGTAAGTATAAATTGTCCTCAACTAAATCACCCAATAAATGAACATCTTAAGCTTATAATATTACATTTTCCTGAATAAAAGCTCTGGACAGGAAACAATAAAATATTACAAAATCTAATTAATACATATAAGCTTAAAGCATTTTTACAGAAAAAGAGGGAGAGGTTTCATTTTATTTTCAGGAATAAAACATTATTGCAGAAGCTCGGTGGAAGATGGCAGAAGAGTAAGACGCGGAGATCACCTTCCTCCCCACAGATACACCAGAAATACATCTACACGTGGAACAACTCCTACAGAACACCTACTGAATGCTGGAAGAAGACCTCAGACCTCCCAAAAGGCAAGAAACTCCCCATGTACCTGGGTAGGGCAAAAGAAAAAAGAATAAACAGAGACAAAAAATAGGGACGGGACCTGCACCAGTGGGAGGGAGCCGTGAAGGAGGAAACGTTTCCACACACTAGGAAGCACCTTTGCGGGCACAGATGGTGGGTGGTGGAGCGGGTAAGCTTTGAAGCCATAGAGGAAACTGTAGCCACAGGTGTGCGGAGGGCAAAGTGGAGAGATTCCCTCACAGAGGATTGGTGCCAACCAGCACTCAAGAGCCCGAGAGTCTTGTCTGCTCACCCGCCGGGGCAGGCAGGGGCTGGGAGCTGAGGCTCAGGCTTCGGTTGAATGCCGGGAGAGGACTGGGGTTGGCGGCATGAACACAGACTGAAGGGGTTAGTGCACCACGGCTAGCTGGGAGGGAGTCCGGGAAAAAGTCTGGACCTGCAGAAAAGGCTAGAGACATTTTCTTCCCTCTTTGTTTCCCGGTGCTCGAGGAGAGGGGATTAAAAGTGCTGCTTAAAGGAGCTCCAGAGACAGAAGTGAGCTGTGGATAACAGGGTGGACCCCAGAGACTGGCATGAGACGCTAAGGCTGCTGCTGCAGCCACCAAGAAGCCTGTGTGCAAGCACAGGTAACTGTCCACACCTCTCCTCCCTGGAGCCTGTGCAGCCCGCCACTGCCAGGGTCCCGGGATCCAGGGACAACTTCCCCAGGAGAACGCACGGTGCGCCTCAGGCTGGTGCAATGTCATGCTGGACTCTGCCGCCGCAGACTCGCCCCGCATCCGTACCCCTCCCTCCCCCTGGCCTGAGTGAGCCAGACACCCGAATCAGCGGCTCCTTTAACCCCATCCTGTCTGAGCGAAGAACAGGTGCCCTAAGGAGACCTACACACAGAGGCAGGGCCAAATCCAAAGCTGAACCCCGGGGGCTGTGCGAACAAAGAAGAGAAAGGGAAATTTCTCCCAGCAGCCTCAAGAGCAGCGGATTAAAGCTCCACGATCAATTTGATGTACCCTGCATCTGTGGAACACCTGAATAGACAACGAATCATCCCAAATTGAGGAGGTGGACTTTGAGAACAAGACAGATTATTTTTTCCTCTTTTTGTGAGTGTGTATGTGTATGCTCTGTGTGAGATTTTGTCTGTATAGCTTTGCTTTCACCATTCGTCCTAGGGTTCTGTCCCTCCGTTTTTTTTTTTCTTTAAAAAAATTTGTTTTTCTTAATACTTATTTTTTATTTTAATAACATTATTTTTTTATCTTACTTTATTTTATTTTATTTTACCCTCTTTCTTTCTTTCTACTTTTTCTCCCTTTTATTCTGAGCTGTGTGGATGAAAGGCTCTTGGTGCTCCAGCCAGGAGTCAGTGCTGTGACTCTGATGTGGGAGAGCCAACTTCAGCACACTGGTCCACAAGAGACCTCCCAGCTCCACGTAATATCAAATGGCGAAAATCTCCCAAAGATCTCCATCTCAATGCCAAGACCCAGCTTCACTCAACGACCAGCAAGCTACAGTGCTGGACACCCTATGCCAAACAACTAGCAAGACAGGAATACAGCCCCATCCATTAGCAGAGAGGCTGCCTAAAATCATAATAAGTACACAAACACCCCAAAACACACCATCAGACGTGGACCTGCTCACCAGAAAGACAAGATCAAGCCTTATCCACCAGAACACAGGCACTACTTCGCTCCACCAGGAAGCCTACACAACACACTGAACCAACTTTAGCCACTGGGGACAGACACCAAAAACAACGGGAACTACGAACCTGCAGCCTGCAAAAAGGAGACCCCAAACACAGTAAGACAAGCAAAATGAGAAGACAGAAAAACACACAGCAGATGAACGAGCAAGGTAAAACCCCAACAGACCTAACAAATGAGGAGGAAATAGGCAGTCACCTGAAAAAGAATTCAGAACAATGATAGTAAAGATGATCCAAAATCTTGGAAATAGAATAGACAAAATGCAAGAAACATTTAACAAAGACCTAGAAGAACTAAAGAGGGAACAAGCAATGATGAACAACACAATAAATGAAATTTAAAATACTCTAGAAGGGATCAATAGCAGAATAACTGAGGCAGAAGAACGGATAAGTGTCTTCGAAGATAAAATAGTGGAAATAACTACGGCAGAGCAGAATAAAGAAAAAAGAATGAAAAGAACTGAGGACAGCCTCAGAGACCTCTGGGACAACATTAAATGCACCAACATTCGAATTATAGGGGTCCCAGAAGAAGAAGAGAAAAAGAAAGGGATTGAGAAAATATTTCAAGTGATTATAGTTGAAAACTTCCCTAATATGGGAAAGGAAATAGTTAATCAAGTCCAGGAAGCACAGAGAGTCCCATACAGGATAAATCCAAGGAGAAACACGCCAAGACACATATTCATCAAACTATCAAAAATTAAATACAAAGAAAACATATTAAAAGCAGCAAGGGAAAAACAAGAAATAACACACAAGGGAATCCCCATAAGGTTAACAGCTGATCTTTCAGCAGAAACTCTGCAAGCCAGAATGGTCTGGCAGGACATTTAAAGTGATGAAGGAGAAAAACCTACAACCAAGATTACTCTACCCAGCAAGGATCTCATTCACATTTGATGGACAAATTAAAACCTTTACAGACAAGCAAAAGCTGAGAGAGTTCAGCATCACCAAACCAGTTTTACAACAAATGCTAAAGAAACTTCTCTAGGCAAGAAACACAAGAGGAGGAAAAGACCTACAAAAATGAACCCAAAACAATTAAGAAAATGGGAATACGAACATACATATCGGTAATTACCTTAAATGTAAATGGATAAAATGCTCCCATCAAACGACACAGATTGGCTGAATGGATACAAAAACAGGAACCATATATATGCGGTCTACAAGAGACCCATTTCAGACCTAGGGACACATACAGACTGAAAGTGAGGGGATGGAAAAAGATAATCCATGCAAATGGAAATCAAAAGAAAGCTGGAGTAGCAATTCTCATATCATACAAAATAGAATTTAAAATAAAGACTATTACAAGAGACAAAGAAGGACACTACATAATGATCAAGGGATCGATCCAAGAAGAAGATATAACAATTGTAAATATTTATTCACCCAACATAGAAGCACCTCAATACATAAGGCAGATACTAACAGCCATAAAAGGGGAAATCGACAGTAACACATTCATAGTAGGGGACTTAAATACCCCACTCTCACCAATGGACAGATCATCCAAAATGAAAATAAATAAGGAAATACAATCTTTAAATGATACATTAAACAAGATGGACTTAATTGATATTATAGGACATTCCAGCCAAAAACAACAGAATACACATTTCTCTCAAGTGCTCATGGAACATTCTCCAGGATAGATCATATCTTCGGTCACAAATCAAGCCTTGCTAAATTTAAGAAAATTGCAATTGTATCACGTATCTTTTCCAACCACAATGCTATGAGACTAGATATCAATTACAGGAAAAGATCTGTAAAAAATACAAACACATGGAGGCTAAACAATACACTACTTAATATCAAAGTGATCACTAAAGAAATCAAACAGGGAATCAAAAAATACCTAGAAAAAAAGGACAATGGAGACACAATGACCCAAAACCTATGGGATGCAGCAAAAGCAGTTGAAAGAGGGAAGTTTATAGCAATACAATCCTACCTTAAGAAACAGGAAACATCTTGAATAAACAACCTACCCTTGCACCTAAAGCAATTAGAGAAAGAAGAACAAAAAATTCCCAAAGTTAGCAGAAGGAAAGAACTCATAAAGATCAGATCAGAAAAAATGAAAAAGAAATGAAGGAAATGACAGCAAAGGTCTATAAAACTAAAACCTGGTTCCTTGAGAAGATAAACAATATTGATAAACCATTAGCCAGACTCATCAAGAAAAAATAAGGAGAAGACTCAAATCAATAGAATTAGAAATGAAAAAGAAGTAACAACTGACACTGCAGAAATACAAAAGATCATAAGAGATTACAAAAAGCAACTCTATGCCAATAAAATGCACAACCTGGAAGAAATGGACAAATTCTTAGAAATACACAACCTGCTGAGTATGAATCACGCAGAAATAGAAAATATAAACAGACCCATCACAAGCACTGAAATTGAAACTATGATTAAAAGTCTTCCAACAAACAAAAGACAAGGACCAGATGGCTTCACAGGTGAATTCTATCAAACATCTAGAGAAGAGCTAACACCTATCCTTCTCAAACTCTTCCAAAATAGAGCAGAGGGAGGAACACTCCCAAACACATTCTACGAGGCCACCATCACCCTGATACCAAAACCAGGCAAAGATGTCACAAAGAAAGAAAAATACAGGCCAATATCACTGATGAACATAGATGCAAAAATCCTCAACAACATACTAGCAAACAGAATCCAACAGCACATTAAAAGGATCATACACCATGATCAAGTGGGGTTTATTCCAGGAATGCAAGGATTCTTCAATATACACCAATCAAACAACATGATACACCATATTAACAAATTGAAGGAGAAAAACCATATGATCATCTCAATACATGCAAAGAAAGCTTTCGATAAAATTCAACACCCATTTATGATAAAAAGCCTGCAGAAAGTAGGCATAGAGGAACTTTCCTCAACATAATAAAGGCCATATATGACAAGCCCACAGCAAACATCATTCTCAATGGTGAAAAACTGAAATCATTTCCAGTAAGATCAGGAAAAAGACAAGGTTGCCCACTCTCACCACTATTATTCAACATAGTTTTGGAAGTTTTAGCCACAGCTATCAGAGAAGCAAAAGAAATAAAAGGAATACAAATCAGAAAAGAAGAAGTAAAGCTGTCACTGTTTGCAGATGACATGATACTATACATAGAGAATCCTAAAGACTGTTCCAGAAAACTACTAGAGCTAATCAATGAATTTGGTAAAGTAGCAGGATACAAAATTAATGCACACAAATCTCTGGCATTCGTATATACTAATGATGAAAAATCTGAAAGTGAAATCAAGAAAACACTCCCATTTACCATTGCAACAAAAAGAATAAAATATCTAGGGATAAACCTACCTAAGAAAACAAAAGACGTGTATGCAGAAAATTATAAGACACTGATGAAAGAAATTAAAGATGATACAAATAGATGGAGAGATATACCGTATTCTTGGATTGGAAGAATCAACATTGTGAAAATGACTCTACTACCCAAAGCAATCTACAGATTCAATGCAATCCCTATCAAACTACCACTGGCATTTTTCACAGAACTAGAACAAAAAATTTCACAATCTGTATGGAAATAAAAAAGACCCCGAATAGCCAAAGCAATCTTGAGAACGAAAAATGGAGCTGGAGGAATCAGGCTCCCTGACTTCAGACTATACTACAAAGCTACAGTAATCAAGACAGTATGGTACTGGCACAAAAACAGAAATATAGATCCATGGAACAGGATAGAAAGCCCAAGATAAACACACGCACATTTGGTCAACTTATCTTTGATAAAGGAGGCAGGAATATACAGTGGAGAAAGGACAGCCTCTTCAGTAAGTGGTGCTGGGAAAACTGGACAGGTACATGTAAAAGTATGAGATTAGAAAACTCCCTAACACCATACACAAAAATAAGCTCAAAATGGATTAAAGACCTAAATGTAAGGCCAGACACTATCAACGTCTTAGAGGAAAACAGAGGCAGAGCACTCTATGATATAAATCACAGCAAGATCCTTTCTGACCCATCTCCTAGAGAAAGGGAAATAAAAACAAAAATAAACAGATGGGACCAATGAATCTTAAAATTTTTTCCACAGCAAAGGAAACCATTAACAAGAACAAAAGACAACCCTCAAAATGGGAGAAAATATTTGCAAATGAAGCAACTGACAAAGGATTAATCTCCAAAATTTACAAGCAGCTCATGCAGCTCAATAACAAAAAAACAAACAACCCAATCCAAACATGGGTAGAAGTCCTAAATAGACATTTCTCCAAAGAAGATATACAGACTGTCAACAAACATATGAAAGAATGCTCAACATCATTAATCATTAGAGAAATGCAAATCAGAACTACAATGAGATATCATCTCACACTCGTCAGAATGGCCCTAATCAAAAAATCTAGAAACAATAAATGCTGGAGAGGGTGTAGAGAAAAGGGAACACGCTTTCACTGTGTGGGAATGTAAATTGATACAGCCACTATAGAGAACAGTATGGAGGTTCCTTTAAAAACTAAAAATAGAACTACCATACGACCCAGCAATCCCACTACTGGGCATATACCCTGAGAAAACCATAATTCAAAAAGAGTCATATACCAAAATGTTCATTGCAGCTCTATTTACAATAGCCCGGAGATGGAAACAACCTAAGTGCCCATCATCGGATGAATGGGTAAAGAAGATGTGGCACATATATACAATGGAATATTACTCAGCCATAAAAAGAAATGAAATTGAGCTATTTGTAATGAGGTGGATAGACCTAGAGTCTGTCATACAGAGTGAAGTAAGTCAGAAAGAAAAAGAGAAATACCGTATGCTAACACATATATATGGAATTTAAGAAAAAAAAAATGTCATGAAGAACCTAGGGGTAAGGCAGGAATAAAGATGCAGACCTCCTAGAGAACGGACTTGAGGTTATGGGGAGGGGGAAGGGTGAGCTGTGACAGGGCGAGAGAGAGTCATGGACATATACACACTAACAAACGTAGTAAGGTAGATAGCTAGTGGGAAGCAGCTGCATGGCACAGGAATATTGGCTCAGTGCTTTGTGACAGCCTGGAGGGGTGGGATAGGGAGGGTGGGATAGGGAGGGTGGGAGGGAGGGAGACGCAAGAGGGAAGACATATGGGAACATATGTATAACTGATTCACTTTTTTATAAAGTAGAAACTAACACACCATTGTAAAGCAATTATACTCCAATAAAGATGTTAAAAAAAAAAATAAGAGTCATGTTCATTGCAGCTCTATTTACAATAGCCAGGAGACGGAAGCAACCTAAGTGTCCATCTTCAGATGAACTGATAAAGAAGATGTGGCACATATATACAATGGAATATTACTCAGCCATAAAAAGAAATGAAATTGAATTATTTGTAGTGAGGTGGATGGACCTAGAGTCTGTCATACAGAGTGAAGTAAGTCAGAAAGAGAAAGACAAATACCGTATGGTAACACATATATATGGAATCTAAGAAAAAAAAAAAAGAATAAAGACACAGACCTACTAGAGAATGGACTTGAGGATATGGGGAGGGGGAAGGGTAAGCTGTGACAAAGTGAGAGAGTGGTATGGACATATATACACTACCAAATGTGAAATAGATAGCTAGTGGGAAGCAGCCACATAGCACAGGGAGATCAGCTCGGTGCTCTGTGACCACCTAGAGAGGTGGGATAGGGAGGGTGGGAGGGAGGGAGACGCAAGCGGGAAGAGATATGGGAATACATGTATATGTACAACTGAATCACTTTGTTTTAAAGCAGAAACTAACACAGCATTGTAAAGCAATTATACTCCAATAAAGATGTTAGGTAAAAAAAAAAAAAAAAAATTATTGCAGAGCTCTTTGTACATCTTAACATCTAAAGCTTCAATAACATGGTCATTTAAGGCACATACAGAGTTAAAAAACAATCTAGTATACCAGACCCATTTACGTAACAGTTTTCTACTGGTTCCATAGATAGTGAAAATTTCTATTATACTCACGCTGGTCTTTATTACATGCCTTTTTATGAACACAATCATTTCATAGTCCATTTGGTTTGATTTTTGTCAGGAGACCAATTACAATTGGCTCTTTATTCCCAGAAACATCTCCATCCTTAATTCAAATGAAGAGCTCATGTTCCCAAGTACTTAGAGCAAAATTATTGGAGATACAGGAGATTGTGGCTTCAACTTCTGACTGTGAGACCTTGGAAAATATTTTATTGAGTTGTGCTTCAATCACTACAGCTTTTAAAATCAAAATGTGAGAGATGAAAGAAATAAAAATAAAACCCTAGATTATATTCAGGTGCCAAAGCTGAATTTTGAAAATCAGAAAACGCCATAAGTGCAAATACTCTATACTTACACTATATTTACATACTCCCTTACAGACTACAATTTTGCCTCCCTAAAGAGTCTATACCTACTTGGTGGCTAACTTTCCTCATTGCTCCTGACCCCTTATGATAATAATTTACTAAAACTTAGGAAATTCCCTCAGTTTTTCCCATCCATACTTCCAGACTCATCTTGTTTTTTTCTCCTTGTTGAATACTGAGAATAACTTAGGGAATAAATGCCTATGTTCTGCCCCTACTTTACACTCTTTCCAGTGCTTTAATATACCCATATTGTTAATATTTATATCCACAGGGTATTCCCTGTCTATGGATTTCATATTTCATTCTGTGCTAATATGCAGATAGTTTATCTTCTTTCCCATTATGCGAAACCCATTATGCGAAATCCTGACATACATCCATGGCTACTCTAAAAATCTACATTTAACTTGGCTCACAGAGTTTAAAAGAAGTGTAGACCCCCCCATCCCAAGCTTACCCTCTGCCTTAGATAATTTCAACAAGTTATCAAAGAATGAAAAGGGACAACTATGAATTCTCAAATCAACAGTTTAAAGGCAGCCAATAAAATCTATAAAAATGCATCAGGAATCTATGCCACAGAACTGCAGACTAGAAATCACAAATAAATGTGCTCTTGCCTTTGTCATAGTTTTACGGACTTTCAACATCTTATCTGGAATCACGTTACTCTACTCAATGAAGTGCTGAGATATCCCCAATCTTTCTCAAAGTGGCTTTCTCCCCCATTCCACTAAATCCATATGAATGTCCATTCAATCTTTCTATCTGGTGGGACTGTCTGAGCTGAGATCTTTTATGAGATCCTTAGAGAAGAAAAACAAGCTACTCTTCCTTGAAAGTTAACAATTCAGGGGTTTCACTGTATTTTCATTTGAGAAAAGTGCAGCAAAACTGCTCAGGCCTGGGGGACACGAATAATATCTCATATCTCTTTGATGTCCTAACAGAATCTAATACCATGCCAGCATGCAGTGTTCACTCAAATATGCTAATGGCGTACAAACTACTCGATAGCATAAATCTAAAGTATGTGGCATTTCGCTATTGCCATGGTCTCTAATGCCTCCTGTGTTGTGGTGGCCAGAGCCCCTCAATGCCACAGAGGGGAAAAAATCAGTTAAAAAATTATTTACATTTTAAATTTCATATCAGGAATGCACATTTAAGATAAATCATAAATGGGTTCAGAATTTTTCTTTAACAGATTAAAATATTTTCATTCCTTTCCACAGAGACGTGCACACACCTACACAACATAGGCTGACAAAATGTAAGCAGACAGCTCTAGCAGAAAGTAAAACAAATCATCTCCCATGATAGAACATCCCCAATAATTTCTATTTTGAGAGACTTTGTATAAAAGCTAGATGTCTTGTACAAGTTCATCTTGTCTGTAAGGATTCTGCGATGTAGTTTATTTTTACAGTGTTTTTGAATGTCTACTCAATATATTATTGTGTTAGGATGTCAATCACAAAGGAACGAAGTTAATATAACAATATATGGGAAACTCTGGCATGTTGAAAGTCAAGGGTCTGGCATTGAAAAACTTTTCCCCCTGTAGAAAACAATTTTTTACTGGGTCTAAACCGTTCAGTTGAAATTTGTCACCAGTTAGCCTGACTACACAATAATTTTCTACATGCACACTCTTTCACACCCACTCCTGCCATTACCCCTCTTTTTATCTGCACAGTTTACCAATATAAAGAAATTGCCTAATTCAAGTACAGTAACGGTCATCATTATCACATTTATTATTTCCTTATATGGCACCTCACATTCTTACGGTTCAACTGTCTTATTGAAATTATGTTGAACACTCACAACTACATCATTAATAAATTCTATTAAAGTTGCAGCTACCTATACTGTGTGGTTTTGGTGAGATCTGGTTTCCTAATGCCACTCTGGTCATAGGCAGATTTTGCCCTTAGCTCACTCGACACTTAGTCAATGCCCTTGCCTTTGTCTTGTAATTCAAGTACATAAAATGCAATTATAGATAAAATCCCTCTTGAAACTAGTTTTTCATTGTCTCTCCAAAGTAAATTTCCTTTATGCATTAAGTCATATCCCAGGGCATTCCACAACACTGGCTGCCACTTGGATTCTTGTTCTCTCTGTATCAAAGTGGTCAATTTATATTCTTACCCTAATACTTCTGAGTTCTAGTCAATTTCCCTCATATATTTGTAGTTACCACTTAAAAAAAAATAGGGTTCTTGATGTGTTCAAAGGTAATCAATAATTTACTTTAAGTAAAAATTTGAATAAAATAGATTATTCGGAAACTGAATAAATTGTAGACTATTTTTGGTATCCTAAACTTTCAACATTTAAAAAAATATTTTTCCCCTCTATGTATTGCTGCTATCAATTCTGTGGCTTTTGGCTATAATGGTGTGTTGATTTTCATCTAATCCCTATAACAACTATTTTATCTTTCTTGTTATAAGCCATATGGCCTTTGAATTTTTAGTTATCATTGTATATTATGGGCCTCACTCAATACTCCCAGATGACACTTTACTTTGTTTGTGGTGCATTTGTTTTTTCCCTCAGTAAAATAATTATTTTAACAGAAACAGGTGGATCAAAATTGTGATCTTTATCTTTTGTATTAAAATTACATTTAAATCTTCTGCAGGTAAAAGAGCTATGTTACACATTCCAAAAATCTAGTTAGCTTTAGTTTCTAAATGTTATCACATTTTTAAAAGCTTCTAAAATCTTTCCCCCTTCTCTTTTCCTCTCTGCCTCTCTCCTTCTTTTCATCCCCTCCTTCCTTCTTCCTGCCAATAAATATTTACTGAACACTTATTTTGTACCAATAACACAGTAGATACTGATGTTATGGCTGGAATTAAGACAAGCACCCTCACTGGCCTTACAAGCTATTGAAATATGTTGACATATTTTTAAGTGTTAGGGTATAATTTTGGAATGCTTTGTAATTTCTTATAAACCCATTAGCTTAAACTAAAGCTAAATGTATCATAAGAGATTAAAATCCCAATCAGATCATGTTGGAATCCTACTACTTTTTTTTTTAAGTTGTGGGCTGTTCTTTATTTTTTCCCAGTAATCTCTGTCTCTGCCAGTCATTCTGAGTTGGCTGCCATTTCCTTTCAGTCTCTGTCATCTTTTTGGTCCAGCAGGGTTTCTGATTCAATTTTTTTCATTTTTTTTTAAGAAGATGTTGGGGGTAGGAGTTTATTAATTAATTTATTTATTTTTGCTGTGTTGGGTCTTCGTTTCTGTGCAAGGACTTTCTCTATTTGTGGCAAGCGGGGGCCACTCTTCATCGCGGTGCGCGGGCCTCTCACTATCGCGGCCTCTCTTGTTGCGGAGCACAGGCTCCAGACGCGCAGGCTCAGTAGTTGTGGCTCACGGGCCTAGTTGCTCCGCAGCATGTGGGATCTTCCCAGACCAGGGCTCGAATCCGTGTCCCCTGCATTAGCAGACAGATTCTCAACCACTGCGCCACCAGGGAAGGCCCAGTTTTATTGAGAAATAATTGACAGATCATGTAAAAGCCTAGGGCATACAGCATGATGGTTTGATTTACACATTTTGTGAAATGATTATCACTGTAGGTTCAGCTAAGAACAATCATCTCATACAGATACAATAAAAAGAAAAGGAAGAAGAATAAGGAAAAAAATTTTCCTTGTGATCCTTTTTAGGGTCTACTCTCTTAACTTTCCTACATATCATGCAGCAGTGTTAGCTCGAGTCATCATGCTGTACACTACGTCTCTAGTACTTGTCCTGTAATGGGAAGTTTGTAACTTTTGATCACCTTCCTCCAATTCCCCCTCCCCCAAACCCCTGGCTCTGGTAATCATAAGTTTGGCTTTTTTTTTTTGCTATGAGTTTTGTTGTTGTTTTCTAGATAGAATTCTATTTCTTATATACACCTGATGTTTTGGATCTACATTGTTTGGAGGGGAACCACATACACTGATGGGCTTATTCTTCTGATATTTAAAGGTGGATGTCTGAGTAATTATGATGAGAATAAATCTGGATAAATAAGTTAAGACACAAAAAATATAATTGTCACCTCTATCTTTCCTATGAAAGAAATTCATCTGAGCCCTAAAGGTCCCTGCGATCCAGGGTCAGCACATACAATAGTTACAAGGGTGAGTGGAGTGTGCAAGGCTATGTCTCTCCACCTGCAGGATGAGGCACATATTGTTTCATACAAAAATGATATCTGATGGCCCAGCCTTGCTCCTAAGAGCCTATAACTTCCAAGAAAGGGACTCCTTTTATTTGCTCTCCGGTAATCTGCAGGCTAATGGTGTCCTTGGTTATATCTTTGAAAGTTTATCTTCCTTTCTTCAACCCGCAAATCAACCGTAACTGCCATCTTAAGGTTTTCTTTACAACAGTAAAAATGGAATGACTATGTGCTTCTTTTCTCTCTGCAAAGGCTGGAAGCCAGAAGAAAGGCAGGAGCTCAAAATATTGTGTATTGTTTTGGCATCCCAAGCAGCCAGCTGTTAACTGGAGTTCCATAGGACTAGCCAGGGATGTCAGCAGTTGACTCTGGCATCTATGTTATGAATGACATCTTGGGATAAAATCCCCTTCTAGTTTCTTGGCAGCTTAAGAATCTCAGATGGAGATAAAAACATGGCTCTCAATGCCTCGATGAGTGGCTGGAATATTTTGGACCTGCTTGAGCCAGTATGAGATTTGTGCACATTTCTGATTTTCAACCCAGTTTTGAATTGATATTCAACACCCAAGAAGTAGAGACTTACAATGAAAAACATCTTTAATTGGTTCAAATCTTCCAAGTTCCATTACTGTGAAGAAAGAATACCTGTACAGGTTTTTCTGATCTTTCATCTGCTCATGATTGCTTTTCCTAATCAAAAGTAGCAAGGTAAGAGTCTTTCTTATTTGCTGTTTGAAATACAGTACTAATCTTTGTAGACAAGCAGAAGGAAATTATTCTTTTCACTAGCAATAGCTGTTTAAATTTCAAAGATAGCAATAGCTGTTTAAATTTCAAAGATTATATTAAAAGGTGTGTCCTCATTCTGTTTACAGTATTCTAATCCTTTCCAGTAGCAGCTTGGATATTATATCACAGTGGGTTTTTGTTTTTAGAAAAAAGCAGAAATGTAGACTCAGGATGCTCAGTTTGTAAGATGGGGAAACAATGATTGTTATTAGGACATGTCTGAAAATGGGGCAGGAGATGAATAGGTGAATTAAGCCACCATATGCCCAGCCAATTAAGTTAAATCCTGTCACATTAGAAAATGCTAATGTGATTTAAATAGGAAATGTTTTGCCTAAGAACACAAAGATATGAAAATAGACATCAATCATATATTGCTGACTAGTTACAGCCTAAATTCTTTACAACTATGGAATAAAAACATTATTTTAGGAAAAGCAAACTAATTCACAATTACTTCAGAAAATTTCTTCTTACATCGAGGCCTTGTTGAAAACCTCACCTACCCACCCACGCACACACATATACATACGTGTGTGTGTTATATATATATATGTGTATATATACACATGTGTATAT
Source organism: Grampus griseus (assembly GCF_964374135.1). Classification (NCBI taxonomy): domain Eukaryota; kingdom Metazoa; phylum Chordata; class Mammalia; order Artiodactyla; family Delphinidae; genus Grampus; species Grampus griseus. Next base: position 59,086,753 of record NC_139018.1, read on the forward strand.
ATGTATATGATTACTAGTAAATACTTCATTACTAACGTACAAAGTCCCCAGAAGGAATAGACAATGTGTTTGGAAAAACCATGATAAAATGAAGAGTGCCTTCTACAATATTCTGCATTTGTAGTTGAAATTGTATATCTTAAGGAAAACAGTTAAAGGATGATTTTTTTTGGTCTGGAAAACTCTGTAGATCTTCTCTTACATCAGTTTTGTGAGGAAAACAGCATTTAAAGATTTAAAAATATTTGTTGTTTCACTCGACGGGATTCTGTGGGAGTAATTACATAGCCATATGGTGATGGCTTAAGAAATTACATTTTGTCTGTAATGTCTGAGATTCTATTTTTAGTCTCATTTTGCTTGACTTCAATTATTACATTACATACATTTTAAATAACAATTTGTTGAGCACTTATTATTTTAGGCATTGTGCTAAGGAATTTATAACATTGTCTTATTTCAACCTCACAACAATCCTGTCATGTACTATGAGTATCCTTACTTGACAGATGGTAAAATAATCTTAAAAAGTTATATAATCAGCCCAAAGCTATACAGCTAGCTCTCTAATGCCTTAATTAACTCCTAATCCCATGCTATTGAAAAATTACTGTATATATATATTCCTCATAATTTTCATTCATTCTCAAAATTTTCTGGTAATAAGTAGACAAATATCACTGAGGTTTTATTTACATGAAAGACAGCTAGGTCCACTACAAGGCTTACTCTCATGACCGATGACTGCCATGTAGAAGTAAGATGACTTATGCCTTGTTTGTTTATTTAGGAATGAGAAGTATAGGACCTACATATGTCTGGAATAGAGCAAACTGAGAGCAAACAACTTAGTAATGTCTTTGTCTAATAATCTGCACTGTCAACTGTGCAGTGAGGACTTCGTAGCCACAATAGCCAGTGATGAGGAAAGGGAGATGGAAATGCAGGGATCCATTCTGAGATCACATCCTTCCAATTGGTCATAGTCAACCCACTCTCCTCTCCTGGATTACCCTCTATCCACACTTGATTCAGTGCAAAACAAATACCCTCTGACCAGCTATACTTACAGTAGAATTAATAGCGGGCAGACTCATAACCCCAATTAACATTGGCTTAAGTGTCAGCCTGACTAATAAAAGATAAATAATCTAAAGTGCTAACTTAAAATATGAAGCAATACATTTTTATGTTTTATTTTTATATGATGTATCACAAACAATTTTTGTTTTATTTTGTTATATGAGACTTCTAAATATCATAATAGTATGTTATTAATTTTCAATGATATTCAAACTAGTGTTGAAACATCTTTAGTCAGTCAAGATGATGCTCCAAGATTTATTACCCATTCTTGTATATAAATAATGTCCATATCTATTTTAACATGAGCTAAAGGTGTTTACAGTTTGGAAGAAAGCCCCAATCTTTGGAGGCAGACAGAAAATTACCCTTTTCTTTAGCAATTTTATGTATATTTGATGTTTACATTAGTCATTTTTTATATATTATCTTCTCTCCCAGATTAAAGATACATCATATTTGACAGTTTTCATTAATCTCCCTCAAATTTCATTATGACTGCAGAATTCTAATGAAGGTGTATATTCACTTGTCTTTTCCAATAACCTAAAAAATGTCATTTCATTTTTGGATATAAAATAGGGAAAATTTACTTTCCGGGTTAGTAAATATCCTGACCTAGATATTAAACCTTCTGAAGTACATAGGATAAGAAACAAAGTCAAAAGTTGTCCCTAGGGATGTTTATACTAGATGATAAGATTTCATTAGAATGACTGGCAAGTTTCAGCAATTTTCTAGACATACGCCAAAAAGACTTTTCCCTCAATCTCAACATAGCATAAAATTCCAAAGATATATTGTTTAATCAAATAATGAGACTTGCATATCCACTTTAAAGATAGTTCACCCAGTTTTCCAATTGGATTGTTATTGCAATCCTCACCACAATTGAATTTAGACACACTGGAGTGGAATATTTAAAATTAGAGTTAACAGCAAAGAAGTAATGGATGATTTGGTTATTTTTCAAATAATTGAAGAATGACTTTCCCTATATTCACTACTGATAAAGAAAAATATTCTGCAAAGTGCCCCTGCAAATGAAGTACCTTAAATGTTGAGCTCTAATCACCCATTTCTCCAGTCTGTCAGTCTTAAAATATTGCAGAGCTGACTTCCCAGATGCCAGCTGGCAGCCCAATTTAAAGAAGCAGCAGCCTAGAGAAGTATACAAAAGAGCTTAAAAACTATCTCCATGCTGCATGTCATGAAGTCTGCTGCCATCTTATGCACAATCACAAAGAACACAATGCAATGAAAGAGTTAGTTAGGAATTTAGACAAAACTCATGGCATGTAGTTAGGAACTTAGACAAAACTCATGGCGTGTGGCTAACTTCCTTTTTAACCCTATTTGTTGTAATATTTGTAATATGATGTTTGTGCTTTCAGACTGCATAATAAATTCATTTGAGGATTTTCTGAATATATTCATATCCTTCAATTAGATGAACAATTGAAAAAGTTATTCCTCTAAGAACGCATTTCATCAAAAACACCATTGCAATTTCAAAGCCATTGTTTGAAGCAATCAGTTAAATATCTGGGTTTTATAGAGGCTTCTCACTTTTTGGTTGCCCAAGGGAAGTCTGGCTACAGTATCCTACTGCTTTGAAATCAACAGAAGCAAGGAAATATAAAGGTAATTTAAATAAACCTATTGCTCAGTGATGCTCAGCAGACATAAATGAATACATTTTTTAGAAGCTATGAATACTTTATCATAACCATTGTTCTTTTTAATGTATTTCAGAGGCATTGCAGGTATTATAATTCCAAATGATTTCCACTTAAAGTCCTCACTGCATATGGTTTGCACTTAAACTGAAATCCCAAGAAAAGGTCAAGATGAGCATGATCACCACTACACTGGTAAGCAGAATAATAAAGGGCCTAGATGTGCAATTTATAAGCATGCAAACTGCAATATACATGCTAAAAGAATGTAGGATTAACTACATGACCAGAAAAGTTTAAGTATTTAGGGTTATTAGGTTTATTAAATAAGCATATTTCTTTTTTAACACCTCTTCCTTCTGATTCTCTGGTTGCCCAACTTCGAGATGTTTAATTACACGTAACTTGTTCAACAAAGGAGAAGAAAAAGGACAGACATCTCAGTACTGCTGTAGCCTTATTCATCTTACAGCAGATCTATTTTTAGATTGGTGCCAACGGTCAAAATTCTATTTGAGGCATTTTAAGGTTCAAGTCAAAGTTAATCCGGATGCACCATTCATCTGTCCGTTCATTTGTTCATGAGGAACAGCACAGCAGATTGGTTAGAGGGGAGAGCATTTATTTGTCCAAATCCTAGCTCTACCACTTACCCTGTGTCCTTTGATAATATGTTTAACTTTCCCCTCTACACTTCAGATCATCATCTTAAAAATGGGGACAATTACAGAACCTCCCAATTAAGGTTTATAAGAGAATTAAATGAGAATTCCATTTAGGTAGTACTCAGTTTAGACATGACACAGAGAAAAGCCCTCAAAAACTATTACTTTTAATTGCAAAACCCTTGTTTTATACTTATGATAGAACAGTGCTATGCTAGAAGCTGGAAACAAAATAATGTATGATATAGCCCTCCACTCAATAGATATAGCTTAGTCAAGGAAACAAAAGCAAATGATCATAAAGAGTAGAATATTTGTGGTAAAAAATATGCAGAGATTTATAAAGGTACTTCATATAGTCAGGGGGTTAAAGGAAACAAATCCCCAAAGATGCCATCTGGGTCTATTCTTAAAGCATAAATAAATAATTTCTGCAAAGTTTCAAATTATTTATATTTAATTAGATCCTTTCTTGCTTCTAGAAGATTTGGTCCTTTTTCCAACTTCTTTCCTATCCTCTAATCTTTTACTCATCTGTATTAGCAAGTAGCTGAAAGAATATAATGTGAAACAGAGAGATATAAAGATGTTAACAAAGAAAATCGATGAAAATTGGTCTTGGATAATAGCTTGCATTCCCCTTTGATATAATCTCCATGATGTTCTAGTGATAGGATTTCCTAGGCTTAAAACAGCTAAATGTAGTAAATTCTAGAATTACACGAAAAGTGACCCAATATAACTTTCTAATAAAGCTAAGGGGGGAAAATCCATTTGGTAAAGAATTTTCTATTGTATGCCAAAAACTCCGAAAAACAGGAAGGATTTGAAGGGAAGACTCAGGAAAAATAACTGTTTTAAGTATAGGAGAAATCCATGAAGTCACAGATCCCCTGATTCCAATGGTCCCAAGAAGTCCAACTCTTTAAGTACACTTAGTTGAAGTTCTAAAAGTCCCTAAGCCAATAAAATCATCAATCACAAAAATTAAGGAAGTAATCACAATTGTCATGTCCTGTGTTAAGATTAAGCATGGACAAATTAACTAACTATATCAAGAGAGGACAAATAGGGACCAGAGAAAATTGTATGAAACTTGCCCCCATGTTGGAACAGGTACTCTCCCTTGGAAAATTTTTGGGTTAATGTTTAGGAAGGGATTGATCAGAACACTGTGGTAAAGGACAGGGAGAGACAGTATATAAGTGATGACTATGTCTTGCTTTAACTTGCTCTTTTGGTTCAGCACAAGACTCAGTCTTTTAAAAGTCAGAAAGTTTTTATTTCTTTTTAAAGCAATTATTTTTTTTTGAATTTTATTTTATTTATTTGTTTATACAGCAGGTTCTTATTAGTCATCAATTTCATACACATCAGTGTATACGTGCCAATCCCAATCTCCCAATTCATCATACCACCAATCCCACCCCCCGCTGCTCTCCCCACTTGGTGTCCACATGTTTCTTTTCTACATCTGTGTCTCTATTTCTGCCCTGCAAACCAGTTCATCTGTACCATTTTTCTACATTCCACATATATGCATTAATATAGGATATTTGTTTTTCTCTGTCTAACGTACTTCACTCTGTATGACACTCTATAGATTCACCCACGTCTCTACAAATGACCCAATTTCGTACTTTTTATGACTGAGTAATATTCCATTGCATATATGTACCACATCTTCTTTATCCATTCATCTGTCGATGGGCATTTAGGTGGCTTCCATGACCTGGCTATTGTAAATAGCACAGCAGTGAACATTGGAGTGCATGTGTCTTTTTGAATTATGGTTTTCTCCAGGTATATGCCCAGTAGTGGGATTGCTGGGTCATATGGTAATTCTATTTTTAGTTTTTTAAGGAACCTCCATACTGTTCTCCATCCATAGTAGCTGTATCAATTTACATTCCCACCAACAGTGCAAGAGGGTTCTCTTTTCTCCACACCCTCTCCAGCATTTGTTGTTTGTAGATTTTCTGATGATGCCCATTCTAACTGGTGTGAGGTGATACCTCATTGTAGTTTTGATTTGCATTTCTCTAATAATTAGTAATGTTGGGAAGCTTTTCATGTGCTTCTTGGCCATCTGTATGTCCCCTTTGGAGAAATGTCTATTTAGGTCTTCTACCCATTTTATGACTGGGTTGCTTGTTTTTTTGAATATTGAGCCGCACGAGCTGTTTATATATTTTGGAGATTAATCCTTTGTCCATTGATTCGTTTGCAAATATTTTCTCCCATTCTGAGGGCTGTCTTTTCATCTTGTTTGTAGTTTCCTTTGCTTTGTAAAAGTTTTTAAGTTTCATTAGGTCCCATTTCTTTATTTTTGTTTTTATTTCCATTACTCAAGGAGGTGGATCAAAAAGGTTCTTGCTGTGATTTATATCAAAGAGTGTTCTTCCTATGTTTTCCGCTAAGAGTTTCATAGTGTCTGGTCTTACATATAGGTCTCTAATCCATTTTGAGTTTGTGTATGGTATTAGGGAGTGTTCTAATTTCATTCTTTTACATGTAGCTCTCCAGTTTTCCCAGCACCACTTTTTGAAGAGACTGTCTTTTCTCCATTGTATACCCTTGCCTCCTTTGTCATAGAGTAGTTGACCATAGGTGCGTGGGTTTATATCTGGGCTTTGTATCCTATTCCATTGATCTATATTTCTGTTTTTGTGCCAGTACCATATTGTCTTCATTACTGTAGCTGTGTAGTATAGTCTGAAGTCAGGGAGTCGGATTCCTCCAGCTCTGTTTTTTTCCCTCAAGACTGCTTTGGCTATTTGGGGTCTTTGTGTCTCCATACAAATTTTAAGATTTTTTTGTTCTAGTTCTGTGAAAAATGCCACTGGTAATTTGATAGGGATTGCATTGAATCTATAGATTGCTTTCGGTAGTATAGTCATTTTCACAATGTTGATTCTTCCAATCCAAGAACATGGTATATCTCTCCATCTGTTTGTATCATCTTTAATTTCTTTCATCAGTGTCTTATAGTTTTCGGCATACAGGTCTTTTGTCTCCCTAAGTAGGTTTATTCCTAGGTATATTATTCTTTTTTTGCAGTGGTAAATGGGAGTGTTTCCTTAATTTCTCTTTCAGATTTTTCATCATTAGTGATAGGAATGCAAGAGATTTCTGTGCATTAATTTTGTATCCTGCAACTTTACCAAATTCATTGATTAGCTCTAGTAGTTTTCTGGTAGCGTCTTTACGATTCTCTATGTATAGTATCATGTCATCTGCAAACAGCGACAGTTTTACTTCTTCTTTTCCAATTTGTATTCCTTTTATTTCTTTTTCTTCTCTGATTGCCGTGGCTAGGACTTCCAAAACTATGTTGAATAATAGTGGTGCAAGTGGACATCCTTGTCTTGTTCCTGATCTTAGAGGAAATGTTTTCTGTTTCTCACCATTGAGAATGATGTTTGCTGTGGGTTTGTCATATATGGCCTTTATTATGTTGAGGTAGGTTCCCTCTGTGTTCACTTTCTGGGGAGTTTTTATCATAAATGGGTGTTTAATTTTGTCAAAAGCTTTTTCTGCATCTGTTGAGATGATCATATGGTTTTTATTCTTCAATTTTTTAATATGGTGTATCACATTGATTGATTTGCATATATTGAAGAATCCTTGCATACCTGGGATAAATCCCACTTGATCATGGTGTATGATCCTTTTAATGTGCTGTTGGCTTCTGTTTGCTAGTATTTTGTTGAGGATTTTTCCCTCTATATTAATCAGAGATATTAGCTTGTAATTTCCTTTTTCTGTAGTATCTTTTCCTGGTTTTGGTGTCAGGGTGATGGTGGCCTCATAGAATGAGTTTGGGAGTGTTCCTTCCTCTGAAATTTTTAGAAGACTTTGAGAAGGATGGGTGTTAGCTCTTCTCTAAATGTTTGATAGAATTCACCTGTTAAGCCATCTGGTCCTGGACTTTTGTTTCTTGGAAGATTTTTAATCGAAGTTTCAATTTCATTACTTGTGATTGGTCTGTTGATATTTTCTATTTCTTCCTGGTTCAGTCTTGGAAGGTTATACCTTTCTAAGTATTTGTCCATTTCTTCCAGGTTGTCCATTTTATTGGCATAGAGCTGCTTGTAATAGTCTCGAGATGCTTTGTGTTTCTGCAGTGTCTGTTGTAACTTCTCCTTTTTCATTTCTAATTTATTGATTTGGTTCCTCTCCCTCTTTTGCTTGATGAGTCTGGCTAATGGTTTATCAATTTTGTTTATCTTCTCAAAGAACCAGCTTTTAATTTCATTGATCTTTGTTATAGTTTTCTTTGTTTCTATTTCATTTATTTCTGCTCTAATCTTTATCTTTCCTTCTGCTAACTTTGGGTTTTGTTTGTTCTTCTTTCTCTAGTTCCTTTAGGTGTAAGTTTACATTGTTTATTTGAGATTTTTCTTGTTTCTTGAGGTAGGCTTTTATTGCTATAAAATTCCCTCTTAGAACTGCTTTTTCTGCGTCCCATAGGCTGTGGATCATTGTGTTTTCATTGTCACTTGTCTCTAGCTATTTTTTGATTTCCTGTTTGATTTCCTCAGTGATCTCTTGGTTATTTAGTAACGTATTGTTTAGCCTCCATGTGTTTGTGCTTTTTACATTTTTCCCCCTGTAATTGATTTCTAATCTCATAGCATTGTGGTCAGAAAAGATGCTTGATATGATTTCAATTTTCTTAAATTTAGCAAGGCTTGATTTGTGACCCAATATGTGATCTATCCTGGAGAATGTTCTGTGTGCATTTGAGAAGAAAGTGTAATCTGTGGGCTTTGGATGGAATGTCCTATAAATATCAATTAAATCTACCTGGTCTATTTTGTCATTTAAAGCTTGTGTTTCCTTATTAATTTTCTGTTGGCATGATCTGTCCATTGGTGTAAGTGAGGTGTTAAAGTCCCCCACTATTATTGTGTTACTGTTGATTTCCTTTTTTAGAGCTGTTAGCAGTTGCCTTATGTATTGAGGTGCTCCTATGTTGGGTGCATATATATTTATAATTGTTATATCTTCTTCTTGGACTGATCCCTTGATCATTATGTAGTGTCCTTCCTTGTCTCTTGTAACATTCTTTATTTTAAAGTCTATTTTATCTAATATGAGTATTGCTACTCCAGCTTTCATTTGATTTCCATTTGCATGGAATATCTTTTTCCATCTCCTCACTACAGTCTGAAGTGGGTCTCCTGTAGACAGCATATATATGGATCTTGTTTTTGTATACATTCAGCAAGCCTGTGTCTTTTGGTTGGAGCATTTCATCCATTCATGTTTAAGATAATTATTGATATGTATGTTCTTATTACCATTTTCTTAATTGTTTTGGGTTTGTTTTTGTAGGTCCTTTTCTTCTCTTGGTTTCCCACTTAGAGAAGTTCCCTTAACATTTGTTGTAGAGCTGGTTTGGTGGTGCTGAATTCTCTTAGCTTTTGCTTCCCATAAAGCCTTTGATTTCTCCATTGAATCTGAATGAGATCCTTGCCGGGTACAGTAATCTTGGTTGTAGGTTCTTCTTTTTCATCACTCTAAGTATATCATGCCACTCCCTTCTGGCTGGTAGAGTTTCTGTTGAGAAATCAGCTCTTAACTTTTTGGGAGTTCCCTTGTATGTTATTTGTCATTTTTCCCTTGCTGCTTTCAGTAATTTTTCTTTGTCTTTAATTTTTGCCAATTTGATTACTATGTGTCTTGGTGTGTTTCTCCTTGGGTTTATCCTGTGTGGGACTCTCTGTGCTTCCTGGACTTGGGTGGCTATTTCCTTTCCCATGTTAGTGAAGTTTTCGGCTATAATCTCTTCAAATATTTTCTCGGGTCCTTTCTCTCTCTCTTCTCCTTCTGGGACCCCTATAATGCGAATGTTCTTGCATTTAATATTGTCCCAGAGGTCTCTTAGACTATCTTCATTTCTTTTCATTCTTTTTTCTTTATTCTGTTCCGCAGCAGTGAATTCCTCCATTCTGTCTTCCAGGTCACTTATCCATTCTGCCTCAGTTATTCTACTACTGATTCCTAGAAGGAATGTGTATGTTTTCGTTTCAGTTATTGTGTTGCTCATCTCTGTTTGTTTGTTCTTTAATTCTTCTAGACCTTTGTTAAACATTTCTTGCATCTTCTTGATCTTTGCCTCCATTCTTTTTCCGAGATCCTGGATCATCTTCACTATCGTTATTCTGAATTCTTTTTCTGGAAGGTTGCCTATCTCTACTTCATTTTGTTGTTTTTCTGGGGTTTTATCTTGTTCCTTCATCTGGTACATAGCCCTCTGCCTTTTCATGTTGTCTATCTTTCGTGAATGTGGTTTTTGTTCCACAGGCTGCAGGACTGTAGTTCTTCTTGCTTCTGCTGTCTGCCCTCTGGTGGATGAGGCTATCTAAGAGGTCTGTCCAAGTTTCCTGATGGGAGGGTCTGGTGTTGGGTAGAGCTGACTGTTGCTTTGGTGGGCATAGCTCAGTAAAACTTTAATCTACTTGACTGCTGATGGGTGGGGCTGGGTTTCCTCCCTGTTGGTTGTTTGGCCTGAGGCAACCCAACACTGGAGACTACCTGGGCTCTTTGGTGGGGCTAATGGCAGACTCTGGCAGGGCTCACACCATGGAGTACTTCCCAGAACTTCTGCTGCCAGTGTTCTTGTCCCCACAGTGAGCCACATCCACCCCCTGCCTCTGCAGAAGACCCTCCAGCACTAGCAGGTAGGTCTGGTTCAGTCTCCTATGGGGTCACTGCTCCTTCCCCTGGGTCCCGATGAGCACACTACTTTGTGTGTGTGCTCCAAGAGTGGAGTCTCTGTTTTCCCCAGTCCTGTCAAAGTCCTGCAGTCAAATCCCACTATCCTTCAAAGTCTGATTCTCTAGGAATTCCTCCTGCCATTGCCAGACCCCCAGATTGGGAAGCCTGACGTGGGACTCATAACCTTCACTCCAGTGGGTGGACTTCTTTGTTATAAGTGTTCTCCATTTTGTGAGTCACCCACCCAGCAGTTATGGAATTTGATTTTATCGTGATTGCACCCCGCCTACCGTCTCACTGTGGCTTCTTCTTTGTCTTTGGATGTGGGTTATATTTTTTGGTGAGTTCCAGTGTCTTCCTGTTGATGATTGTTCAGCAGTTAGTTGCAAAAGCCAGAAGATTTAACTTGCTGTGTCACATTTACAAAATATCTTGTGGATACAGAAGATTTGCCACAGCTCAGACAATATCTGAAAATAATACTACAGTTTCTAAAGCTAAATCTAGTCTTTATATAGAACATCCATAAGACCTAGTATTTGTTTTCATTTTATAAACAGCTCTTCTAAAATATGTTTAAATAGCATTCTGCTTCAAGACAGTGAGTGAGGACCTTTTAAGATTCTATGAATTATTCCTCACTAGTCAAGTACATAGGGTGGTGAGGGAAGGCAAAAATAAATATTAAGGAGAATTTCATAAGACTTCAAAATCCATATGGGAATGGGGTAAGAGAAGCAGGTATTTATATGCGACATGAAAGACCTAAAAGAACGAGCTCTGAGAAAAGCTTTTTGAGCACAAATTTTTATTTGTATGGACAATAAAGAAGAATCAGCCAATCCAGCAATCTAGTTCAGTCTTTTTGCTAAAGGACTAAAACAAAATCCTACTGCAGCACATATGCTCTTAAGAAACAGCTTGAATTAACATTACTTATGTTCTTAGAACCTTTCAAAAGGATATTTTAGAGTGAGAACCAAAATATACCATGTTTCTTGAACAAGAGTTAGAACCAAAATATACCATGTTTCTTGAACAAGAGTTAGAGGAGGATGGAGGCTTTGGCACATGTAGACTGAAGTTTAAAAGAAATGACCACATTTACAGTGGTGATGGGCCTTTGGGGAAAAATATGTATGGATGGCAGGTGGCTAATTGGGAGAATAAGCTATTTCTACAACTGGCTGAAGAAAAAAATGAAATGCAAAGGGTTGGAAAAGTCATGGGTGTAGAGCACAATAGAAAGGTAAGAATCAGCAATTTCTCTTTTAATTTCAAATGTCAAACATGGTTTAAGAAAAAAATGTGTTGCCTGAGGACGTCGGCACTCAAGGTGGTTCTCTAGGTGAATACACCACTGTGCAGGGTTTCAGGTTCAGAAAGCAGGTTTTTTCAGCACTAAGAGAGGAGTCTGTATACAAATTAATCAAGTTTACATAAATTGATTTTTGAAAATCAGAGCACCTGAGCAAAGAACAGTAGTCAGCAATTCACAAAATATAAGTAAAAATGACAAACATCTGATAATATATTTAGCTTCATAAGTCATCAACAGATTAATATTAAAACCAACTTGGTAATTTGCACATTTAAAAAAATATAATTAATGGTAAAGCCAAATTGTTGTCAAGTATGTTACAAAATGAGCATTCCCAGCTAGTCCTTTTGGGTACATAAACTGATACACATGTTCTACAGAGAAATTTAACAAAATTACCAAAATCCTTTTATGAATATTTATGGGCCTAAATCTAGGAAATTATCTTGTTACAATTAGTTGGAAAGTACATAAAGCTATATATACAAGGATGATCTTCAAAACATTGCTGAAAAAAAGAAAGAAATGGTAACAACCCAAACTTGAAAACATTGATTTGGATATAAACTCAGGGAAGTAGAACTGGGAGAATTCTGTTTTACTAGGAAGCTCAATTTATTTTAACTCCTCTGGAAAGAGACTTACTTTATGAACAAAAGGCAGATGGTCTGCCATGGAAATGTAGGGAAAGGAGATCCATTATCAAAGACCCTTGGCTAAAGAAGGCAAAGTTGAACATTATGGCTATGTCTGAAATATCAACTGAGGAAAGATGGTCTCAGGAAAATTTATCTCAGAGTCACTTCTTAATATCATCTTACATTTTTGTTCTAATCACATGTCTACCAGAAAAATTCCTGATAATACAGTTGTCTATTTTTTTTTAATAGGAAGAGATTGTATGATTGGCTCTCTAGAGAATTATGGTCTACTTGCTAGTTGGATTTATCCTTGAAATTTAATTAAATGATATTCTTTTTATTAAGCCACCTTTGCTGTCATGTTAAAAATTTAAATAAGCTTTTAATTTTAGAATAGTTTCAGATTAACAGAAAAGTTACCAAGTTGGTATAGTTCTCATATATCCCTCACCAAATTTCCACTATTATTAACATCTTACATACGAATATATTACGTTACTATCTTACATTACTATATTGCGTTTGTCACAACTAAGGAATCAACACTTACACATTATTATTAACTAAATTACACACTTTATTCATGCTTTGACTTCTTCATTGAATTTATTTAAGAAGGAAATGACATGCTTAATCTTTCCATGTTATTTGGTCAATATGCTAAATGTAAAGTTTTAATAAATACTTATTCATTCTTCCTGTCTAAAAAAACAAAAAACTCAATTTTTTTCTTTATTTCCTAAAATATACATAAATGTATGTACTAAGTACCTCCATATTGTAATATTTTAAAACTTTCCCAAATCCCTGCAGAGAGGAATAATTCTGCTCTGCAAATCAGGCAGTGATTTAAATAAAATAATTTTAATAAAATAAGATTTACTTTAAAGAATTGGCTCACAGAGTAGGGGGGCTGACAAGTTTAAAATTCATAGGGCAGGCTGGCAGGACTTAGTCAGGAGTTGACTCCAAAGTCTTGAGGCAGAATTTTTTTTCTCTGGGAAACTGAGTTTTTGTTCCTAAGATCTTCAACTGATTGGATTAGATCTCCCCACAGTTTGAGGGCAATCCTCTTTAATTAAGCGAACTGATTACAGTTGTTAACCACGCCTGCAAAATACCTTTACAAACACATCTAGATTAGTGTTTGATTAAAGTATTAGATACTATAGCCTAGCCAAGTTGGCACATAAAACTAAACATCACTGCAGGACACATAACTTCTGACCACATCCTGCTGGCCATAACTCAGTTAAAAGTCACTAGAAAGATGATAGATAGTAGAAAGATGGATGAAGGGAAGGAGAGAGGGAGGAAGAAATCACTGTCTCTCAGTATTTTAATTTTAAAAAGAATGGTGGTTATCAATTAAAGCAGCTTTATTTTTTCATAAAGTTAAACTTTTACTAAACTTTCCATAGGAATTATTAAATTTAATTACTTAGAATAAATGTTTATATAATAATCAGCATTCTTTTTAGCAGTATTCTTTAATTGTTGCAGAAGATTTTACATCTGTATAGATCAAGGATTATTGGTCCTTGAACAATAGTCCTTTGTTGGAGCAAATCTACAAGAAAATACTTTATCATAAGTCCTTGTCACATAGCAAAATGAACATAAAGTAATGAAAGTTTATTCTATAACACATATACCTTGGTTTATATAACACCTACTTCAGCACCTTCATGACAGTTGTCCTATATGTCATCAAATACCTTGTACTTTAGGGGACTCAACACCTAATTTTTAAAATGTAAACAAAGAAGAGAGAGCACATCTCATCTCTACAGAGAAATAAGTCAGAGCAAAATCTCTTTTATATTTATTTCCATTATTCTGGCATTCTCACATCTATGATAGGTATGGGAATTAAAATTAGAGTTAATATTTGAAAGTTTTTCTTAAAAAATAAAAATTTTAAAGTATTCAGTTGTCAGGCTAGTTTTTTAAATAAAAACTAGCAATAGTATCCTTATATAGCCAAAATAAGCAGCAAAATAAATATCTAGAGACATTCTGTTGAAATGTCTCTAGGGTTGAAAATCAAATACTTGAACAGATTCTGATACTGAATGAAGATTTATCAGGTAGGGAAAGGAAGTAAAGAATAACATAAAGTGTAACTCCATGATCTTGCTAAGTTACTCTAGCACTAAATGGCTCAAATGTTCAAAGAGAAATCATTGCCAAACTCATATCCTTAGCTTTTCCTCAGGTGGACATCTTCACAGTGTTTTCACAGACTCCTTGGGTGAACCACTCAAAGATAATTCACTTGTCAAAAACTGACATATTATAAGAGTGGGGGAAAAAATGAGACAAGATTTTTTTTATAAAACCCAACTAGGTTTTCCCTCTTTGGAAGAGGAATTATCTGAATTCTTCAGCACCTTGGTGACCAGCAGAGTTTCTTGATGCATATTAGAATTACTTAGGGAGCTTTAAAAAATATTGATTCTAACTTAAACACTTGGGGTTAGGGTGGTGTTTGGCATTGATATTTTTAAAGCTCTTCTGATTGTTTTAATGGGCAGCCATGGTTGAAAGTTCTGAGGCAGTAGAAAAATAAATGAACCTCCAGTTAGAAACCTAACTGAACATATATGTTTGCCCCCACTTGTTGCTCCTCTGAGTCCCAGCGACTGTATAAATGTGTCCATCTGGCTCCTGACAAGGACTTCACTATTTGCAAACATACTACCTAAGCCTTTATTCTTTCTCTTAATTGTCCTTTTGAAAAGCCTTTTATTTGATTTAACTACTCAGAATTCTCATGAATGAGTTGGGGGATAGTCCTGAGATTCTCAGGGCCTGAATGTTTTGTCCTATTGTCATTTGAAAACGGGTAATTTCTAGTCATTCAACAAACCTGTGTGTCATTGTCCAGTTTTCCTATGTGTACAAAGGTCAGTGGGACCAAATAGCACCAAATACTTGGAAATTGTGGTAGGATTTTCCCCAAGACCAATTTAGAATTCCAGTGGACACCCTAGAAAACATAAGATACACACATACAATAACCCACTGTGCTGTGTCTTAGAATCAAAGAGCTCATAGACTCCAAATATTCCATTATCAGCATTTTAAAAATTGGTATGGGAGATATTCAAGATGGCAGAGGAGTAGGTGGATGTGGAGTTCATCTCTCTCCTCAGAGCATCAAGAATACATCTACAGATGCAACAATTCTAAAGAACACTGGCTGAAAACTAGCAGAAGAGCTTGGACACAAGAAGACTATAAAGATCTCGTCCTAACTGGTATCAAGAGATCAAGTTTCAACTTCTCAGATTCTTTATTTTGCTTGATAAAGTCTGCTGTAGAAGATCACTCTTCGAGGACCTTCAAAATGGCAGAGGATAAAGACATGGAGATCACTTTCCTCCCAAAAAATACAACAAAAATACATCTACATGTGGAGCAACTTCTACAGAACACATACTGAATGCTGGCAGAAGACCTCAGACTTCCCAAAAGGCAAGAAACTCCCCACATACCTGAGTAGGGCAAAAGAAAAAAGAAAAAACAGAGACAAAGAATAGGGATGGGACCGACACCTCTGGGAGGGAGCTGTGAAGGAGGAAAAGTTTCCACACACTAGGAAGCCCCTTCACTGGTGGAGACAGGGGTGGGCCAGTGGGGGAAAGCTTTGGAGCCACAGAGGAGAGCGCAGCAACAGGGTTGCAGAGGGCAAAGCAGAAAGATTCCTGCACAGGGATTGGTGCCAACCAGCTCTCACCAGCCTGAGAGGCGTGTCTCCTCACCCACCAGGGCAGGTGAGGGCTGGGAGCTGAGGCTCGGGCTTCTTTGGGATTCAGATCCCAGGGAGAGGACTGGGGTTGACTGCATGAACACAGCCTGAAGGGGGCTAGTGCACCAGAGCTAACTGGGAGGGAGTCCAGGAAAAAGTCTGGAACTACCTGAGTCAAGAGACCATTGTTTTGGGGTGTACAAGAAGAGGAGATTCAGAACACCACCTAAACGAGCTTCAGAGGAGGGTGCGAGATGCAGGTATCAGCACGGACACCACAGACAGGCATGAAATGCTAAGGCTGCTGCTGCAGCCACCAAAAAGCCTGTGTGCAAGCAAAGGTCACTGTCCACACCCCTCACGGGAGACTGTTCAGCCTGCCACTGCCAGGGTCTCATGTTCCAGGGACAACTTCCCCAGGAGAACACAGGGCATGCCTTAGGCTGTTGCAACATCACTCCGGCCTCTGCTGCTGCAGGCTCTCTCTGCATTCCGTACCCATCCTTCCCCACAGGTGGAGTGAGCCAGAGCCCTCTAATCAGCTGCACCTTTAACGCCCTCTGGGCAAAGAACACATGCCAGAAGTTGACCTATATGCAGAGGTGGAGCCAAATCCAAAGCTGGGCCCGAGGAGCTGTGCAAAAAAAGAAGAGAACGGGAAATTTCTCCATGCAGCCACAGGAGCAGCAGATTAAATCTGAAAAATCAATTTGATGTACCTTGCATCTGTGGAATACAGGAATACACAACGACTCATCGCAAAATTAAGGCATTGGACTTTGGGAGTAACTGTAGACTTGGAGTTTGCTGTACGTGACTGACTAGTTTCTGATTTTTATGTTTATCTTAGTATAGTTTTTAGTACTTGCTATCATTGGTGGATTTGTTTACTGCTTTGGTTGCTCTCTTTTTATTTTTATTATTTTTTAAACTTTTTATTTTAATACTTTAAAAATGTTTTTATTTAAATAACTTTACTTCATTTTATTTTTTCTTACTTTCTTTTTTTTCTCCCTTTCTTCTGAGCCATGTGGCTGACAGGGTCATGGTGCTCCAGCGGGGTATCAGGCCTGAGCCTCAGAGGTGGGAGAGCCAAGTTCAGGACACTGGACCACCAGGGGCCTCTCAGCCCCACATAATATCAATTAGTGATAGCTCTCCCAGAGGTCGATTTCAAAGCTAAGACCAAGCTCCACTCAATGACCAGCAAGCTACAGTACTGGACACCCTATGAGAAACAACTAACAAGAAAGGAACAAAGCCCCACTCATTAGCAGAGAGGCTGCCTAAAATCATAAGGTCACAGACACTCCAAACACAAAACCAGAGGCAGTCTGGTCTACCAGAAAGACAAGATCCAGCCTCATCCACCAGAACACAGGCACCATTCCCCTCCACCACAAAGCCTACACAACCACTGAATCAACCTCACCAACTGGGGGCAGACACCAAAAACAATGGGAACTAAGAACTTTCAACCTGGGAAAAGGAGACCCCAGACACAGTAAGTTAAGCAAAATGAGAAGACAGAGAAATATGCAGCAGATGAAGGAACTAAGTAAAAACCCACCAGACCAAACCAATGAAGAGGAAATAGGCAGTCTACCTGAAAAAGAATTCAGAGGAATGATAGGAATGATGATCCAAATCCTGGAAATAAAATGGAGAAAATATAGGAAACATTTAACAAGGACCTAGAAGAACTAAAGAGCAAACCAACAATGATGAGCAACACAATAAATGAAATTTAAAGTTCTCTAGAACGAATCAATACCAGAATAACTGGGGCAGAAGAATGGACAAGTGAGCTGGAAGATCAAACACTGGAAATAACTACTGAAGACCAGAATAAAGAAAAAAAAATGAAAAGAACTGAGAACAGTCTCAGAGACCTCTGACACAAAATTAAAGGCATCAACATTCGAATTATAAGGGTCCCAAAAGCAGAAGGGAAAAAGAAAGGGACTGAGAAAATATTTGAAGAGATTATAGTTGAAAACTTCCCTAATATGGGAAAGGAAATAGTCAATCATTTCCAGGAAGCAAAGAAAGTCACATACAGGATAAATCCAAGGAGAAACATGCCAAGACACATATTAATCAAACAACCAAAAATTAAATACAAAGAAAAAAATATTAAAAGCAGCAAGAGAAAAGCAACAAATAACAAGCAAGAGAATCTCCATAAGGTTAACAGCTGATCTTTTAGCAGAAATTCTGCAAGCCAGAAGGGAGTGGCAGGACATATTTAAAGTGATTAAAGGGAAAAACCTACAACCAAGATTGCTCTACCCAGCAAGGAGCTCATTCAGATTCAACAGAGAAATTAAAAACTTTACAGACAAGCAAAAGCTAAGAGAATTCAGCACCACCAAACCAGGTTTACAACAAATGCTAAAGGAACTTCTCTGGCAGGAAACACAAGAGAAGGAAAAGACCTAAAATAACAAACCCAATACAATTAAGAAAATGGTAATAGGAACATACCTATCGATAATTACCTTAAATGTAAATGGTTTAGGGGCTTCCCTGGTGGCGCAATGGTTGAGAGTCCGCCTGCCAATGCAGGGGACCAGGGTTCGTGCCACGGTCCGGGAAGATCCCACATGCCGTGGAGCGGCTGGACCGGTGAGCCATGGCTGCTGAGCCTGTGCGTCCAGAGCCTGTGCTTCGCAACGGGAGAGGCCACAACAGTGAGAGACCCGCGTACCGCAAAAAAAAAAAAAAAAAAAAAATGTAAATGGTTTAAACGCTCCAACCAAAAGACAAAGACTGGCTGAATGGATAGAAAAACAGGACCTGTATATGTGCTGTCTGTAAGAGACCCATTTCAGACCTAGGGACACATACAGACTGAAAGTGAGGGGATGGAAAAAGATATTCCATGCAAATGGAAATCAAAAGAAAGCTGGAGTAGCAATTCTCATATAAGACAAAATAGATTTTAAAACAAAGACTATTATTAGAGACAAAGAAAGACACTACATAATGATCAAGGGATCAATCCAATACCAAGATATAACAATTATAAATATTTATGCACCCAACATAGGAGCACCTCAATACATAAGGCAAATGCTAATAGCCATAAAAGGGAAAATTGACAGTAACACAATAATAGTAGGGGACTTAAATACTCCACTTTCACCAATGAACATATCATCCAAAATGAAAATAAATAAGAAAACACAAGCTTTAAATGATGCATTAAACACAATGGACTTAATTGATATTTCTAGGGCATTCCATCCAGAAACAACAGTATACACTTTGTTCTCAAGTGATCATGGAACATTCTCCAGTATAGATCACATCTTGGGTGACAAATCAAGCCCTGATAAATTTAAGAAAATTCAAATCGTATCACCTATGTTTTCCAACTACAACACAATGAGAGTAGATATCAATTAAAGGGAAAAAAACTGTAAAAAAATACAAACACAAGGAGGCTAAACAATATGCTATGAAATAACCAAGAGGTCATTAAAGAAACCAAAGAGGAAATAAAAAAATGAAAACACGACAGCCCAAAACCTATGGGATGCAGCAAAAGCAGTTCTAAGAGGGACGTTTATAACAATACAATCCTACCTCAAGAAACAAGAAACATCTCAAATATAGAACCTAATCTTAAACCTAAAGCAATTAGAGAAAGAAGAACAAAAGAAACCAAAAGTTAGCAGAAGGAAAGAAATCATAAAGATCAGATCAGAAATAAATGAAAAAGAAATGAAGGAAATGATAGCAAAGATCAATAAAAATAAAAGCTGGTTCTTTGAGAAGATAAACAAAATTGATAAACCATTAGCCAGACTCATCAACAAAAAAAATAGAGAAGACTCATATCGACAGAATTAGAAATGAAAAAGGAGAAGTAACTGACACTGCAGAAATACAAAGGGTCATGAGAGATTACTAGAAGCAACTATATGCCAATACAGTGGACAACCTGGAAGAAATGGACTAATTCTTAGAAAAACACAACCTTCCGAGACTGAACCAGGAAGAAATCGAAAATATAAACAGACCAATCACAAGCACTGAAATTGAGATTGTGCTTAAAAATCTTCCAACAAACAAAAGCCCAGGATCAGATGGCTTCACAGGCAAATTCTATCAAACATTTAGAGAAGAGGTAATGCATATCCTTCTCAAACTCTTCCAAAATACATCAGAGGGAGGAACACACCCAAACTCATTCTCCAAGGCCACCATCACCCTGATACCAAAACCAGACAAGGATGCCACCAAAAAAGAAAACTACAGGCCAATATCATGATGAACATAGATGCAAAAATCCTTAATAAAATATTAGCAAACAGAATCCAACAGCACGTAAAAAGGATCATACACCGTGATCTAGTGGGGTTTCTCCCAAGAATGCAAGGATTCTTCAATATATGCAAATCAATCAATGTGATACACCATATTAACAAGTTGAAGGATAAAAACCATATAATAAACTCAATAGATGCAGAAAAAACTTTCAACAAAATTCAACACCCATTTATGATAAAAACCCTCCAGAATGCAGGCATAGAAGGAACTTACCTGAACATAATAAAGGCCATATATGACAAACCCGCAGCCATCATTCTCAATGGGGAAAATCTGAAACCATATCCACTAAGATCATGAACAAGAAAAGTTTGCCCACTCTCACCACTATTATTCAACATAGTTTTGGCAGCTTTAGCCACAGAAATCAGAGATGAAAAAGAAAGAAAAGAAATCCAAATTGGAAAAAAGAAGTAAAACTGTCACTGTTTGCAGATGACATTATACTATACATAGAGAATCACAGAGAATCATAGAGAATCTACCAGCAAACTAATCAATGAATTTGGTAAAGTAGCAGGATACAAAATTAATGCACAGAAATCTCTTGCATTCCTATACACTAATAATGAAAAATATGAAAGAGAAATTAAGGAAATACTCCCATTTACCATTGCAACAAAAAGAATAAAATACCTAGGAATAATGCTACTTAAGGAGACAAAGACCTGTATTCAAATAATTTATAAGACATTGATGAAAGAAAGTAAAGATGATACAAATAGATGGAGAGATAGACCATGTTCTTGGATTGGAAGAATCAACATTGTGAAAATGACTCTACTACCCAAAGCAATCTACAGAGTCAATGCAATACCTATCAAACTACCAATGGCATTTTTCACAGAACTAGAACAAACAGTTTCACAATTTGTATGGAAACAAAAAAGACCCCGAATAGCCAAGGCATTTTTGAGAAAGAAAAACAGAGCTGGAGAGGAATCAGGGTCACTGGCTTCAGACTATACTACCAAACTACAGTAATCAAGACAGTAAGGTACTGGCACAAAAACAGAAATATAGATCAACAGAACAGGATAGAAAGCCCAGAGATAAACCCACGCACATATGGTCAACTTATCTTTGATAAAGAAGGTAAGAACATATAGTGGAGAAAAGACAGCCTCTTCAATAAGTGGTGCTGGGAAAACTGGACAGCTACATGTAAAAGAATGAAATTAGAACACTCCCTAACACCATACACAAAAATAAGCTCAAAATGGATTAAAGACCTAAATGTAAGGCCAGACACTATCAAACTCTTAGAGGAAAACATAGGCAGAACACTCTATGACATATATCACAGCAAGATCTTTTTTGACCCACCTCCTAGAGAAATGGAAATAAAAAGAAAAATAAACAAATGGGACCTAATGAAACTTAAAAGCTTTTGCACAGCAAAGGAAACCATAAACAAGATGAAAAGACAACCCTCAGAATCTGAGAAAATATTTACAAACAAAGCAACTGACAAAGGATTAATCTCCAGAATATATAAGCAGCTCATGCAGCTCAATATCAAAATGGGCAAATCCAAAAATGGGCAGAAGACCAAATAGACATTTCTCCAAAGAAGATATACAGATTGCCAACACACAAATCAAAGTATGCTCAACATCACTAATCATTAGAGAAATGCAAATCAAAACTACAATGAGGTATCACCTCACACCAGTCAGAATGGCCATTATCAAAAATTGTACAAACAATAAATGATGGAGAGGGTGTGGAGAAAAAGGAACCCTCTTTCACTGTTGGTGGGAATGTAAATTGATGCAGCCACTACGCAGAACTGTATGGGGTTTCCTTAAAAAACTAAAGATAGAACTACCATATGACCCAGCAATCCCACTACTGGGCATATTCCCTGAGAAAACCATAATTCAAAAAGAGTCATGTACCACAATGTTCACTGCAGCACTATTTACAATAGCCAGGACATGGAAGCAACCTAAGTGTCCATCGACAGATGAATGGATATAGAAGATGTGGCATATATATACAATAGAATATTACTCAGCCATAAAAAGAAATGAAACTGAATTATTTGTAGTGAGGTGGATGGACCTAGAGTCTGTCATACAGAGTGAAGTATGTCAGAAAGAGAAAAATAAATACCGTATGGTAACTTATATATATAAAAAAAAGGTTCTGAAGAACCTAGGGGCAGGACAGGAATAAAGACGCATACATAGAGAATGGACTTGAGGATATGGGGAGGGGGAACGGTAAGCTGGGACGAAGTTCGAGAGTGGCATAGACATATATACACTATGAAATGTAAAATAGATAGCTAGTGGGAAGCAGCCACATAGCACAGGGAGATCAGCTCTGTGCTTTGTGACCACCTAGAGGGGTGGGATAGGGAGAGAGATGCAAGAGGGAGGGGATAAGGTGATATATGTATATGTATAGCTGATTCACTTTGTTATACAGCAGAAACTAACACAACATTGTAAAGCAATTATACTCCAATAAAGATGTTTAAAAAAATGGTATGGAGCATATCTTAAAAGATAGGGAAAATTAAAATTTCTTCCGATAGGGAGTCCTTTAAAAAGACTAATAAGAACATTGAGGATCTAAAATCCAAACTTGAAGTATCCCCTCCTTCTGACCCAACTCAGGGTTGTCCTGCCTCCTGGCTCCCTGTACATTGATTATCTTCTCCTTTGTGGTCAGTGCCTCTTGCTGCACCTCCACTGAACCCTTTTCTCTTCCCTCTACTACCCCTTCCTAAGCATAGTCCTCTCACTGGAAAGTAACTCCTCACAGTGTCTTCTAATGTAAGTGAGGAAGAACACACAGACTCCAGTAGAATTATACCTTCAAACATTTTTCAAACTCAGACCTATAATCAGCTTTCTTAATTCTCAGACTGAAAAACAAAAATTTAATGAAGGAACTGAGAATTGCCCTTAGGTCATATAGTATGAGACTTCCTGACCTTTACCAATTAATATATCTTCTTATGAGACCCAGAGATACAAAAATCTGATTTTATTTTTTTTAAATAGAATAGATTGATTATAAAATTATATCAAACCTATGGATCAGCATTCAAAATGGGTATAAAACAGTGCAAGATCTCTTAACTGCTATCTCTGATGTCTTTTCTATGAAAGCTGTTCAGTCAAAAATTCAGTCCTGTAAACAGGAAAAAATCAAAATTACTCCAGACTTTAAAGGCATACCACTACTACCTTTTGACATTATACCAATCTCAACAGAGGGAATATTATATCTACCCTATGTAGCTTCTTTGTTCATGATTTTAAAACTGAGGTGGCCGATGTAGTAAGAAAAAAATATAAGATGTACTATTTGCCTCCTGCCTGAATTACAAGAGCTGGCAAAAAGAACAAAGCAAAACAGAAAATATTTTGAAGATATTTTGACTATAAAAATAGAAAATATGCAGACCCAATTAATACCTCTTCAGATTAAGCAACAAGGGTGCTTTCATGTCTAATCTACACAAACATATTCATATTATAAGAAAAAGGGACACTGGAAGAACATTAGCTCTGTCTTTACTCAGAAGATATCAAAAGACAAAGGACAAATTTGTCTAACAGAATAACATCCTACAAGAATGTACCATCTCTATTCTGCCCCAAAATGCCCTTACCACAAAAAGGAGACATTTCCATGCAACTGGCAAAAACTCTATATTCCAAAACTAGCTGACCATATGACCTTTTTATTATTCCTCCCTTGGAGCAACAAAAATATTTCATGGTAAGAATCTCAAATACCCCTCACACTTCTGTCTTCATCTCAACTACTTCCTGTCTCAACTAATTCCTGTCTGTCTGAGACATGGCAACATAATCAACGTGCTTTTCTGCTTAGGGATTTCACTCCAGTGAATCTGCTGGGACAAAACCTACTTTAGAAATGGGATGGCCCTATTATATTTGGATTAGACAGCCACTTTCTAGACAAATATTCTCAGTGTGTAGTTTGATGAAAGCATAGTTGTTACTTGAAACCTCTTCTATTAATACCTCAAGATCTGAATCTGTCTCCAAGAGCTTCTAGGCTAGAAACATTTCAGATGAAGGACACATAAATGAGGCTGAACTCTGAATGGCCTCAATCGATCTGGCTGAGCCCTTGAAATTAGCCAAAGACCCACTAAATGAGTGACTGCTCTAAAAAGAGCTGTGGCCCATTATATTTGTGTACCTTCTGAAACAACTCATTAGTCCTTGTATTAGACCTTGCACAACTCCTGTTCTGCCCATCAAAAAGACAAGTAGATGCAGCTACTGGTTTGCAGAAGTTTTAAAAGTCATTAAAAGATTGTGCTTCTCTGCTTCCCTGTGTTCCCCAACCTGAATATCATCTTTTCCTTGATCACTCACATAGCTATTTACTTTATGGTGTTAGATCTACACCCAACATTTTTCAGTATACACGTATACCCAGACTTACGGTATCTAGTATTTGCATTCACTTGGGAAAAATCAATAATATACTTGAATAGTTAGGCCCCAGGGTTTACAGAAGTACCCTCTTACTCCTTGCTTAATACTTAATCATAAACTTAGAGACATTCTGTTCCCAGGAATCCACTCATATACAATATGTTGATGATCTTCTATTATGCTCTCTGAGAGTCTTATAGAATTAATTCACTTCACTTAAGAATAGCATTACCATAAAAGAAAGATAAAGTGTCTACCAATGACCTCCCATTTTGTCAGACCTAAGTGCATTATCTAGGCTATAACATCAGACAAAATGGAAAGTCTCTTTCTTCTCAAATACTGGAAACTATTCATGACTTTCCCTGGGTAATTACTAAAAGGATTTCTTGGTCCCATAGGCTATGTGCATATCAAATTCCTAACTTTTCTGATATGATAAATGCTGACACACATAAGCCTTTTCCTTGGATAGACACTAGGCTGTCTTTAATAATTTAAATAACTCACATAGAAAGCTTCCTTCTTTAGACTCCCCAATTACTACAAATCTTTTTTTCTAATTGAACCTGGAAGATCAGGTCAAGTTTGAGGTGCACATACAATGGATATGAGAAACCTATTACTTATCACAGCCTCTCATTGACCTGGGAGCAAAAGCTAGTCCTCTCATTCATGTGCAGTGGTAGCAGCAAAGTTAACTGGGACCTCTGCTGACTTAGTTTTAGAATATCTATTTTATCTCATGATTCTTCAGGCTACTCATACCTTACTCTTGACTAAAAACACACACCATTTTTCTTCTAGATTGACCTTGCATTTAGGAACCAGACAAAGAGGCTCTTAACTTGGATATAAATCTAATCTACTCAGTCCTGCTCAAATCTAACCCTCTCCCAGAAGCCAAATCTGCACAAATAGCTGAAACTGTAGCCCTTACTTGGCCCTTCTAGTAAATGGAAATAATAGAGCAAATGTGTATAAAGACTGTACAGATACGATTTTGAGGTGAATCATAATTTTTGTATGTTTTTTCCAGCTTCTAGAAGCCACCCATTTTCCTTGGCTCATGGCCTCCTTCCACCATCTTCAAAGCTAGCAACATTGCATACCTTTGATCATTCTTCCATAGTCACACTCAGCCTGACCATAGCCTGGAAAAGTTCTTCCCTTTTAAGGAAGAATAAGATTAGGTTGAGCCCATGCAGATAATCTCATCTCATGATATTAACCTTAATCACATCTGTAAAGTCCCCAAATCCACTCTGTCATGTAAGGTAACATATTCACATGTTCTGGGACATCTTTGAGGGACCATTATTCTGCTTACCACAACTGGAAATAACCCACATATTAATGTGGTAGTTTGTGTTATGTCAATTTAGTTAAATTGGAAACTATGTTTTCTAGAATTCTCTTCCCAGCATAGTTCCATGTAAGAAGAGTTGGCTAAAAGAAGGACTTCTCTGAGATTTGGAAGGAGTAAACAAAGCAGCTGTCATTATTCTCAGACTGTTATGGTCAAGTAGATAGACAACAACAAAAAAAAACAACTGTCTAATTGCTGGCCTTGTTGATCAAAGTTGGCTCCTGGACCACCACAAATCACTTGGTCTGTACTGACGAAAATACCTCTCCACAGGTCCCGTCCACTTTGGTAGTTGGATGTGTTTGGCTTTTTGGTTCTACCTGAAAGTTTTGACTTGCATTATGATGCTCTTTCAGGAGGAACCTGGTTAGTGACTCTCTCTCTCTCTCTCTCTCTCTCTCTGACTCCTGAATTCTCCCTTCCAGAACTTTACTTTCCCAGCTACTCTCAAATTTGTATGAAGTCTATTACTATACTAAATATTTTATTTTTATAATAATCATAGTTGTCCTGTTCCCCTAAAAGAATCCTGATGAATACAGCCAATAAAAAGTGAAATGGATTATTAAACTATGATATTTCTGTACGTAGAACATATCTCAAAATGAAAGAAAGAAAGGAAAGAAGGAAGGAAGGAAGGAAAGAAAGAAAATATCAGTGCATGAAATGAGTACCTGCTGTCCCAAATACATTACAAAACTTTAGTTTGAGTCTCAACCTGAGGGAAGACTTCTTTGCCTCTCTTTCACAGTGCTAATCCCTTGACAAAACCCAGCAGGTGAGTAACCTTAGTAAGAAGTAAGCATTTGCACCAGCACAAACTTCTCCCCCTAAGTAAACAAATTCTCCACCTGATAGGGTTTTCCTTACAAATAAAAACACCCCAGGATGAAGAAAGGGAAGGAAATTCTTTAAAAATGGATTTTATACCAAGAGTTTTCTCAGAACATAGAGCAGTGTCACTCTTATAAATGTTTCCCATTTATTGAGCTCTTATCAGCGCCCAGCCTTGTGCTTAAGCATCATTTCAATCCTCACAAAAACCCAATGGAAAGCAGACCTAGCTCCTCATTTTACATATGAAGAGACTGAAGTTCTAAGAGTTTAAGTAGCTTTCCACAGGTCACACAGTGAGTGTTAGATCTGAGAAGGAAAGCTAGATCAGATCTTGCTAACTCTAAAGTCAGCCTCTAGGGCTTCCCTGGTGGCGCAGTGGTTGAGAGTCCACCTGCCGATGCAGGGGACGAGGGTCTGTCCCCCGGTCTGGGAAGATCCCACATGCCACGGAGTAGCTGGGCCCGTGAGCCATGGCCGCTGAGCCTGCGTGTCCACAGCCTGTGCTCCGCAACGGGAGAGGCCACAACAGTGAGAGGCCCGCGTACCGCAAAAAATAAAAATAAAGTCTGCGTCTAACTAATATGGGATCTAAGGAAAAAACAAAAAACATATATTTTAAATAACTACAGTTTGCCTGGCTCCACAGTTAAGCTCTGAATTGTGTTCCATGACACCTGGCATTTGCTGCTTGCACAGTATTTATCATTCTCACTTTGTTCAAAGAAACCAGCCTCCCACCCTTGGGAATAAATTAATAAGAGGTATGGAAGGAGGAGTCAGGTCATGTGGAATAAAGCATAATGTACAGAGAGGTAGTGAATCACAGAGGTTTGGTCCCCTGGCTCTGGAGCTAAGATGTATCTGAGTCTTCATCCCAGCTCTGCAGAAAGAGAAATGGAAGGAACAGGAGGAAAGAAATCTTTGACAGCTTTGATGTTTTATTATTACATCCACAATGCAACGAGATGAGTTGATCTCAAAAATATTAAATTTCATAATTTTTTTTCTCACTACCTATCACTGAGTAGTATTTTGTTTTCAACTTTTTAGTCCATGTACTCTTACAACAAACATTCTTTTTATAGACAAGGTCAAACTGCTTTCTTCTAGTTCAGACTGGATATAAACACATCACATTAAGCTATGGCTTGGGTCACACTGAAAAGCTCAGGTCATGGGAGAACAACTGTGTGATCAATGGCTTTGGATGGTAATGGGACATATCAAGAAAGAAAAAGAATAGCTTAGCCCAGGACTAGACTAAGTAAAATGCTACATCATATAATTAAAGCCATGGGTTAATACCAGGCTGCATACTTGGAGATAAACACATTCAGGAAAGTTGAATGCCAGGAACTGCATATATTTGGGTGGGAAGACCATTAACAGTAATTCCATACTGAAACCAAAATCAGAATGTATCTTAAAATAGCAACAGATTAGTCAGCTGGCAGGGGTCCAAGTACAGGCAGTATGAAGACGGCAGGCAGATGGGCACTGCAGAAGACTGTTATTATTTCACCAAAGGAATTTTGTTAGAGCAAAGGGTAATCTGAAATCCTCTATAACATATCCACTTTACACTCAAGGGCTAAAATTTCACTGTCTATGATATTTCCCATCCTTAATTTTACATCCACCACATTGTGTCATAGAGCCTAGTAGGGGTTCTGCAGAGAGATCACATGACAATATTAAGAGATTCCAATAATAAAATATCACCATTATTAAGGTTGCAGGATACAAATTAATGCACAGAAATCTATGGCATTTCTATACACCAACAATCAAAAATCAGAAAGAGAAATTAAGGAAACACTCCCATTTACCATTGCAACAAAAAGAATAAAATACCTAGGAATAAACCTGCCTAAGGAGGTGAAAGACTTGTACTCAGAAAACTATAAAAAAACTGATGTAAGAAATCAAAGATGACATAACAGATGGAGAAATATACCATTTCCTTGGATCAGAAGAATCAACATTGTGAAAATGATTATACTTCCCAAAGCAATCTACAGATTCAATACAATCCCTATCAAGCTACCAGTGGCATTCTTCACAGAATTAGAACAAAAAATTTTACAATTGGTATGGAAACAGAAAAGACCCTGAATAGCCAAAGCAATCTTGAGAAAGAAAAACAGAGTTGGAGGAAACAGGCTCCATAACTTCAAACTATACCACAAAGCTACAGTAATCAAGACAGTATGGTACTGGCACAAAAACAGAAATATAGATCAATGGTATAGGATAAGATGCCCAGAGATAAACTCATGCCCACATGGGCATCTAATTTATGACAAAGGAGGCAAGAGCATACAATGGAGAAAAGACAGCCTTTTCAATAAGTGGTGCTGGGAAAACTGGACAGCTACATATAAAAGAATGAAATTAGAACACTCCCTAACACCATACACAAAAATAAACTCCAAATGGATTAAAGACTTAAATGTAAGACCAGACACTGTAAAACTCTTAGAGAAAAACATAGGAAAAACACTCTATGACATAAACCACAGCAAGACCTTTTTTGACCCACCTCCTAGAGTAACGGAAATAAAAAACAAAAATAAATAAATGGCACTTAAGTAAACTTAAAAGCTTTTGTACAGCAAAGGAAACCATGAACAAGACAAAAAGACAACCTTCAGAATGGGAGAGAATATTTGCAAATGAAACAACAGATCAAGGATTAATTTCCAAAATATACAAACAGCTCATGGAGCTCAATATCAAAAAAACAAACAATCCAGTTTAAAAAATGGGTGGAAGACCTAAATAGACATTTTACCAAGGAAGACATACAGATGGCCAAGAGGTACATGAAAAGATCCTTGACATCACTAATTGTAGAGAAATGCAAATCAAAACTACAATGAGGTATCACCTCACACCGGTCAGAATGGTCATTATCAAAAAATCTAGAAACAATAAATACTGGAAAGGGTGTGGTGAAATGGGAACCCTCCTGCACTGTTAGAGGGAACGTAAATTGATACAACTATGGAAAACAGTATGGAGGTTCCTTAAAAAACTAAAAATAGAACTACCATATGACCCAGCAATCCCACTACTGGGCATATATCCTGAGAAAACCATAATTCAAAAAGAGACACATGCCACAATGTTTGTTGCAGCACTATTTACAATAGCCAGGACATGGAAGCAACCTAAGTGTCCATCGACAGATGAATGGATAAAGAAGATGTGGCACATATATAGGAATGAAATTGAGTTATTTTTAGTGAGGTGGATGGACCTAGAGTCTGTCATACAGAGTGAAGTAAGTCAGAAAGAGAAAAACAAATACCATATGCTAATGCATATATATGGAATCTAAAGGAAAAAAAAATGGTACTGATGAACCTAGTTGCAGGCCAGGAATAAAGAGGTAGACATAGAGAATGGACTTGAGGACATGGGGTGGGAGGGGGAAACTGGGGCAAAGTGAGAGTAGCATCGACATATATACACTACCAAATGTAAAATAGTTGGCTGGTGGGAAGCAGCAGCATAGCACAAGGAGATTGGCTCCGTGCTTTGTGATGGCCTAGAGGGGTGGCATAGGGAGGACGGGAGGGAGCTGCAAGGGGGAGGGGATATGGGGACATGTGTATGCATATGGCTGATTCACTTTGTTGTGCAACAGAAACTAACACAGTATTGTGAAGCAATTATACTCCAATAAAGATCTATTTTAAAAACACACAAAAAAAGAAAAATAACAGTAAAAACAAAACAAAACACCATTATAAGAGAGGCCGCACATTTGAATATAAAATCCCTTCCACCGTAAAATTTTCTGTGAAAAACTAAATCTAAAAATTAAATCTTTTCGCAAGTTAAAAATCCAAATTTAAAGTCTCGAACAAAGGCCAAACTCAAAATATCTTGCTTTTGTGAATTAATTAACATTCGATAATTGTCCCCCTCCCAGCCCTCTAATTCTGCTCTGTCTCAGCTGTTATAGTTAGGCTTCTTTTAGCAGCTGAAGCCTTGGCTTTTCACTGGCATCAGTGTAGTCTTCTAGGAACTAACTTGTTGAATTATTCAATAATAAGTTTCTCCTGAGCCTTACTTTGCAGAATTCAGTGTTAGTAAGACACAAGATTTTCACAGCTCTGGCCCTATACCCTCCAAATTTAGAAAATAAGCAATTCCCCACCCATAGAACACCATTATCATAGGTTACAGTTCATAGTGCCCAAGGCTTAGAACCTCAAAAGTAAGTGAGAATGTAGTTGAAGTCAGCCTACAACTGTTTTTATCCAAAAGTTAGAATCCAAAAGTTATGAATATAAACTCAAACGAAGACTTAGCCCATAAAGATTTTAATTATGCTAGTCTGTTTACCTTATCTTAGAAGGGGTAGAAATCCACCAACACAAATGATTTATTCTCCTAGAGAATTGCATTGGAAAAATTACTGTCTTTTCTCAATCTACAGAAAATTTATAATGGTGATACGTGGCACTCACTAATTATAATTTGAAATGTCTTTCTTTCTCAAGTAGTACATTTCCCTCTGGTACTGAATTAAGTGGGGGACCCACATGGAAACATTGTGTCCACTCTCTTACCAGGCAGGCATTTTCAGTTCTGTATCACAAGAGCTATTTCCCCTGCCTCTTGTAAAATTGTTCAGGACTCTCTCACCTGCATTCTAAGGAGCGTATCTTCTTCACGCATCTCTCCTTGTGTCATAACACACTGCTGTGTGTGTCATGAATGGGCTACTCATTACTGAGCACTCGTGTCCTCCAGGCAAGTCATAGCCTGGTACATTTACTCCAATGAACAGCAAATATATTATCATGTTCAATATGTGCAATGGTATGAAAAAGGCTGGGAAGCTCTGAAACCAATCCAGAACCAAATTACAAACACCTA
Source organism: Grampus griseus (assembly GCF_964374135.1). NCBI lineage: Eukaryota > Metazoa > Chordata > Mammalia > Artiodactyla > Delphinidae > Grampus > Grampus griseus. Next base: position 59,118,492 of record NC_139018.1, read on the forward strand.
GTGAGGTATCTCTTGAGCCTGCAGACAGCAATATGAGTCCAAGTTTATTTCCCTTCCTAACCCTCACTGCCATACACAGTGAAATGCAGTTTGGAACAGGCCATCTCACTGTACCTGACCAGACCTGTCACTATCAGCTTATGTTTGGAACTTCACCAGATCTCTAAAGCCTTCACAGGACTCAGCTGCTTCACAAGTCAGAAGCAGCAAATACTCTCTTGTACTTTATATAAGCAGAACAGCTTCCCTATAACTGAGTCCTTGCCCCTGTTGTTTCAAACCCATAAGATTGATGATAGGGTGACCATATAATTTATTATACATTTTGGGTCATAAAATGGAGCACTAAAAAGCATTACCTGAGACTTTCTTGAGCAAACTGGGACATATAGTCACCCTAGTCACTGAGGAGCAAATCAACAATCAGGAAATAAGTTAATAAGGTTAAATAAGATCCTGAGAATAGGAATTACTGACCCAGAAATAGGATTGTTTCCTCGACACTGAGTCAGGGCTCCACCAACAGATGGAAGTTGAGAGGCCCAAGTTGGGAAGATTATATTACATTAGAAAGAGAGGTATTTTACTAACGGTTAGTCCTCCATCTTTATCTTCTACTTCTCAACAACTTTTGACCTGTTTGATTCTTGTTTCTTTATTGACAATTTTTATGTACTACTGGATAATCACACTTAACAGATTTTCCCGTCAATTCCCGGCTTACACATTCTCAGCTGCCTTTATTGCCTCCTCCTCCCCCGTCAAACTTCCAAATGTCGGACTTTCCCTGAGGACTCTCCTTGATCCTTTACTTGGTGTTCTCTCTCTTTAGGTGATTTTACCAAATGGTTATAAATTACACTTATGCTGATGACCCCCTAAGTTACATCTCCAGACTGGTCAATTCACCTTTGCTCCAAATTCATAAATAACTACTTACTTGTCATCACCATTCCAACTTAATAAAGCCCAAGTAAAACATAAATTCTACCCTGGGAAATGCACTTAGCTTCAGACCTTCTATTTCTCAATAAATAGCACACCATTCATCTGGTATCTCAAATGCAAAAACTTGGTTTGATCCTTGAGTACTCTATTTTTTTCTCACACTCATCAACTAATCAATCACTAATTCTTCCTGTCTCTACTTCAAATATACCTCCCCAATTGGGTCATTTCTCATCTTTTTTAATTGCTACATCCTAGTCCAAACCATCATCATCTCTCACCTGGAATAATACATTAGCTTCCTAAGAGACTTCCTTGTCTCCCACTCTTAATCCACAGTGATCCATCCTCCCCAGTGTTTTTCTGGGCTTATATCATTACTTCCTCCCTTTCTAGAAACTTACCAATAGCATCCCATGGTAACCAGAATAAAACTTTACCACAGCTTCTAAGATCCTATAGAATCTGGCCCTTGCCTAACTCTCTGATCTAATCTCCCTTCACATTCACTACACTTTAGCCACACTCTCCTTATTTCTGTTTCTTTAAGAGGCAAAGATCATTCCCATCACTGAGGCCTTTGATCTTGCTATTTTTTGTTATGGATACTATTCTCCAGAATTTTTGCACAACTGACTCCACATTACCCAAGTCAACGTTCTCAGAGATACCTTTCTTCACCATGCTAGCTAAAGCTCTCCCCTCCCCTTGTCTGTCCTATCTTATTTTATATGTCACTTATCAACACCAGAAAACCAAAGCCAGAATAACCTCCTGCATGTGGGAACTCTGAATTATTCACTGCTTAAAACAATGCCTGCCACCTAGTAAATACTCATTAAATAGTTTTTGACTGGCAAAAATGGAAAAATCTGTCATTCTGCAAAGTATAACAAAAATATCATTGAAACCACATCTCAAAACTGTAGCCTTTATATATATTTCCCCAGATCTTTATTTTCACAAGCAATCTCAATTCCAAACCTTTTGTTCATTCCCGTTCATGTTTTCATCTTCTCACATAAGTCTTATACAGCTTGCTTTATTTCAATAGCCCCAAAATCTACCATAATGGACCAATATTGTTTATAAGTTGGTAAATTTATAATATGCTTGCTTTACATATTATCACACTTAAAAATGTTTATGCAGTTTTTGGTCCCTCTTTCTCCGTCATTTATTTGCTTGGCAGTTGAACATAGATATCGGTCCTTCAGGTCTCCTTCTCTAAATACAACTTCTTTGTCTTGCTCCAGCCATAACCACATGCCACCCCCCACCCCTTGCCTCTACACCACCCACCACTTCCAACATCTGGAAGTTATAGAAATCAAGAAAAAAGGAAAAATAATTCCTTTCCTATTGTGCACCTGCACTTGTTCATTCCCTGCCTATGTCAAAGAATGCCTGGATCTCAAGGATACCAACGCCTACACTCCCCTCCCAGCTCTCACTAACACTTGATGTTTTTACCCACAGTTTCATAAATATATGCAGGCACCTTGAAAAGCTAATACTATATCATCGATTTAAAATTATATTCCTTAAATATGATTTCAAATTTTTAGAGGGTGAAAGAAGACTGATTTTTGCATTGACGAAAACAGTATACAAAAACAACTTTGCTTCCTAGGTCTTATCCCCTGATTAAGTAGAATCCATGTTATGAAAAAATGCTACAAAGAGTTTCTTAGCTTTCCTGTTGCTCTTGCTGTCTTTTCAGTTTTCCTTTGCAGAGGTATGAACCAGACTGCTTCCTGAGAAGCATATTAGAGGAATTAAATGTAGATTAAATTAAATTTTATGAAAATCACTCATTCCAGGTAAACTGCAGTAGACCCAGGCATTATTCCAGCTCAGATTTTACACAGACTATAGCATCTGACTGTGGAAAAAAGCATTTAGCCTATGCATCAGCACTGTGAGAATGCTTTAGTTTATTCTCTTCCTTTTCATTCAAGGGCACTGTCTACTTTGGCAGAAGTGTGGCCAATTTACATTTTTTCCAGTTATGTAAGGAGTTATGTGTGGAAACTGGGCTTAAACAGCTCTTTCATTTTAGTGATATTTCAGCTTCTCTTCTAGATGGTGCCCTGAACAATTGCTACTTGGCTGTCCTATCTCCAGATCTAACTCAGGTTTTACCATCTTGCCCAGTCTTTCTTCTTCCATCACAAACTGTACCAGTTGCACTAACACCTTTGGGCTGGCAGTACACAGCCAACCATCCCCAGTGCTGGCTTTTCTACTGTCCTAACCCCAACTCACAGAACACATTTTATGCCTACTTGATATATTGGATTTAGAGTTGAAAGCAGGTAGATCTATACTCAGGAACCTCACAGGACAGAAGAGACAGGAAGGCCAGTAAGGGAGGAACACAGTCTCAAAAGGAGAGAAGAACCAGACATGAGAGTGGAAAAACATGGTACCAAAGAGACACAGAGAATAGAGACAGAGATGGAAAGAGAAGTTGATTAGCATTACATTGAACCAGGCAAAAAAAATTAACATAGCATTGTTTTTAGATGTAAATGACCTGGATCATAGAAAAATAGAATTCTAAATTGATTCAGATGTTTAAACCTAATGTTAATCAAGTCATATTCTTAAACCATATACTATTTATGTCTAATTACTCTGCAGGAAAGTATTACATATTGTTAAATGTCAAAGAAACCTGAGTGAGTTTTAGATGATGATAACAATAAATCCATTCTCTCTGTGCTCTCTTCAGGGCTCCAGTGTTAGCTTCTGTGAACTAGCTCACAAAGTATGACTGCACCTGAGAATTGAGATTTCACAAAACCACAGGAAGAGTACAAATTCAGGGATTAAGAATTTTTTTATAATAATCCAGTTGATAAAAGCAGAATGCAAAATATTTCAAGTACAAAAAGGGAATTGTTGGGCCAAAAAAAAAAAAAAAAAGAGGGAAAGCACAACAGATTTGTTTCAGCTTTAGTTCAAGTTTGCAAATCGTAGAACTTATTAGTAATTTGAGGTATTTGGTTTTTATAAATATCAAATCCTTTTATTTCAATTTGCTTCCATATAGACACCTATAATAAAAGGATTTGATAATCCATTTTAATGCCACACTACAAAAACAGGTATTTTTTAACCCAGCAACCAACGGGAAAAAATATATTATAAAAAATCAGAAATACATATAGCTGAGAAAGAGGTAGATGATAAATAACAAAAGAGAAAAACTGTTTGAAAATACTTCTTATCTATACTTTTTATCCTCTCAGCTATAAGAAAGCCTGTATTTTCTATCCCCTCTCTTACTAAATTATGCTCACTTCTTTCTAGTCATTCCCACCCTCTAATGGCCACCATTTCATTTGTTAAGAAAACAAAAATATATGATTAAATAACACATACAAAGGTTTTCATAAATGTAAAATCCCATTAATCCAAGACTATAAGAAAATAAATATATTACATTTCATGTTATAGTAAATGCTTTTAAGATTGCTGTGCCTTCTTAATTCTTGTTATGTCTTGGTACTCCTTGCATGCATGTGTAGTTACATGTGTATATGTGTGTATCTGTATCATATTTTAATTTTATTCTTCAAAGCATAAGTTGATGTAAAATAATCTTAAATAGCTCATTGAAAGAAAACATGTATTGTATATGGTTGAAAATAACAATGAACATGGGCATGTAATGTAGCAAATATAAGTATTAGGCATTAGTAATGCACTGGATGCTTTATAAATATAACCAAGGCAGCAAAACGTAAATTATGCTTGTCAAAAAACCCATCCTGACCCAAGTTTCTGAATTTATAAAATTAGAATATATGCTTCCCTTCTCTGTGACCCTAAAGGCATTAGGAACCACTAAAATAATAGAACTAAAAGGAGTGGACACTGTTTTCCTACCTCCCCTGGAGAAGAAAGCATCAGAAGCATGAGTGGAATTTGGAACAGCACCTGAACATCATATCCAGAACCTGCATGAAAACCTTGAGCCTGAAAATATGCATCAGCATCCTTCACCCTCACTGAGGGCTCCTCAGTGCTCACTTGGTTGCCTTCCAGCATTCTTCCTTTCCTGATTTTATCAAGAATCCATTCATCTCTAGCATAGCCCAGGTATGGTGCCTCAGTAAATCTTACCCACCCAGTTTCAGAGGTAGCCCTAATTTATTTCAAAGAATTTCCATTGACCCCCCACTTGCCAGAGACTGGTTCAGGATAATCATGTGTGGCAAGCCACGGTCAAGCCTATCAAACTAAACCTGGCGTAGGCCGGATGATTACTAGTAAATGCAGCATGGAACAATATACTTAAATTCCCTTAGATGGTAACAGGTGGAAACAAGTGGTACATACTCCACCCTGACCCAAAATACAATAAAAGGCAACAAATTCAGCTGGTGTGGCAGATGCATCACTTTTCACAAGCTTCAGAGACCACCAAACTCTGGTGTACAGTCTTCAAGAAGAGCAAGGAGAAATATTGAGACCTTATGCTCCTGAAGTACACTTTATGAGTATTTTCTCCATTGCCTATTTCCAGATACAAGAGTAAGCCAAACAAACAGTGACATAAACCAAGCCCTGTATTTTGTTGTCACCATTTCTCAAACACGAAACTGATGATTTAATCTGGCCCTGCTCTTGGATGAGTCAACAGATTGGTAAGTACAACAAGAAAGGACTGAAATAAGGATGAGATCACCAGGTATATGGCTACCCTACTACCACTGGGATCAGGGTCGCTTGATCTGTGGAACCTGAGGGAAAGTTTCTGGAAAGATACAGGTTATTTAATGACAGAAGATTTGCTAGCTCTGCCAAATCCCTTCCTTAAGCCATGACCCATCATGCCAATGCTACTAAGTTATGGGCCTCTTGAGGGAAATTTAGGAATGTGTAATTGTGAAACACCCAAACCTAAGCAAGCTGGTTATTAAGGCTTGGAACCAGAGTCTGGATTCTGGGTCTGGAGCTGGGTCTTTCTCATAGAATTTTTCAGCTGTGGTGGGATTTATACAAATGCCCATGGACCTGGGAGCCCAGAGGCCAGGCCTATCCTTTTTACTTTCTGGCTTCTCTTCTTGGAGGGTTCCGGATGGGGGTTCCCAGCAGCAGTGGCAATCTCCCTTCCAGGGTCACCCTTGGGCCACAGTTTCAAGTAATATCTCATTCCTGTTGGACCTAATTGGTAATTCAAACTAATGTGAGTTCCTATTCAAGATGGCAATGTAGGAGGATACTGAACTCACCTCTTCCCATAAACACACTGAAACTATAGCTACATAAGAAACAATTTCCTCTCAAAGAAACCCCCAAAATAGCTGAGCAACTCCTATACATCAGGAAAACAAGAAAAAACCCACATCAAAATGGGTAGGAGAGGCTGAGACACAATCTGGCCATAAGCCCTACCCCTGGCACAGCAAGAAAAGATGCAAAAGGGACTCACAACCCTGAGCTTCTCCCTGAAGAGCAAAGGGTTTGAACCCCCCATCTGGTACCCCAACTTTTAAGGCCTGCACCTGAGGGATGAACCCTCAAAACATCTAGCTCTAAAAGCCAACAGGGCCTTCATCCATAAGACGATAGTGATCTAAGAAACACTTCTTAATGGGCTCTTGTGGACTCACCTGACTACCTTCCCCCCACTCCATGCCCAGAGCCTGTGCAGAGGTAGGCTCAGTCTTCTGTGAAAGAGGCCTAGTTGCTTATCTTAAAGCTTGGACTTGAGGGGCAGGCACATCTAATTTAACACAAATCTAGGGGCCTATGGAAATGCTCTCCAAAGATGGAGGCTGGTGGGTGCCATCTTTGCACTCTCCCTCTGTCTTGTTCCAGATCACCAGTATCTTCCAGAAAGGAGCTTGTGCAAACTTCTGGTGCTCCAGTTTTTGCAGGTGCCACCCAAGGGACACCTCTTGATCACCTGGCTCTGACAGCCAGTGGGGTCTACATTTCTTAGGTCCCCCAGAGCTGTAACAAACAGAAAGAATTCTTAACAGCCACCTCCCAGGGCAGAAGACTGAAATGCTCAGTGTCTGTGGAAGAGGCCTATTATCTTCATAGCTGCAGCCTGAGGGACAGGCTTCTAATTAAACACACGTCTAAGGGCTGACTGTAATCCTCTCCACAGACTTCAGAGGGCAGGTGCTATCTTTGTGCTCTCCCTGTGCCTTGATCCTTTACATTGGTCTTAGTGATGATTGTTTGGATTTGACACCAAAGCAGAGGCAACGGAAGCAAAAATAAACAAGTGGGACTACATCAAACTAAAAAGATTCTGCACAGCAAAGGAATTAATCAACAAAATAAAAAGACAATACACCAACTAGGAGAAAATATTTGCAAATCATAAATCTAATAAGGGGTTAATATGCAAAATATATAAAGAACTCCTACAACTCAATAACAACAACAACAAAAATCTGATTTAAAAATGGGCTGAAGATCTGAGAAGACATTTTTCCAGAGAAGACATACAGATGTCCAACAGGTACATGAAAACTGCTCAACATCACTAATCCTCAGGGAAGTGCAAATCAAAACCACACTGAGATATCAGCTAACACCTGTTGTATGGCTATTATCAAAAAGATAAGAAAGAACAAGTGTTGGTGAGGATGTGGAGAGAAGGGAACCCTTGTATACTGTTGGTGGGAAAAGCTAGAATCAAATAAATCTAAAGAATTAACCTGAAGAATTCTATACAAATACTTTACAAACAAAGGAAGTCTATCTAGTTCGCTAAAAAGTCGCTTATATCGTATGTATTTTTTCTATGAAACAAGCAAAAGATAAAATAATTTCTCACGGATTTTTAACCTATCAACAAATTCATAAGTACTTAAGAAGCATAATATATCTTTGTATAAGCATGAATTATTATTGTACTTCATTCCAGTAAGAACCCAATTTTAAAAAACATTACCAAAAAAAAGCATTAGCAAAAATCACATTATTTTATATTTAATTTAAAATAATGGTAGGAGATAAAAACAAATGAAAAATAATTTTTATTTGATCAACTCCATCTAAATGAATGAAAATCCCTTATGAAGAGACCAAGAGGTCATACTCCCATGTAAAATTCTTAAAGCTTTAAAAGAAATGTTTTATTCTATCTGTGAAGCACATTAAATTATCTCTCCCTTAGTACTGTACCCAGTGAAGCAATTCTGACTTTTTGTACATTTTCCTATTAACAATGTGCATAGTATTCTGAAATAAACTGACAAACTTTACAGAGAAACAGTTGTCAATTCACTAGTTGATGAGCAGGCAAATATAAAGGCTTTCCATACTTAGTGTTTCCAAGGAAACCCCCTTTCAGTATACACTCCTTCAACATGCAAGCTTCAAAGAAACTGTATAAATCTCTGTGCTTGTGAGAGGAAAGCAAAATAAAGGTGTAAGTTAAAATCTCTAGAATGAAACATTAGTTCCATGACAATGAAGAGTATTACAAGAATCAGCTAACCATATTGATTTGATTGAACGTAAGCAAGATGATGTTTGAAAAAAGAGGAAACTAGAAGAAATACATATGCCCTAGGGAACCTTGTTAGTGAAATATTTCAAAAGGAAATGCCATTGTAAACAATACCAGAATGACAATACAAAGAGGGATGAGACAAGAAGGCAAAATAAAGCAAGAGCAACAAATAAACAACTGAAACTAAAGAAAAATAGAGAAATGAAGAAAGGAAACAAATCTGTATATTTGAGCTTATCAATGTTTATTTATAGTAACACTAATATAAAGAAAACTGACCAATGAGGTCAATTCCAAAAATCAATGGCAGCTGTAAAACTTTAAATTAGTCAGAACAGTAGGTTGCAACCTTACACTGAAAGTGTTTGATGTCTGAACTCTTTGGTGTACTCAGTAAGCATCCACTATCATCATTCATTTATGAAAATTATGAAGGCTTATGAAATACTAAGATATGCATAAGTATGAGAATACTTCTATAATATGATAATAATTTCATTAGGATGCTTTATTGTGCTTTCATGTGTGTAATGTTATTATTTAATATTAACATTTTCAATAAGACAGTCCCTGACATAACGGTTCAACGTAAGATTTTTCGACTTTACATGTTTGAAAGCAATACTCATTCAGTAGAAATTATACTTCAAATTTTGAATTTTGATCTTTTCCTGGGCTAGCGATATGTGGTAGGATACTGTCCCCTGATGCTGGGCAGCAGCCGTGAGCCACGGCTCCCAGTCAGCCACACCATGTCACAAGGGTAAACAACTGATACACTTACCACCATTCTGTTGTATAGTATAGCATTCAATAAATTACATGAGATATTCAACACTTTATTATAAAATAGGCTTTGTGTTAGATGATTTTGCCCACTGTACACCAATGTAATGATTCTGAGCATGTGTAAGGTAGGCTAGGCTAAGCTATGACATTCAGTAGGTGAGGTGTATTAAATGCATTTTCTACTTATGATATTTTCAACTTACAGTGGGTTTATTGGGAAGTAACCCCATCGTAAGTTGAGGAAGATCTGTACCTAATTAACATGTTTCATGTTTAATGAAATGTATATACACAATTTTTTTGTTGTTCTTGAACAGCTGAGATTATACATACACACACACACACACACACACACACACATACATGCATATCACTTGAAAATGCCACAGCTCTAACATGCCTAACCCTCCAAGGAACTCTACAGAATAAAGTGATTAGCCTTCATACCTCCTACATCATCACAGCAACATGCTAGTACCTAAAACACTTCCAGTCACTGGGTACTTTGTCTTCTTTCAGAAGTATGTAAATTATGGATAGGATGTAGATGCGTCTTCATCATAAAGTAGCTCTATTAGCAAAGTCCATGTCAAGACTTCAAACGAAATTTGTCCTGACTTATTTTCAGAGAAAACCAACCTGCTTGCTTCCATTTATATCTGTGGCATGGTCATATGAATGTTCATGTTTTCTTCCTAGACTGATAAAGCTTGCAATGCACACACTGATGGATTAAGTGTTACTGTGTCAATGGCTTTAGGCCAATATATTACCCTTTCCACAGTGAGGATCTAAGAATTTGTGTATGTTGGATCTATGATGTGCAATGATATTTGAATTCAAAATAACACTGTCTGCTATGGGTAGATATATGTGCTATGACTTGGGCTATCTATAACATGACCTCATTACTGCAATTCAAAGAAAATGGTAAAATGAAGAGCTAGTATACTAGGGTTTGAAATGACAAACTGTCATTACTTAGAATAAAAAAGATGATTCAGTTAAAAAGTGATAGTACCAAGATTCAAACAAATTAAGAGAAATTGATATCTCTGTTTTACCAGTATGATGAGTAGTGTACATCATTTTGGCAATTTAATGTTACACTTCTCCTTAAAAAAGATTTAAAAGTTCCCTGTTTAACAGCAATGGCACTAATATCTGCATTTTGTCTTATTTTAACAAAAACACTTTCATAACTGTCTAGGTCAGAGTTACAAACGGGGAAGCTAAAAAGTGACAGTCTGAGATTCAAATTTGGATCTATATCACTGGACTTGAGGCATTAGCCAGCATCTAAATCCATAACCATTTGTTGCTCATGTGCTTATATGCTGGAGTTTAACTTTTCTAGGCTTCAGTGTCCTTATAAATAAAATTTAAAAATTGAATTAAGTGATCATTAAGCTCCATTACAGTCTTTTAGAATTAGGCAGAATGTACATTTAAGTCTATGATTAGACAGAATCACAAAAAGGAGAGATTGATGAAATATGAAACTCTGTGTTCTAAATGGAGCCTAGTGATTTGCAAAACATGGCTTTGCCTACAGCACTAAGTAAATTTTGCATTATGACAGGTAAACCATCTTGTGCGTGGTTTTTTTGTTTTTTTTTTTTTTTCAGAAAACATGCTCCCCTAACTCATAGTCCCACTAGGAGGACCAATATCAAAATGAAAAAGAAATATAAATACATTTTGTAAACTCTTCCAAAAAAAGCATAATATGTAATTTTATTCTGTTTTGTTTGATAACCTTTGTTTTTTGTTGTATGTTTTACAACAGATTTATTGAGATATAATTCCTATTACACAAAATTCACACTTCTAATGTGTATAATTCAATGGGTTTTAGCAGATTCACAGGGTTTTGTAATAATTAAAATTAATTTTAGAATATTTTTGTCACCTGCAAAACAACCCATTTACCTATTAACAGCCACTCCGATTCTCACCTCCCCCAGCCCCTGACAACACTAATGTACCTTTAGTTTCTATGAATTATCTTCCCTGGACATTTCATATCAATGGAATCATACAATCTGTGTCCTTCCGTGACTGTCTTCTTTCACTTAGTATAATGTTTTCAAGGTTCATCCATGTTGTGGCATACACCAGTATGTGATTGCTTTTTATTATCTAATAATATACCGTTGTACGGATGTACCAGATTTTATTAATCCACTCATCAGTCGGTGGACATTTAGGTTGTTTCTACTTTTTGGCTATTATGAATAATGCTTCTGTGAACACTCATTCAAGTTTTTGAATGGAGATATGTTTTATTACTCTCGAATATATACCAAGGAGTAGAATTGCTGGATTGATGATAAGTCTACATTTAATATTTTCAGGAACTTCCAAACTCTTTTCCAAAGTGGCAGTAGCCATTTTACAATCCTAGCAACAATATATGAGGGTTCTAATTTCTCCACATCCTTGTCAACATTTATCATTACCAGTCTTTGTTTTAGTAATCCTAGTAGGTTTGAAATAGTATTTCTTTGCAGTTTAAATTTGTTTTTCCCTAATAACTAATGATGTTGAGCATCTTTTCAAATGCTTGTGAGTCATTTGTATATTTTCTTCAAAGTAGTATCTATAAAAGTTCTTTGCCCATTTTTTAATTGGGTTTTTTGTTTGCTTGTTTTTACTGTTGAGTTGTAAGAGTTCTTTATATGTTCTGGATACTAGACCTCTGAAAATGATTTCCAGATATTTTCTTCCATTCTGTGTGTATTTTCACTTTATGGGTGGCATCACTAGAAGCATATATACATATATATGATTTTAATAAAAAATATATAAATATGATTTTGATAAAACCCAATTTGTCTGTTGATTTCATTGCTCATGTTTCTGGTATCATATCTAAAACACCACAGTCTAACTCAAAGTCATGAAAATTTACTTACATTTTCTTCTAAGAGTTATAGACCATTATAGTAAGTTTTAAAATTTGGAAGTTTGAATCATCCAACATTTTTTACTCCAACTGTTCTTCTTTTTCAAGATGATCTGGCTATTCTGAGCCTCTTACATTCCTATATGAATTTTAGTGTCAGTTAAAATTTGAGGGACTCTGGAGTGACAAAACAACTTTGTTATTCTGTTCCTTAAAATTCCCCATATGTATTCAGGGTCATGTCAAAGTTCTACATGCCATAATCCACTGAAAACTGAAGAAATTAGGCCACAAGTGAGTCCTATGAGTGACACCAACTGAACGGTCTTCCTTTGTATTTATCTTTTCATACCTTTTCCATAAGCCTTTGTGATGACTGAAAATGATGAGAGAGTGAAAGCGAACGTCAGCCGAAAGAGAGTTAAGTGAAATGTTCTTTTCTAAAAGACCTTTAAAGCACAGCACTTACAAGTAGTGAGGGATGAGTTATGTCAGGATTGTGCTCTGAATCTAATAACATTTTGAACATATTTATAAACAATGAAGAAAAAGGAGGTTCAATAAAGACTATCAAATACCTGATAGTTTTGCTGTTTTTCTCTGTCTTTTAGTCTTTTACAGTCTTCCTAAATAAACCAAAGAAGTAAAGGAGATACATGTACATATATATAGATATACAGATATCTTACATCTATTATCTCAACCCATCATGGATTGCTTTGTATTTCTGTGTTTTACTACTAACTGTATTTTCCTAAATCTTTCAGTAAAATTGATTCTCTAGGTAGATATACAAATTTCATCCTGGAGTTTCTATAATTCCTTGGTACATTATTATGGATCCAATAAAGTATAAGAACCCCAAGTAGATATGGTATTGCACATCCATCCCTGTGTCTTGAATCCAAGTTCCTAATGTACCTCGCTTTTTTCATTTACAGTTTTTGTAGTTAATGAATGCTGAACCACTTTAAATAGTTTCTGGCTGAGTTTACTATGCTCTTCTCCTTTAACTGTCATTTGTGGGACTGGTAGAAATGTACATGAGTAATTGAACCCATAATTACAAAAATCCACACATAGTTGGGCATTCAAAAGGAATCTGAAAGCTTTTTATCTTTTACACCACTTGCTTTTTCAACCTTTAATTTATCCTGTATTATGCATGTAAGCCTAGAAAATACTTTTTAAAAAAACAACAAAAAAGACTAATTCAGGGTTAATGACTTTCCAGTTAAGATAGAGAGCAAGACAGTAGGAGAGATCTTTTTTTATTCTTCTAGTTAATCTTTATTCAGCCTCCAAAACTCAGTTAATGTTATCTTACCAAATAAAAGCTTTCCAGGATATCGCCCTATGTGCCACTCCCTGTCTAGACGAGGTACTACTTTAAGCTCTCAGTATACTTTCTACTTATTTCTATCATAACATTTATTACATGTTTATAAGGTAAATCTCTCTTTTCAGATCTACTCCCTAGAGAGTGAGCTTTCTTAATTCTGGATCATGTCTATCACTTCTGAAACTCTAATGTCCTACCCTGTGTTTAACATATGTTTGGTAAATAATAATTAAGGACTTGATACATTTAAAACCATCAATTCTCTGTCCTTCATTCCATTTTTATTCCTTTTGATCATTTTAAATGGATTTGTACCCGAACCCCATTTCAAAGTACTGTTTTTATTCTCAGCGAGGTTTCTCATTTGGCCTTTACTGGTGGGTTTTACTAGATTTCCATTCATCTCCCAGGTTAAGGATGTTCTCCACAGACAAAATTGTCTTTAGATTCAGAGCAATATCTCTGTTTATTATGCAGTGATCCATTCAAATTGTAATTCAGGAAGAGAGGCTACGTCTCACATAGGATGAAGTTCATCTCTGATAGATGACTTTAGGCAGCTGAGGAAGGATCCCTATCAGAATCTGCTTCCTGTGAGTCCAACACTGGCCAGTCCAGTTTTTGGTTTTAAACACTGAACTTGAGATATCTAGCCCATTGTCAGCTATTAGTAATGGAATCTTGGTGTGAATTTATTTTACTGCTTTTTTCTAACATCTAGCTGAAATCAACTATCTTAAAGAGTAAGGTTTTACTAGAACAGAAATAAAGGATAAAGGGTTCATTCAGGAGCCTGTGACACACTTCCTGGGAGAGAAGACCAGGGACAGTACCTCATTAGCAGTCTGTACAAGGCCAGAGAATAAAAGATGCCACTGGATCTAAGAGGTAACAATGGAAATACCTATTGCTTGTAGGCAACTGCACTGAGGCATTAAGGGAACATGGAGCGGGTGCAGGGACAGAAGACAAATTTCATCAACTCTAAAATGTGTGTGGCCTGTGCGATACCTCTTTTTAAAGAAAGTGACAGAGAAGAGAGAAACAAGTGGCTAATTTCACTCTCCCAACTCTAACCCTATTCTTCTCTGGGATTCTGTAAGTACTTCTGCAGTACAGTATTTTGGCAACATGTCTTCACGTAGAGTAGATGTGCAATCACTCGAGGAATGAATGCAATCATTTTCATTGGATTGGATTGGATTCATGCAAAGTGAAAGGAAATTTTGCATTACAGAAATAATCCTTCATATAGAATATCCTCATAAGGATGCTTCAGACCTAAAGTTCACCCTCTCACCCTACCAGAGTGTACCAAAAACTAAATAGTGTCAGTATATCCTTTCAGCTAGAATCACTTATACAAATACCTAACCAGCATTCTGCTGCTGATGCTATTATTTCGCTTTAAACTGACAATAAAAATCTTTCTGGACAGTTTACAATATGCAATCAAATCAATGTCACCAGAAGGATGAGGAACACTGTGTAACTCAGATTCTAGGAAAGTCATGGGCCTTTTCTGGGTTATAGAGGGCTCTAAAGGAAACGCTGTTGATATTAAAGATACAAAGAAGGACTACCAATAACTAATACAAAATCCCTTCCTTCTAGACTCTATCAAAAACAAAAACATTTCACAACTTAATTACTTATTTGGGTCTCACAACTACCTTGAAAAGTAATCTTAATTGTATTTATCTTAATTGCACAAGGCTGAGACAAATGTTGCACAACTAGTTATTAGGAATGCTCCCACTGCCATTACTTTTCCTATATTTTAGTCCATCGTTCTTTCACCATATCCAGTTTCACCAGAATCCTTCAACCCTTTCATTTGGTGGTCTTGTAATATACAAGCACTCTAGATCATAAGTTTCCAAAACTGTAGAAATCACAGACCAGTAAAAAATAAAAAAGAAATGAAAAAAAATGGAGAGTCTAACATAGAGTTTCTAAAGCTTTGTTCTTCTAACAAGCACTTCCCACCACCATAAAAGGAAAAATTTTATTTTTCAAAAGGTAGGAAGTGCTGCAACCCAAAATAAAAGGCTTTCCTTTAAATTGAATAAGTTTTGCTTTGTGGAAAACTCACTAGCTTACCTTTATTTTCTCATTTTGCCACATACAAGTGAAAACTTCATGACCAAGTGCACTGGAAATCCTTTTTGAGATAACATCAGCTCATTTTTGGCAAAGCCTTGACAATGGCTAAAAGGAGTTCATTCGTTTTAATCCCATAATCATGTATGGACTACCTATTATGTTCAAGGCATTGATCTAGAGCCTAAATAATAGAAGAATCAGAACAGTCCAATCCCTGCCTTCAAACAGCTTATGATCTAATAAAGAAGAAACAACCAACATAAGAAAAGACTGAGAGAAATGAAATGGGCTTAAAGGATAGGTGGTATCTCAAGAGACAGAGGGTGTGTGTGTGTGTGTGTGTGTGTGTGTGTGTTGGAGGTGAAAGAATGGGAAAAGAGCATTCCAGAAAATAACAGGAGAAAGGCATGGCTACAAAGTTCACGCCACATCTCATCAATAGTCAATGTGTAATTATTAAAGGTTTTGAGAGAAAAATATTATAGAGCAAGACTGCTTTCAGGATAACCAATTTTAAGTTTTTTATTTCAGACAGTTATTGAGGTATATATGTTATTTCAAGTGCAAGGTTCACTGATTTTTAAATGCCAACCACTGGATTCATAATCCAAGAGGCTAAAAGAAAAAAAAAATTCCACTGAATGAAAAACTTATTACAAGAGTTTCTTTGCATTTTGATGATCCAAAGATGTGTCCCTGACATTGGCTTCCAGGATGAAGTAAGAATAAATCACCACTCAGCACTGGCCACAGGGCATATGGGAATAAAAGGAAAATAATCTGGAAGAGAAAGCAGACTTGTGAGGACAAGCTGCTATAAAGCTGAGGAAGGACCAGGGCAGGAGATGGGGGGAGGGGTTCCAAAATAGAATTGCTTCTGATCAAGTAACTCACTTCATAGCAAATGACATCTGACAATGGACACATTCCCATGCAATTCACTGGTCTTACCATGTTCCCCACCATCCTGAAGCAACTGACTTGGTAGAATGGTGGAACGGCCTTTTGAAGACTCCATTACAGTGTCACCTAGATACTGATACCTTGCAGGGCTGGGGCAAGATTCTCCAGGAGGCTGTACATGTTCTGAATCTGTGTCTAATACATGGTGCTGTTTCTCTCATAGCCAGGATTCACAGGTCCAGGAATCAAGAGGTGGGAACAGAAGTGGTACCCCTCACAGTTATTCCTAGTGACCCACTAGCAAAATTGTTGCTTCCTATCCCCAAGACCTCATGCTCTGCTAATCTAGAGGTCAGTTCCAAAGGGAGGAATGCATCCACCAGCAAACACAATAATGATTCCATTAAACTAGAAGTTAAGACAGCCCCCTGGCCACTTTGGGTTCCTCATGCCTCTGAATCAACAGGCAAAAAAGGGAGTTACTGTGCTGGCTGAGGTGACTGATCCTGATTACCAAGAAGGAATTGGACAACTACTTTACAATGGAGGTAAGGAAAAGTATGTCTGAAATACAGGAGATCCCTTAGGGCATCTCTTAGTATTACTATGATCTGTGATTGAAGTCAATAAGAACCAACAACAATCCAATCTAAGCAGTACTACTAATGGCCTAGACTTTCAGGAGTGAAGGTTTGGGTTACCCCACCAGGTGAAGAACCTTGACCAGGTGAGGTGTTATCTGAGGGCAAAGGGAATACCAAATGGGTAGTGGAAGAAGATTGTTATAAATACTATAACCATGTGACTAGTTACAGAAATGAAAACTATAATTGTCATGAGTATTTCTGCCTTATTTTGTTATTAATATGACTGTGTGTTACATAAATATCTTTGTTTTCCTCTCTTATGCCCTTGTAACATAAAATATACTGACCTTATATTGTACTATTTAAGTATCATTACTTTACATCTTAATGTTTAAGCTATGGGATAGCAAGGAGAAGAGTAAACATCACCCAAGGACTTTGCATCCTCTTCTGGAGAAAGGGTAAGTTTTCAGTTGTATGTAGGATAGCTATATCATGTTAGGCAGAAGTATGACCTTGTTATTGTCTTTATTTGGAGATTAAGTATAGTTTAAGGAGATGTGTATGAGTGTCAAGTTGATAAGGGGTGAACTTGTGATGCGTAATTTTATATGTCAACTTGGCTGGGCCATGGTGCCCAGATATTTGATCAAATATTATGCTGGATGTTTCTGTGAGGGTGGTTTTTGGATGAGATTAACATTTAAATTGATTAACTTTGAATAAAGTAGATTGCCCTCATCCAATCAGTTAAATGTCTTAATAGAACAAAGAATGACCTCTCCTAAGCAAGAATGAATTCTGCCATCAGACTGCCTTTTGAACTTGAATTGTCACTCTTCCCTGAGTCTCCAGCATGCCAGCCTACCCCCATAAGCTTTTGGACTTGGCAATCTCCACATTCAAATGAGCCAATTCCTTAAAGTAATCAATCCATCTCTATCTCTCTCTGTAGACCTATGACAGGAGAGAGAGACAGAGAGATACACATACCCTGTATATATAAATGCATACATATACACATACATATCCTACTGGCCTTGCTTCTCTGGAGAACTCTAATACAGATGCCTTTGAGCTGCACATACACAGAGATATAGGCATTCTGTAGCTATAAAGATATATATTAGGTTTAACAAACTTAGCAGCTTTAAAGAGCACATATCTATTCCTTTTCTGTGAAGCAAGGTGTAGGCATGTCTCCCATGTGTAGAGTCTCATCAGTTGCAATCAAGGTGTTGACAGGTATTGTGGTGCCGCCTGGTATTTTGTGGTTGTAGGGTTGAAGGCTTCAGTCTTTCGGGCTGTTGTCTAGAAGTCATTCTCAGCTTCTAAAAGCCACCCTCAGTTCCTTCCCACATGGGTCTTCCAACACAGGCCATCCACAACATGGCAACTTTCTTCTTCATAGTCAACAAAGGAGTGAGAGACTCCAGGAAGGCACTACATCTTATGTAATATAATCAAATAATCACATATACATTATCACATATAGCCCATCACCTTTGCATACGCTATTGATTAGAAGCAAGTCAAAGGTGCAACCCACACTCAAGGGGAGGGAATTACACAAAGATATGAACTCTAGGAGCTGGGGATCATGGGGGTAATCTTAGATCCTATCTGCTATAATATATATTTTTCTGTAGACTAAACAATTATAAATAAGAGTTGCCACATTTTTCAGTCAACTTGTTCTTTCTCTTTGTTTCTTGAATATGATGAGACCGAAGGTCTGTTCACATGGAAGGCTGACTATAAATTGTATCTGCAGTTTTGCATCCACAGATTCAACCAACCACAGAGCATGTAGTACTGTAGTATTTACTATCGAAAAAATACATGTATAAGTGGACCCATGCAGTTGAAACCCATGTTGCTCAAAGGGTCAACTGTATTTTCTTTTCCTGAATACTCCCTGAATGGAGTAGGTTTAAATTAATGTGATTTGACCTTAACTTTTAGAATAATGCTATTAATGTCATGTGGGGTATGTTGATAATTAGAAAATATTTCTTAGACTCCTATTGTAATTATAACAACTCACTTTATAATAAAATAACAAAGGTGGGCAGGTGATCTCCAGACTTTATGAGTTGCCTGTAGCTTGCATTTCTCTACCAAAATATTCATTTAACCAAAGTCACTGTTTCCCTTGTAGCCTCTTAGATGGTGACTGCCCAATCACAGTACCCAAGGTACCATGAGGCTGAGGTACTGTGTATATCTGTATATCCACACTACACAGGTTCCAAACCATTATTCTTCCATTGTTATGCAAAGCATAGTCTGCCTTTAAGGGTTTCCTGAGGGGTGCAGAGTGGAGATTAGGGGTTTGAGTGCTATCACTCACCCCACCCCATGAGGAATCCAATCCTAAACGTGTGTTCACAAAGAACAACACTGGAACGGAAAACAAAATACCATTTCATTAACAGCTGAGTATGCATCCAGTGTCCCTTGTGTGGCCTTAGAGAACAAGACAAGAGAGGCTTTCTGCATCCATAACCTTGAATCTGTGTTTCACGTACAGGTCATGGAACTGGAAATATAGTTAGTCAGGGGTACCCCAAAGAAACCGCTGCTGCTTATCTGCTTCATTTATAGGGACAAATAACACAAGAGAAGGCATCATGCATGTGTACTGACCACTAATGCACAGTAACATCATCCACTTGTGAAGCAGTAAAAATTGCCCAACAAATGTTCCAGATTCAGACCTTTGTTTCAAAGGAAAGTCAGGCCACTGGAAAGAATGATGATCATAAATTTTTCCTCATTCATACTCCTTCACACCCTTATGCTTATTACCATTGTAACACTTTCAGGTGTCCAACTCCTGGCCAAAAACCTATGTGTGATCTTTCAGGTCTGACCGTAGGAAATTACAAAGAGTTTACCAGGCAGGTCTCACAGGGGAAAACTGCTCTCCCCACATCAGACCTGATGAACAGCCAGTGCATCAATCTATGAAGGGAGTTACAGTAAAGGGCCCAAGCCCCGCAGATCAGGCATGTTCCTACACATGGCTGCATTCCCAGCCCAGCTGCCTCCATTCAGAGTTGTCTTATCTGGGGCCTTCCATTGACATCTTCCTCAGGCACTTCTCTTTATGGCCGAAAACTATTTATGAGGGGAGGAGGGAAACTTGAAGATACTTTTTCCCCCTACTCTGACTCAGTACTCAGTACTTTTTTACTCCTAGCCCTTTCCCTTCTCCCTCCTGGCAGCCACCAGGTCCATAAAACTGCAGGATCCTTTTGCTTGAGGCAGTGAGACCAGCCCCATATCTGTGCTCTTCACCTGACCCTTAGCTGGTGCTAGTCCATGAAGAAAAGAAAAGGGGACAGAGGAAAGTCAGAGCTAAAGACAGCTGAGCTGCTAGGTGTTGAAGCAGCCAATAAAGACAAGTCAAAATTAAAGTAACAGTCAAGGCTTTAATCACTTAGACCATCTGAGCTCTTGACACACATGAATGTAAGATTTTGACAATATGTTTGTCTCTTGCCCATCCCAGTGCTTGGTAGCCCACATCACAACACACACACACACGCACACATACGCACATGCACACGCACACACACACACACACACACACCCATATCCTTCCTGAGGGCAGTAATGTTCTCTTATTCATTCTGAATCCTTATCACCTAGTTTAAGCTGTGGCACATATTTGGTACTTAGTATATTTCTATAGAACTAAACTGAGGTTTCTTTTCCAATATATTTAGTATTCATTGTCTCTACATCTGCCCTCAATGAAAGATGCATTTATAGAATAATGAGATGTGGGGACTTCCCCGGCGGCCCAGTAGTAAGAATCTGCCTTCCAATGCAGGGAACGTGGGTTTGAGCCCTGGTCGGGGAACTAAGATCCCAATTCCACAGGGCAACTAAGCCCTCGTACCTCAACTAGACAGCCCACGTGCTGCAAACTACAGAGCCCCCGCGCTCTGGAGGCTGAGTGCCACAACTAGAGAGAGAAAACCCGCATGCCACGACTAGAGAGAAACCCACGTGCTGCAAGAAAAGATCTTACACGCTGCAACGAAGACCCTGCATGCTGCAACTAAGACCTAACACTGCCAAAAAATTTTTAAAATATATTTTTTAAAAATGATGAGATGTGAGCATCTTTCTAAAAGTCACTGAAGAATGTATAAATATAAATGAGTATTACCCTTTAGAGACAATGTTAGGAAAATACTTATGATATAACAAACACTTGACAAACTGTGAGCTCTTCTAGTGGACCATCTATGAATATCCAAATTGCCAGAGATGCATAACATCAAAATATCCAATAATGTGGGTAATAGTTGGAATGCCAAGGGATAAAGGCACTGAGGAGGTGTAGGGAGTTGTAATTAAATGGATAACATTAACATCAAAAGAGAAAAGGGTTTTGCCTAAAGATTTTTTTTAAAGTACTGAGTTAGAAGAAGCAAAGTGGAGTTAAAACAGTGCTAACACCACAGAACAATCAGAGGGAACCTCAGAAAGGCAGAGTGTGGGAGGTCTCCACTCACAATGGCTACATAAATACAGGTCCAAAAAATAACCAGGAGGAGAAGAAGGAACTGCATGATACAATGAGAACGCAGGAAAGTTCATTCACAATGGAATCAAAAATCTATATGAGAATAGTGAAAAGTGATGGACAAGAATCCAGTAACAGAAAAAGTAGCAGATCAAAAAATGTAGCCTGATTAGATCAGAATCAATCAGGGTGCTTTAGGGTTTAGCTAATAATAAGGTCACCAATGACCTCCATGTTGTAGAATATAATGTTTAGTCCCTGACCCTCAGCTTAGTTGGCCTATCATCACTTCACTCCCTCCTTTTAATTAATCCAACTGCATTTCTACCATTCCATTTGAATGTCAGTGAAATTTGCAAACATGACATATGTCAAATTGAACTTCTGATCTTCCCCTGCTCACACTCTCTCGTTTCCTTCTCAGTTTCACCACTCTTCAGTTGCTCAAAACCTTGGAGTCATCTTTGGCTCCTGTCTCACATACCTTAAAACTGAGCATCTAACAAAACCTGTTGCATTAACATTCAATTTATATCGATTATCCATCCATAGCTCATGACCTCCACTGCCATCACCATTTCCAAGCCACCATCTCTCACCTAGATTGACAACAGTCCTCCAACCCATCTCCCTTCAGACTGGTCCCAAGAGAGCAGCCAGAGTGCTAAATCATATGTCAGATTATGTCACACCTCTACTCAAAACCCTCCAATGTCTTCCCAATCTCTCAAAGAAAAAGTCAAAGTCCTTAAAGTCTCCTTCCAGGCCCACACAATCTGGTTCCCATTACTTCTCTTGTATCGCCTTTTACTTTTCTCCTCCTTGCCTACTCCTCATAGACTCCTTATTGTTCCCACCTCAGGGCCTTTGCACCTGGTCAGTCCCTGCCTTTGGAATAGTCTTCTCCCAGACATCTGATAGCTTATTCCCCCACCTCCTTCAGGTCACTGAAATGTCATCATTTCAGTGAGGCCTTCTCTGGCAAACTACTCAAAATTACATCCTCTACCTCAGTGTTCTTCCTAGTTCTCTTCTCTGCCCTATTTCTCTCCTAGTACTTATCACTCTCTAATCTACCATTTATTTTACTTATTTATCTTTGTTACTTGTCTACTTTTTACTTTCCCGTTCATCTGCTTTGCTCATTGCTGTATCCCCAGCCCTTAGAATACTGTCTGGCATATATAAATGTTGAATAAAAATTGTAGGAGGAAGGAAAAAAGGAAGATTTCATAATAACCAATATTTAGTGAATGCCTACTTTTAAGAATTATGCTAGTCTTAATGCAGAGGTTATTTTTATTAACTTCCCACAAGTAGCCTGAGAAATATGCTATTATAGTATACCTTTAACAGATGTGAAACAGGCTTACAAGTTGTAAGTAACATGTCCAAGGATCACACAGCTAACGATTCATAATGAATTACCACTTTCTTTTGATACATATTTCATAAGATTAAGCTACCACTAGAGAGGGACTTTTGTATGAATAATCCCCATGTCTGTGAAATGTGTGAGGTCAATTGTACACTCCTTAAAAAGTTACACATCTTGAATATGTACACATTTATGAACACTTGTCATAACAAAATTCTCATGGAAAAGTAAAGGTAATACTCATATTTAGACTAGTCTAAATGATATAACTCCCATGGGGAACTATTTTGAGGCACAGTAAATAATTTTAAACTCTTACCACAGCATTTCTTTTTCTTCTTGTCTCCCATTAATACTGGTTTACAGTTGTTCTTTCCATTTTTATAACTCACTAGACTATGAAAATCACTTTGGTATTTTAAAATTGGAGGATGGCAGAACTATTTTGTCAAGTTTATACTGTTGAACACTTGGATCTTCCTAATCTTGAAATGAACGTGGGCATATTTTGTTGAATGAGGTTTCAAAACCAAACTAGTTTACATCTTTTTAGAATGAAGGAAGACAGAATCTAGCATTAGTCAAAAAAGATACTGAAATTGTTTTTGAAACTTCTATCTTTTTTATATACTTTATATTTTCAGCTAATTTGATAAACTTGAACAACTGAACTATCAGATTTTACTGGGTATTCTTTTGTAATTATAATTTTATCTCAAGAAATTAATTAATAATATTGTTATTTTCTATTTTTCATCAAAATGTAATGTGTGATAAAAGGTATCCTCAAAACCAGTATTAAACAATTTAGTAACCATGCATTACTAATTAGTATTTAGAAAAGGTTCCACTTTTCTAAATAACATCAAATTTAGTTCATATTTGACATTGTGCTTAATCTCTCCTCATGGATACTATTGGAACAGTTGGAAATGTGGTTAAATTAGCATTATCTGTAACTAATTTAAAATTTATCTTTACACTATCTTCCAAATTCTTGGGCTTGATTATTAAGTTTAAATTGAGAAAAAGTTATAAAAGTAAATCTATAACCAGACCTACTTAAGACCTGATAATACATTCCTAAGCAGAACTAAAAACATGCATTAAAAACACAGCTAAAGATTAGAGAAGTTTAGGGAAAAAAATCTGAAGAAAAATTATAAGGATCTGAAAAAGTTGATAAAGTAACATGTTGCCTAAAAAATAAATTGGTTTACAATCCATATATAATGGTTCCAATAAAGTTTTATTAAATAGTATATTTTTCTCCATTTAATTCACATTTTTATTCATTACAAACTTTCAAATTTATATGTTGCCAGGTTCAAATGCAAATGTTTCATCACTGTTGTCAGCCTAAAAAGAAAGGATTTTATAAATTCAAAGTGCAATTATTTGATTGCTCCTGGGAACTTAAGCTTTATTCTTTCTGTCTCAAACATCTGAAAAATAGATAATACACACATAAAAAAGATCAAGCTGAGGTTATTTTGACCTAAGTAATGAATAAAACCGTAAGCTAAACCAAGAATATCTCTAAAGGAATTTATTCTCTTCTTCACATAGTGCTCTTTAATCTGTTACTAACATTGAAAAGGCATATATAAATAATTCATTGGAGTCAAAGTATAATATTTCTGAATTACAAAATAAGGCAGCTATAATACAATAATAGTCCCTAAAAGTAGGGCCTGTAATACCTATCAATATATTCTTTGGCTGATAAATATGACATAAAAAGTTAACTATTTTAAACTAATGTAAGAAAAATATATTACTTCTGAGTTTTTCAGGTTTTTAAACAGAATTAAATTTCAAAACTATCAATATCTCAGATTTATTCAACTTTATAGAGAAGTTCATTTCAAATTTGACAACTGCATTTAATTTTTAAATGTTTAAAGAAACATCTAATTACATAAAATTAAGAAGCCTAAAATATCTTAAAAATTAGAAAATACCTGGAACTGATTTTCAGTATATATTTTTGTCAAGTGAAATTCAGAGAAAGTGATACCATGGGGCAATTTCTATCACACTAGCCTCTCTCCCTCCTTCACTCTCCAGCAGTTTGTAATCGTCATCACCAAATAAAGTGAGAGGGGTTTATTTGGTGAACTCTCCACTGAACCAGCTGAACCCCTTAGTATCTTTTCATTTTTTCCTCATTTTTTATTACATAAAAAATTTCGAAGGGGTTGCCTAATTTTAATCAAATGTGGACATTATTAACTGAAATTATAAACATTAGCATAAATTTGAGTTGCAAACTGGGATACTGTTTTTTAATTCAATTCACCAAATAATTATTAAAGACCTCCAATGCATAAACCATTAGTCACAGAGGTGGAGAGTAAAACTATAAACTCTCTGTGAGGCAGTCAACCTCCTGATATTTATGCCTTTCTGTAATTCATTCTCCTTAAGTGTGGGCTGAACTTAGAGACATCATTCTAACAAACAAAACATGGCAAAAGGGATGAGATGTCCCTTCCAAGATTAGGTTATAAAAGACTGTGTCTTCCCTTTCTGTCTCTCCCTTCTTCCCTTCCTCTCTCTCTCCCTCCCTCTTTCTTGCTCACTTTGATAAAACAAACTGTCTTGTTTTAATCTCACCTATAGACAAGCCCATATGGCAATTTACTGAGGGCAGTCTTTGGCCAATGGCAAGTGTGAAATTGAGTCCCTCAGTGGAACAACTTGGAAGGAACTCAATCTTGCAACAAATATTGAGTGAGTTCAGAAGCAGATCGTCCCCCAGATGAACCTTGAGATGCCTGTAGCCCCAGCTGAGTCCTTGACTGTAGCCTTATAAGAGACCCTGAGCTGGAGGACCCAGTTAAGCTGCCCCTGGATTCCTGACCCAATGATGGTGAGATAATAAATGTGTGTTATTTCAAGTTGCTAAGTGTGGAGGTAATTTGTTACACAGCAAGCAAGAGGTAACTAAATGCACTCTGTCATCTAAAAACAGATAACCTATTAAAAGAATAAAGTTTAATATAAGATAAGATATGCACCAAGAGTTTTTTTAAAAAAAAACATGGTGGCACTAAGAATGATGATTTCTTATTCTATGAATTATGCCAGTAAAAATTTGACATCAAAATTATAATTCCAGATAAGTAGACTTATTATGCTGATCATTTCACAGTATATACAAATATCAAATCATTATGTTGTACACCTGAAGCTGGTATAATATGTCAATTATGCCTCAATAAAAATTATTTTAAATTAAAACAAGAATGATGATTTTTGACAAGGAATATTTATTAGGACAGAGATTGCAAAAA
The DNA here is from genome assembly GCF_964374135.1 of Grampus griseus. NCBI lineage: Eukaryota > Metazoa > Chordata > Mammalia > Artiodactyla > Delphinidae > Grampus > Grampus griseus. The sequence goes on from NC_139018.1 coordinate 59,144,784, forward strand.
GAAGAGGGGAAAGTGAAGGACCTTTTCTTTTTTTTTCTTTTTTTAGAAAGGATTCCATGGGCCCTGAATGTGGCCCTAAGGAATCTGCACTTTATCCCATATGTGAGGAATCATTAAAGATTTTTGAGAGGAATTATGTGATGAGATCCATATTTTTGGAAGAAAATTCTCGTGCCATTAGGTACCCTGGATTAGAAATGAAAGAGAAAATAACTAGGCCATTGAAAAGCCATTGCAAAAGTCCAGATGAGAAGGAATGGGAGTCTGAACCATGGAGAAGTGGTGGTAGGAACAGAAATGGGGAAACGGGTGGGAGGTGGTTGGGAACATTAGTGAGACTGGCAAAGAAAGGACTGAGGGGACATTGAAATAAAGAGGGAAACTGAAGATGGCACTGAGATGTTCAGCCTAGTTGACTTGGAGAAATGGTGTCATGAAACAAGAAAGGGTGCACAAATGGAGGAACAATTTAAAGGGGCAGAACTCACCTTGATTAACAGCTGGATAATAATGTCAGCAGTTTTAAATACATTGTGAACCCTAAGAACAAAGTCAGAATTGCAGGTAAGGATTTGGGAATAATTAATTTAGGGATCCTGGTTAAAGCCATGAAAATAAATGAGATTGCCCAATAAGTGCTTAGAAACCTCGTATTACTCTCCACTACCCACAGGATAAAATATATAATAATTAGTTACCCACTCATCCAGCCTCAGATGCTGCACACTCTAACCTACCCTCTATATTCCAAATGCACAAAATGACAAACAGGTCTCCCAAGACACACTGCGTGTTCACACCCCATGCCTGAGCCCTTGAAGCTCCCATTCCTGAAATGTTCCCTTTCCCAACACTCATTTAGCCTCTATGGAACTTCAAATGTCACCTTTGTGTTTCCAGAGCACATATCATTTATCACATTATATTATCATAAGTTTTCTTAACTTTCTGTCCAACACATCAACACTAAGGCAGAGATCATGACTTATTGTTTGTACCCAGTGGTACCTTGAATATATAGCATAAACTCAATGTTTAAAGCCAAAGTAATTACTAGAAAAGAAAGAGGAAAGTATGAAGACACCACAAAGAAAAAATGGGGCTTATCTACTTTTAAGAGGCAGACCAAATAAAAAGAAATGAGGGGTCTAAGGAAGTAAAATTATTTTTTGTTATGTAAAAAGGTTGATATCTCCTAATATTGAATTGAGAGTTCTCCTCAGTCACCATCTTCTTATTGATTAAACATGTGTCAAGGGACTTCACTGGTGGTCCAGTGCTGAAGAATCCACCTTCCAATGCAGGGGATGTGGATTTGATCCGTGGTCCAGGAAGATCCCACATGCCTTGAGGCAACTAAGCCCGGGTACCACAACTACTGAACTTGCGTGCCACAACTAGAGAGAGAAAAATCCACACACCACAACTAGAGAGAAGAGAAGCCCGAGGGCCACAACTAGAGAGAAACCCACGCACCACAGCGAAGAGCCTGCACTGCCATGAAAGATCCCGCACACCTCAGCGAAGACACCGCATGCCGCAACTAAGACCCGAAGCAGCCAAAAAAAAAAAAAAAGCAAGTTTAATTTTTTAAAAATACAACCAAATTATTTTGTGAAATTTGGAGTATTTTTTTGATAAAAATCAGAGCACTTTATCAAATCTACCAGGAATTGGCACTATCCCTTAAAACATACTCTGTTCTGGGGAGACCTTCAAGATGGTGGAGGATAAAGACATGGAGATCACCTTCCTCCCAACAAATATATCAGAAATATGTATACATGTGGAACAACTACTACAGAACACCTACTGAACACTGGCAGAAGACCTCAGACTTCCCAAAGGCAAGAAACTCCCTACGTACATGGGTAGGGCAAAAGAGAAAAGAAAAAACAGAGACAAAAGAATAGGGACAGGACCTGCTCCTCTGGGAGGGAGCTCTGAAGGAGGAAAAGTTTCCACACACTAGGAAGCCCCTTTGCGGGCGGAAACTGCGGGTGGCACATGGGGGGAGCTTCAGAGCCACGGAGGAGAGCACAGCAACAGGGGTGCGGAGGGCAAAGCAGAGACATTCCTGCACAGAGGATCGGTGCCGACCAGCACTCACCAGCCTGAGAGGCTTGTCTGCTCACCCTCCGGGACGGGTGGGGGCTGGGAGCTGAGGCACTGCTTCGGAGGTCAGATAGATCCCAAGGAGAGGACTGGGATTGGCTGCGTGAACACAGCCTGAAGGGGGCTAGTGCACCACAGCTAGCCGGAAGGGAGTCCGGGAAAAAGTCTGGAAATGACTAAGAGGCAAGAGACCATTGTTTCGGGGAGGGCGAAGAGAGGGGATTCACAGCATCGCCTTAACATGCTCCAGAGATGGGCGCGAGCCGCGGCTATCATCGCAGACCCCAGAGACGGGCACGAAACACTAAGGCTGCTGCTGCAAACACCAAGAAGCCTGTGTGCGAGCACTGGTCACTATCCACACCTCCCCTCCCAGGAGCCTGTGCAGTCCGCCACTGCCAGGGTCCCGGGATCCAGGGAAAAATTCCCCGGAGAACACACGGAGCACCTCAGGCTGTTGAAACGTCACACTGGCCTCTGTCGTCACAGGCTGTCCCCGCATACCGTACCCCTCCCTCCCCCCGGCCTGAGTGAGCCACAGCCCCTTAATCAGCTGCTCCTTTAACCCCGTCTGCCTGGGAGGGAGGAGACACCCTCAGGCGACCAACACACAGAGGCTGGGCCAATCCAAAGAAGAACCGCAGGAGTTGTGTGAACAAAGACTAGAAAGGGAAATTTCTCCCAGAAGCCACAGGAGCAGCGGATTAAATCTCCACAATCAACCTGATATACCCTGCATCTCTGGAATAACTGAATAGACAACGAATCATCCCAAATTTGAGGTGGTGGAGTTTGGGAACAACGGTAGACTTGGGGTTTGCTTTCTGTATCTAATTGGTTTCTGGTTTTACGTTTATCCTAGTTTAATATTTAGAGTTTATAATCACCAGTAGATTTGTTTATTGATTTGGTTGCTCTCTTCCTTTTTTTTGTATATATATATATATATTTTTTTTCTCCTTTCTATCTTTTTATGAGTGTGTATGCATAGGCTTCTTTGTGTAATTTTGTCTGTATAGCTTTGCTTTTACCATTTGTCCTAGGGTTCTCTCTGTGCATATTTTTCTTTTTTAGTATGGTTTTTAGGGCTTGTTATCATTGGTGGATTTGTTTTTTGGTTTTGTTGCTCTCTTCTGTATTTTTTTTAAATTACTTTTTAATTTTTTTTAATATTTTGTTATTTTTTATTTTAATAACCTTCCTTCCTTTCTTTATCTTTCTTTACTTCTTTCCTTCCTCTTTCTTTCTTTCTCTCTTTCTTTCCTCCCTCCCTCCCTCCCTTCTTCCTTCCTTCCTTCCTTCTTTCCTTCCTTCCTTCCTTCCTTTCTTTCTCCATTTCCTTCAGAGCCGTGTGGCTGACAGTGTTTTGGTGCTCTGGCTGGGTGTCAGGCCTACGCCTTTGAGGTGGGAGAGCAGAGTTCAGGACGTTGGTCTACCAGAGATGTCCCGGCTCCATGTAATATCAAATGGTGAAAACTCTCCCAGAGATCTCCATCTCAACACTAAGACCCAGCTCCACTCAATGACCAGCAAGGTACAGTGCTGGACACCCTATGCTAAACAACTAGCCAGACAGGAACATAACCCAACCCATTAGCAGAGAGGCTGCCTAAAATCATAATAAGGTTACAGACACCACGAAACAAACCACTGGAGGCAGTTCTGCCCACCAGAAGGACTAGATCCAGACTCATCCACCAGACACAGGAACTAGTCCGCTCCACCAGGAAGCCTACACAACCCACTGAACCAACCTCAGCCACTGGGGACAGACACCAAAAACAATGGGAACTACAAACCTGCAACCTGAAAAAAGGAGAGCCCAAAGAGAGCAAGTTAAGCAAAATGAGAAGACAGAAAAACACACAGCAGATGAGGGAACAAGGTAAAAACCCGCCAGAACAGACAAATGAAGAGGAAATAGACAGTCTACCTGAAAAGAATTTAGAGTAATGATAGTAAAGATGATCCAAAATCTTGGAAATAGAATGGAGAAAATACAAGAAATGTTTAACAAGGACCTAGAAGAACTAAAGAGCAAACAAACAATGATGAACAACACAATAAATGAAATTAAAAATTCTCTAGAAGGAATCAATAGCAGAATGACTAAGGCAGAAGGACGGATAAGGGATCTGGAAGATAAAATAGTGGAAATAACAACCGCAGAGCAGAACAAAGAAAAAAGAATGAAAAGCATTGAGGACAGTCTTAGAGACCTCTGGGACAACATTAAATGCACCAACATTTGAATTATAGGGGTCCCAGAAGAAGAAGAAAAAAAGAAAGGGACTGAGAAAATATTTGAAGAGGTTATAGTTGCAAACTTCCCTAATATGTGAAAGGAAATTGTAAATCAAGTCCAAGACGCGCAGAGTTCCATAGAAGAGAAATCCAAGGAGAAACACACTAAGACACATATTAATCAACTACCAAAAATTAAATAAGAGAAAAAATATTAAGGAAAAACAACAAATAACATACAACGGAATCCCCATAAGGTTAACAGCTGATCTTTCAGCAGAAATTTGCCAAGCCAGAAGGGAGTGGCAAGACATATTTAAAGGGATGAAAGGGAAAAACCGACAACCAAGATTACTGTATGCAGCAAGGATCTCATTCATATTTGATGGAGAAATCAAAGGCTTTACAGACAAGCAAAAGCTAACAGAATTCAGTACCACAGACGCAGCTTTACAACAAATGCTAAAGGAATTTCTCTAGGCAGGAAACACAAGAGAAGGAAAAGACCTACAATAGCAAATCCAAAACAATTAAGAAAATGGTAATAGGAACATACATATCAATAATTAACTTAAATGTAAATGGATTAAATGCGCTGACCAAAAGACACAGACTGGCTGAATGGACACAAAAACAAGACCCGCGAACTTCCGGGAAGATGGCGGAAGAGTAAGACGCGGAGATCACGTTCCTCCCCACAGATACACCAGAAATACATCTACGCGTGGAACAACTCCTACAGAGCATCTACTGAACGCTGGCAGAAAACCTCAGACCTCCCAAAAGGCAAGAAACCCCCCACGTACCTGGGTAGGGCAAAAGAAAAAACTAAACAGAGACAAAAGGATAGGGACGCGTCCTGCACCAGCGGGAGAGAGCTGTGAAGGAGGAAAAGTGTCCACACACTAGGAAGCCCCTTCGCGGGTGGAGACTTCGGGAGGCGGAGTGGGGGAGCTTGGGAGCCGCGGAGGAGAGCACAGCAGCAGGGGTGCGGAGGGCAAAGCGGACAGATTCCAGCGCAGAGGATCGGGCCGACCGGAACTTGCCAGCCAAGAGGCTTGTCTGCTCGCCCGCCGGGGCGGGCGGGACTGGGAGCTGAGGCTCCGGCTTTTGTCGGAGCGCCGGGAGAGGACTGAGGTTGGCGGCGTGAACACAGCCTGCGGGGCGTTGGTGCACCGCGGCTGGCCGGGAGAGAGTTCGGGGAGAAGTCTGGAACTGCTGAAGAGGCAAGAGACTTTTACGTCTCTCTTTGTTTCCTGGTGCACGAGGAGAGGGGATTAAGAACGCTGCTTGAGAGAGCTCCAGGGACAGGCGCAGGCCGCGGCTAGGGGTGCGGAGCCCAGAGACGGACGTGGCTAGGGCCGCCCAGAGCGGCTAGGGCCGCTGCTGCCGCCACCGGGAGGCCTGTGTGCGAACACAGGTCACTGGCCACGCGCCCTTCCGGGGAGCCTGTGCAGCCCGCCACTGCCGGGGTCCCGGGATCCAGGGACAACTCCCCCGGGAGAACGCACAGGCGCGCCTCAGGCTGCAACGTCTCGCCGGCCTCTGCTGCCGCAGGCCCGCCCCACACTCCGTGCCCCTCCCTACCCCCGGGCCTGAGTGAGCCAGAGCCTCCGAATCAGCGGCTCCTTTAACCCCGTACTGTCTGAGCAAAGAACAGACGCCCTCCGGTGACCTACACGCACAGGCGGGGCTAAATCCAAAGCTGAGCCCCTGGGAGCTGTGAGAACAAAGAAGAGAAAGGGAAATCTCTCCCAGCAGCCTCAGAAGCAGCGAATTAAAGCTCCACAATCAACTTGATATACCCTGCATCTGTGGAATACCTGAATAGACAACCAATCATCCCAAATTAAGGAGCCCTGTGGATGAAAGGCTCTTGGGGCTGCAGCCAGGAGTCAGTGCTGTGCCTCTGAGGTGGGAGAGCCAACTTCAGGACACTGATCCACAAGAGACCTCCCAGCTGCACATAATATCAAACAGCAAAAATTTCCGAGAGATCTCCATCTCAACGCCAGCACCCAGCTTCACTCAACGACCAGCAAGCTACAGTGCTGGACATCCTATGCCAAACAACTAGCAAGACAGGAACACAACCCCACCCATTAGCAGAGAGGCGGCCCAAAATCATAATAAGTCTACAGACACCCCAAAACACACCACCAGACGTGGACCTGCACACCAGAAAGACAAGATCTAGCCTCATCCACCAGAACACAGGCACTAGTACCCTCCACCAGGAAGCCTACACAACCCACTGAACCAACCTTAGCCACTGGGGACAGACACAAAAAACAACAGGAACTACGAACCTTCAGCCTGCAAAAAAGGAGACCCCAAACACAGTAAGATAAGCAAAATGAAAAGACAGAAAAACACACCGCAGATGAAGGAGCAAGATAAAAACCCATCAGACCTAACAAATGAAGAAGAAATAGGCAGTCTACCTGAAAAAGAATTCAGAATAATGATAGTAAGGTTGATCCGAAATCTTGGAGATAGAATGGACAATAGAATGGACAAAATGCAAGAATCAGTTAACAAGGACCTAGAAGAACTAAAGATGAAACAAGCAACGATGAACAACACAATAAATGAAATTAAAAGTACTCTAGATGGGATCAATAGCAGAATAACTGAGGCAGAAGAACGGATAAGTGACCTGGAAGATAAAATAGTGGAAATAACTACTGCAGAGCAGAATAAAGAAAAAAGAATGAAAAGAACTGAGGACAGTCTCAGAGACCTCCGGGACAACATTAAACGTACCAACATTCGAATTATAGGGGTTCCAGAAGAAGAAGAGAAAAAGAAAGGGACTGAGAAAATATTTGAAGAGATTATAGTTGAAAACTTCCCTAATATGGGAAAGGAAATAGTTAATCAAGTCCAGGAAGCACAGAGAGTCCCATACAGGATAAATCCAAGGAGAAATACGCCAAGACACATATTAATCAAACTGTCAAAAATTAAATACAAAGAAAACATATTAAAAGCAGCAAGGGAAAAACAACAAATAACACACAAGGGAATCCCCATAAGGTTAAGAGCTGATCTTTCAGCAGAAACTCTGCAAGCCAGAAGGGAGTGGCAGGACATATTGAAAGTGTTGAAGGAGAAAAACCTGCAACCAAGATTACTCTACCCAGCAAGGATCTCATTCAGATTTCATGGAGAAATTAAAACCTTTAGAGACAAGCAAAAGCTGAGAGAGTTCAGCACCACCAAACCAGCTCTACAACAACTGCTAAAGGAACTTCTCTAGGCAAGAAACACAAAAGAAGAAAAAGACCTACAATAACAAACCCAAAACAATTAAGAAAATGGGAATGGGAACACACATATCGATAATTACCTTAAATGTAAATGGACTAAATGCTCCCACCAAAAGACACAGATTGGCTGAATGGATACAAAAACAAGACCCATATATTTGCTGTCTACAAGAGACCCACTTCAGACCTAGAGACACATACAGACTGAAAGTAAGGGGATGGAAAAAGGTATTTCATGCAAATGGAAACCAAAAGAAAGCTGGAGTAGCAATTCTCATATCAGACAAAATAGACTTTAAAACAAAGACTATTAGAAGAGACAAAGAAGGACACTACATAATGATCAAGGGATCGATCCAAGAGGAAGATATAACAATTGTAAATATTTATGCACCCAACATAGGTGCACCTCAATACATAAGGCAAATACTGACAACCATAAAAGGGGAAATCGACAGTAACACATTCATAGTAGGGGACTTTAACACCCCACTTTCACCAATGGACAGATCATCCAAAATGAAAATAAATAAGGAAACACAAGCTTTAAATGATACATTGAATGAGATGGAGTTAATTGATATTTATAGGACATTCCATCCAAAAACAACAGAATACACATTTTTCTCAAGTGCTCATGGAACATTCTCCAGGATAGATCATATCTTGGGTCACAAATCAAGCCTTGGTAAATTTAAGAAAATTGAAATTGTATCAAGTATCTTTTCTGACCACAACGCTATGAGACTCGATATCAATCACAGGAGAAGATCTGTAAAAAATACAAACACATGGAGGCTAAACAATACACTACTTAATAACGAAGTGATCACTGAAGAAATCAAAGGGGAAATCAAAAAATACCTAGAAACAAATGACAATGGAGACACGACGACTCAAAATCTATGGGATGCAGCAAAAGCAGTTCTAAGAGGGAAGTTTATAGCAATACAATCTTACCTTAAGAAACAGGAAACATCTCGAATAAACAACCTAACCTTGCACCTAAAGCAATTAGAGAAAGAAGAACAAAAAAACCCCAAAGTTAGCAGGAGGAAAGAAATCATAAAAATCAGATCAGAAATAAATGAAAAAGAAATGAAGGAAACGATAGCAAAGATCAATAAAACTAAAAGCTGGTTTTTTGAAAGGATAAACAAAATTGATAAACCATTAGCCAGACTCATCAAGAAAAAAGGGAGAAGACTCAAATCAATAGAATTAGAAATGAAAAAGGAGAAGTAACGACTGACACTGCAGAAATACAAAAGATCATGAGAGATTACTACAAGCAACTCTATGCCAATAAAATGGACAATCTGGAAGAAATGGACAAATTCTTAGAAAGGCACAACCTGCCAAGACTGAATCAGGAAGAAATAGAAAATATGAACAGACCAATCACAAGCACTGAAATTGAAACTGTGATTAAAAATCTTCCAACAAGCAAAAGCCCAGGACCAGATGGCTTCACAGGCGAATTCTATCAAACATTTAGAGAAGAGCTATCACCTATCCTTCTCAGACTCTTCCAAAATATAGCAGAGGGAGGAACACTCCCCAACTCATTCTACGAGGCCACCATCACCCTGATACCAAAACCAGACAAGGATGTCACAAAGAAAGAAAACTACAGGCCAATATCACTGATGAACATAGATGCAAAGATCCTCAACAAAATACTAGCAAACAGAATCCAACAGCACATTAAACGGATCATACACCATGATCAAGTGGGGTTTATTCCAGGAATGCAAGGATTCTTCAATATACGCAAATCAATCAACGTGATACACCATATTAACAAATTGAAGGAGAAAAACCATATGATCATCTCAATAGATGCAGAGAAAGCTTTTGACAAAATTCAACACCCATTTATGATAAAAACCCTGCAGAAAGTAGGCATAGAGGGAACTTTCCTCAACATAATAAAGGTCATATATGACAAACCCACAGCCAACATCGTCCTCAATGGTGAAAAACTGAAAGCATTTCCACTAAGATCAGGAACAAGACAAGGTTGCCCACTCTCACCACTCTTATTCAACATAGTTTTGGAAGTTTTAGCCACAGCAATCAGAGAAGAAAAGGAAATAAAAGGAATCCAAATCGGAAAAGAAGAAGTAAAGCTGTCACTGTTTGCAGATGACATGATACTATACATACAGAACCCTAAAGATGCTACCAGAAAACTACTAGAGCTAATCAATGAATTTGGTAAAGTAGCAGGATACAAAATTAATGCACAGAAATCTCTGGCATTCCTATACACTAAGGATGAAAAATCTGAAAGTGAAATCAAGAAAACACTCCCATTTACCATTGCAACAAAAAGAATAAAATACCTAGGAATAAACCTACCTAAGGAGACAAAAGACCTGTATGCAGAAAATTATAAGACACTGATGAAAGAAATTAAAAATGATACAAATAGATGGAGAGATATACCATGTTCTTGGATTGGAAGAATCAACATTGTGAAAATGACTCTACTACCCAAAGCAATCTACAGATTCAATGCAATCCCTATCAAACTACCACTGGCATTTTTCACAGAACTAGAACAAAAAATTTCACAATTTGTATGGAAACACAAAAGACCCCGAATAGCCAAAGCAATTTTGAGAACGAAAAATGGAGCTGGAGGAATCAGGCTTCCTGACTTCAGACTATACTACAAAGCTACAGTAATCAAGACAGTATGGTACTGGCACAAAAACAGAAATATAGATCAATGGAACAGGATAGAAAGCCCAGAGATAAACCCACGCACATATGGTCACCTTATCTTTGACAAAGAAGGCAGAAATGTACAGTGGAGAAAGGACAGCCTATTCAATAAGTGGTGCTGGGAAAACTGGACAGCTACATGTAAAAGTATGAGATTAGATCACTCCCTAACACCATACACAAAAATAAGCTCAAAATGGATTAAAGACCTAAATGTAAGGCCAGAAACTATCAAACTCTTAGAGGAAAACATAGGCAGAACACTCTATGACATAAATCACAGCAAGATCCTTTTTGACCCACCTCCTAGAGAAATGGAAATAAAAACAAAAGTAAACAAATGGGACCTAATGAAACTTAAAAGCTTTTGTGCAGCAAAGGAAACCATAAAGAAGACCAAAAGACAACCCTCAGAATGGGAGAAAATATTTGCAAATGAAGCAACTGACAAAGGATTAATCTCCAAAATTTATAAGCAGCTCATGCAGCTTAATAACAAAAGAACAAACAACCCAATCCAAAAATGGGCAGAAGACCTAAATAGACATTTCTCCAAAGAAGATATACAGAGTGCCAACAAACACATGAAAGAATGCTCAACATCACTAATCATTAGAGAAATGCAAATCAAAACTACAATGAGATATCATCTCACACCAGTCAGAATGGCCATCATCAAAAAATCTAGAAACAATAAATGCTGGAGAGGGTGTGGAGAAAAGGGAACCCTCTTACACTGTTGGTGGGAATGTAAATTGATACAGCCACTGTGGAGAACAGTATGGAGGTTCCTTAAAAAGCTACAAATAGAACTACCATATGACCCAGCAATCCCACTACTGGGCATATACCCTGAGAAAACCATAATTCAAAAAGAGTCATGTACCAAAATGTTCATTGCAGCTCTATTTACAATAGCCCAGAGATGGAAACAACCTAAGTGTCCATCATCGGATGAATGGATAAAGAAGATGTGGCACATATATACAATGGAATATTACTCAGCCATAAAAAGAGACGAAATTGAGCTATTTGTAATGAGGTGGATAGACCTAGAGTCTGTCATACAGAGTGAAGTAAGTCAGAAAGAGAGAGAGAAATACCGTATGCTAACACATATATATGGAATTTAAGAAAAAAAAAATGTCATGAAAAACCTAGGGGTGAAACAGGAATAAAGACACAGACTTACTAGAGAATGGACTTGAGGCTATGGGGAGGGGGAAGGGTAAACAGTGACAAAGCAATAAAGAGGCATGGACATGTATACACTACCAAACGTAAGGTAGATAGCTAGTGGGAAGCAGCCGCATAGCACAGGGAGATCAGCTCGGTGCTGTGTGACCGCCTGGAGGGGTGGGATAGGGAGGGTGGGAGGGAGGGTGATGCAAGCGGGAAGAGATATGGGAACATATGTATATATATAACTGATTCATTTTGTTGTGAAGCTGAAACTAACATACCATTGTAAAGCAATTATGCTCCAATAAAGATGTTTAAAAAAAAAAAAAAAAAAAAGACCCGCATATATGCTGTCTACAAGAGACTGACTTCAGAACTAGGGACACATACAGACTGAAAGTGAGGGGATAGAAAAAGATATCCCATGCAAATGGAAATAAAAGAAAACTGGAGTAGCAATTCTCATATCAGACAAAATAGACTTTAAAAAAAAGACTATTACAAGAGACAAAGAAGGACACTACATAATGATCAAGAGATCAATCCAAGAAGAAGATGTAGCAATTGTAAATATTTATGCACCCAACATAGGAGCAACTCAATACATAAGGCAAATGCTAACAACCATAAAAGGGGAAATCGACAGTAACACAATCATAGCAGGGGACTTTGACATCCCACTTTCACAAATGGACAGATCATCCAAAATGAAAATACATAAGGAAACACAAGCTTTAAATGATACATTAAACAAGATGAACTTAACTGATATTTATAGGACATTCCATCCCAAAACAACAGTATACACTTTCTTCTCATGTGCTCATGGAACATTCTCCAGGATACATCATATCTTGGGTCACAAATCAAGCCTTGGTAAATTTAAGAAAATTGAAATTGTATCAAGTATCTTTTCTGACCACAATGCTATGAGACTAGATATTTATCAATAAAAGGAAAAATTATGTAAAAAAATACAAACACGTGGAGGCTAAACAATACATTACTTAATAACAAAGAGCTCATTGAAGAAATCAAAGAGGAAAGCAAAAAATTACCTAGAACCAAATGTCAATGAAAACGCGACGACCCAAAACCTATGGCATGCAGACAAAGTAATTCTAAGAGGTTAAGTATAGAGCAATAAAATCATACCTCAAGAAACAGGAAACATCTCAAGTAAACCACCTAACTTTAAACCTAAAGCAATTAGAGAAAGAACAAAAAACACCCAAAGTGAGCAGAAAGAAATCATAAAGATCACATCAGAAATGAAGGAAACAATAGCAAAGATCAATAAAATGAAAAGCTGGTTCTTTGATAAGATAAACAAAATTGATAAACCATTAGCCAGACTCATCAAGAAAAAAAGGGAGAAGACTCAAATCAATAGAATTAGAAATAAAAAAGGAGACGTAACAACTGACACTGCAGCAATACAAAGGAACCTGAGAGTTTACTACAAGCATCTATATGCCAATAAAATGGACAACGTGGAAGAAATGGACAAATTCTTAGAAAAGCACAACCTTCTGAGACTGAACCAGGAAGAAATAGAAAATATAAACAGACCAATCACAAGCAATGAAATTGAAACTGTGAAAATCTTCCAACAAACAAAACCCCAGACCAGAAGGCTTCACAGGTGAATTCTATCAAATATTTAGAGGAGATAACACTTCTCCTTCTCTAACTCCTCCAAAATATAGTAGAGGGAGGAACACTCCCTAACTCATTCTATGGGGCCACCATCACCCTGATACCAAAACCAGATAAAGAGGTCACAAAAAAAGAAAACTACAGGCCAATATCACTGATGAACATAGATGCAAAAGTCCTCAACAAAAGAGTAGGAAACAGAATCCAACAGTACATTAAAAGGATCATACACCATGATCAAGTGGGTTTACCTCAGGAATGCAAGGATTCTTCAATATATGTAAATCAATGAATGTGATAAACCATCTTAACAAACTGAAGGAGAAAAACCATATGATCATCTCAATACATGCATAAAAAGCTTTTGACAAAATTCTACACCCATTTATGATAAAAACCCTCCAGAAAGTAGGCATAGAAGGAACTTATCTCAACATAATAAACGTCATATATGACAAACCCACAGCCAACATTGTTCTCAATGGTGAAAAATTGAAACCATTTCCTCTAAGATCAGGAACAAGACAAGGTTGTTCACTCTCACCACTATTATTCAACATAGTTTTGGAAGTTTCAGCCACAGCAGTCAGAGAAGAAAAGGAAATAAAAGGAATCCAAATCGGAAAAGAAGAAGTAAAGCTCTCACTGTTTGCAGATGACATGATACTATACATAAAGAATCGTAAATATGCTACCAGAAAACTACTAGAGCTAATCAATGAATTTGGTAGGTAGCAGGATACAAAATTAATGCACAGAAATCTCTTGCCTTCCTATATACTAATGATGAAAAATCTGAAAGAGAAATTAAGGAAGCACTCCCATTTACCACTGCAACAAAAATAATAAAATGCCTAGGAATAAACCTACCTACGGAGACAAAAGACTTGTATGCAGAAAATTATAAGTCACTGATGAAAGAAATTAAAAATGATACCAACAGATGGAGAGATATACCATGTTCTTGGATTGGAAGAATCAACACTGTGAAAATGACTCTACTACCCAAAGCAATCTACAGATTCAATGCAATCCCTATCAAACTACCACTAGCATTTTTCACAGAACTAGAACAAAAAATTTCACAATTTGTATGGAAACACAAAAGACCCCGAATAGCCAAAGCAATCTTGAGAATGAAAAACGGAGCTGGAGGAATCAGGCTCCCTGACTTCAGACTATAATACAAAGCTATAGTAATCGAGACAGTATGGTACTGGCACAAAAACAGAAATATAGATCAACGGAACAGGATAGAAAGCCCGGAGATAAACTCATGCACATATGGTCACCTTATTTTTGATAAAGGAGGCAAGAATATACAATGGAGAAAAGACAGCCTCTTCAGTACGTGGAGCTGGGAAAACTGGACAGCTACATGTAAAAGAATGAAATTTGAACACTCCCTAACACCATAAACAAAATAAACTCAAAATGGATTAAAGACCTACATGTAAGGCCAGACACTATAAAGCTCTTAGAGGAAAACGTACACAGAACACTGTATGACATAAATCACAGCAAGATCCTTTTTGACCCACCTCCTAGAGAAATGGAAATAAAAACAAAAATAAACAAATGGGACCTAATGAAGCAAAAGCTTTTGCACAGCAAAGGAAACCATAAACAAGACAAAAAGACAACACTCCAAATGGCAGAAAATATTTGCAAGTGAAGCAACTGACAAAGGATTAATCTCTGAAATATACAAGCAGTTCATGCAGCTCAATATCAAAAAAACAAACAACCCAATCCAAAAATGGGCAGAAGACCTAAACAGACATTTCTCCAAAGAAGATATACAGATTGCCAATAAATACATGAAAGGATGTTCAACATCACTAATCATTAGAGAAATGCAAATCAAAACTACAATGAAGTATCACCTCACACCAGTCAGAATGGCCATCATCAAAACATCTACAAACAATAAATGCTGGAGAGGGTGTGGAGAAAAGGGAACCCTCTTGCACTGTTGGTGGGAATGCAAGTTGAATCAGCCATTATGGAGAACAGTATGGAGATTCCTTAAAAAACTAAAACCAGAACTAACATACAACCCATCAGTACGTCTACTGGGCATATCCCCTGAGAAAACCATAATTCAAAATGAGTCATGTACCATAATGTTCATTGCAGATCTATTTACAATAGCCAGCACATGAAAGCAACCTAAGTGTCCAGCGACAGATGAATGGATAAAGAAGATGTGACACATATACACAATGGAATATTACTCAGCCATAAAAAGAAATAAAATTGGCTTATTTGTAGTTAGGTGGATGGACCTGGTGTCTGTCATACAGAGTGAAGTAAGTCAGAAAGAGAAAAGCTAATACCGTATGCTAACACATATATATGGAACCTAAAAAAGAAATCGTTCTGAAGAACCTAGGGGCTGGACAAGAATAAAGACGCAGACGTAGAGAATGGACTTGACATGGGGAGTGGGAAGTGTAAGCTGGGACGAAGTGAGAGAATGGCATGGACTTATATACACCACCAAATGTAAAATAGATAGCTAGTGGGCAGCAGCCGCATAGCACAGGGAGATCACCTCGGTGCTTTGTGACTACCTAGAGGGGTGGGAGGGAGACACAAGAGGGAGGAGATATGGGGATACATGTATATATATACCTGATTCACTTCATTATACAGCAGAAACTAACACACCATTGTAAAGCAATTATATTCCAATAAAGATGTTAAAAAAAAAACAAACATACTCTGCTCTACTTGACAGAGCTGTTAACTAATAATTTAACTGCATTCTTTCCTTAATGCTTCCCATGACATGTAAGAGCACCATTATTTCACATGATTCTTCAAGACTCGATTGGCCTCACTTTATTCCTTAGTACACACTAGTGCAGATTCTCGTGGCAACCCAAATAATTGTCTTCAAATATTGTCAATACGTCCTCTTAGTCAAACAAGACCTTTCTAACTCCAACCTTCCTCACATCTAAGACATTTCCCCAAGCACAGCTGCTTTTTTGCTCTCCAGCAATTTCATAAAACTGGACAGTTGAAATATTACCCTGCACATAGACCACTGCCTTTACCACAGCCATTACTTGCCACAATTGGCAGTATATGAAATAGGCCTGATCTGTACCCTTCAGCCAGTACAGGCCAGGTTTTTTTTTGCTTGAATGCATTTGCTAGTTTTCAATATTTTATGTGTGAGGGAATATAAAATAACTGGCTGTTACTCTGAATGCTGTCTTCCCTAAGGTCCCTATTATTCCACCTCTGTTAAAAGATGTACCAAAAAGATGTTAATTCATGTTTGTTTGAACACTGTATATACATACCACAGTAGAATTCTGAAAAAATTGGAAACATTGAATGTAACATTTTTCCAGTATAGAAAACTGTCAACTCTTCTTTACAAGATAAATTAAAAATTTTTTTAAATAAATATATCATGCTATTCATCACCTGACAATGCATTCCCAAGACAACTTCCCTAAATGTTTGCCCAAAAAAGACTGACAGCACAGGGTAATTTTTATTATTTTAGGGACTAGATTTGCCTTAAAATCAGTGGCAGCATAATACAATAAAAATAATACTATATTTATAAATAGTATCTGTTGAGTACTTAGTAGGTGCCAGACAATGAAATAACTGGGCCTCAGATGGGTTAAATGACATGCCCCAAACTGTACAATTAATACATGGCAGAAACAAGACTTAAATCCAGGACCTTGAATCCAGGATCTTAACTACTGCTTTATAATATGCAAGATCTGAAGTTATATAACACCTTACAATTTACAATGGAACTTTAATATTTTATGGCCTTCAAAACAACACCAGTAGGATGTCAGGGTAGACACTGCTAATTAACTAGTGGTGAAGTCATACTTGCTGATTTTAAGAAACATTTTTTCTTAACTTTTCTCCATGAACATGTTTTGAAAGTGATTATCATGGAAATCTTTTTAAATTATAATTAAAATATAATTATTAGGGTGTGCAACAAGAATATATAACTCCTTTACCACTGTTTACTTCTCATAAAAATAAATATCTATTTTGGCAGGATTCAGTGCTAAGAGCCCTCAGAGCTGGTACAAAGGTCCCAACTGAGGTGATGAACTGTCTACCCACAAACAGAAGGTATTTCCTCAGATTCAATATCTCAGTTGTTCGCTCCAGCCAAGGGCCACGTCAGTCCCCAAATCCTCCTTTCCAATGCTTTGCCTGTCCTCCTCTTCCTTCAAGGTCTAGTTCCCTAAGTCTCTAGAGAAAAAAAAAGAAACCTCTCCATTTCATATGTATGGAACACTTTCTCTATCAGGCAAGAGTATAAAAAGTTGATGATATTTGGACTTCTCTTGTGGCGCAGTGGTTAAGAATCTGCCTGCCAATGAAGGGGACATGGGTTTGAGCTCTGGTCCAGGAAGATCCCACATGCCGCAGAGCAACAAAGTCCATGCACCACAATACTGAGCTTGCGCTCTAGAGCCTGCGAGCCACAACAACTGAAGCCCACGCACCTAGATCCTGTCTTCTGCAACAAGAGAAGCCACTGCAATAAGAAGGATGTGTACCGCAACGAAGAGTAGCCCCTGCTCACGGCAACTAGAGAAAGCCCCCACGCAGCAACAAAGACCCAATGCAGCCAAAAATAAATAAATAAAATAAATTTTTTTTAAAAAGTTGATGGTGTGTATTCTCAAGGGGAATATTTCAGAGGGGGGAATAGTCCAAAAAGTACCACTATGCACTTTCTAGCATTTCTGTACATAAAAAGTATTTAATAAAAGTTGATTAATAAAAAGTGGGACTAGATATTTTTCCTAGGGCAACCACACCTCTTCTAGCTCTTTCTTGGTGCTTAAGATAGCTGGGTGAAAATTCTGTTTAAAAAAAAAAAATCAAGAAGTCAAATTCTGGACTATAGTTTTTAATAATGAAAACTAATTGAAAAAACCACAGGCTAACACAAAGATGACATATATTGCACAATTCTCCAGTGGGAGAAATCAGCAGGAGGTTTGGCTAAGAATATCTGCTTCCTTTAGGGGCCTGTGGAATGGGTTGAATCCTGAGTTTCAGCTGAGAACTTTCTTTGCTGGTGACTGAGCAGAAAATAACCACCCCAGGTCCTATTTGACACACACTCTTCTCTTCAAACCACGGAGATGTGAGAAATCTCTAAGGACTCTGTGTCTGCAGCTACTGCCATAAATTTGTAGATGCCTCTATTGAGAGTTCTACTGGCTTCCTTAAGAAGTTGCCTATAGTTACAAGGCAGCTGAGCCGTTTCCACCCATATCATGGTGAAGTAGACTTCTATGAGGGGGTTGCCTTTAGGGGTCAACAGGCCTCTGTTTTTGCTGCAGTTCTGCAGCCTCACTGTCTGCTCAAGGAACACGGGTGACTCTAGATGAAAGAGCTCACCTCAGCCCAGGAGGAAGGAGCAGAAACAGCAACTGACATTTTTAATAGTTGTTTCCTCCTTTTTCCATCAAAGACATCTAACTGCTAATCAGAGCTTCTGATCGGCATGTGATACCATTACAGGATTATCAACTGAGTGGATATAATTCTGTTACAGAGGAGATATTTGACAGATTAGTTAGCTCATGACACTTTATCATGAGAAGGTATTTAATTTTTTTTTTTTTTTGCTATTTAATTTTTGTTAGACTTTTTACATTTTTGAAATGTCTCAAAGATTCCCTACTATATTCCCAAACTCCAAGGAGCCCAGGAATGCCGAGCTGCCTCCACCAACAGAGTTAGAACAAATTCCTCAACATTTAAAATTGCTGTTTAAGCTTTTTGAATATAAAAGAAGGGATTTGTGTGTGGAAATTCACAGACAACCAAGGCAAGTATAATCCAGATGTCAGCCGGGGTCAGGCTCTGCTTTATGATTTTCTCTAACCCATATCTCATGTCCAGGGAAAAGCCAATCCCTTAGAGAAAATCTTGCCAAAACTTGGAAGCTTGCATTTTGTCACCTCTAATTCTCATCTCCTCTCTTGCTAAATTCTCACCATTACTTGTTTGACCCAACGTATTTCTTCTCTTCTCTCTGCTCAGCAGGGTCTCAGAAATGCAGCCTTTTTCTTTGATTTATCCTAACACTATTCAGTCAAGAAATTTGTATATATAACAGGCACTACTGAAGGTGTGTGTGATAGAGCAAGATACGGATGATTATAGCTCCTGATAAGAAACAGCAAAAACCGGGTATAGACAGTCTTTTAATCATCCGTCTGCTAGGAATCTCACTCGATATTTCTCTACTCTCCCCCACTTGCTATTGTGTTTCTGACCCTCTCTTTTTCTCTCCTGAGTTCATTCCCACCTTCAAGTAACCATTTATTTCTGATGCTGAGCAGTCCAGCCGTCAGTCTCATTCAAAACCATACCCTGGAGGTCTCTTGCTTTCCAACATAAAGAGGTCTTTCATGGTGTCTTGTTAAAAAATGTCCATCTACTTTAAGAGAGAAATCATGCCACTCCTTAGAGGTAGAGCAGTGACCTTCAGTTGTGTTTTTTAAATAGTTCTGTTTTTTACTGTCTCTGAAAAGGTTTTATCATCCAAACAAAATGCTTATATTAACAAAAAGTTAACTAAAAGTTTTGATATAATTCCTTGACAGCCATACTATTGCAGTGTCTGCCTCAGGAAGTATAATGTAAGCAACAACTGAAATTATCTATCCACTTACAATAATATTATAAAGCACAATTAAAGAAGAAATGTGACCTGCCTATTCACTTACATCTTTAAGTCTCTACTCTTTTCAACCTTAAAACAAATGGTACATTTATCATGACCTTAATCAAACACAGATATCCATATTCAGTATTCAGGTTAAACGCGGGATTTAAGCCAGAGGTTAACTATAGGAAACCACTTTATTTCATTATAATTGTCATTACTTAACTAGACCACATTATACAATGACTCCAAAAGTAATAGCTATATTGAGTTTGATTCCACTAGCTGACAATATGGCTAAATATTATGGGCTTGTGTGCATGCATTTACGTGTATGCACGTGTACATTGAGTTCATTTGGTTATATATTGCAGTAATTTAGACTGTTAGCCAAAAGAGGATTTTAACACTCTTTCTTTTATTTTAGTAAAATAAAAAGACTATTTTGCAAAGTTTTGCTTATCACCTCTGTTTTGCTCAAGACAACATCCTCCTTTAGTAAAGATGCCATTAAAAGATAATTGGACAGTTAAGGGCTTCCCTGGTGGCGCAGTGGTTGAGAGTCCGCCTGCCGATGCAGGGGACACGGGTTTGTGCCCCGGTCCAGGAAGATCCCACATGCCGCGGAGCGGCTGGGCCCGTGAGCCATGGCCGCTGAGCCTGCGCGTCCGGAGCCTGTTTTCCGCAACGGGAGAGGCCACAACAGTGAGAGGCCTGCGTACCGCAAAAAAAAAAAAATATATAATTGGACAGTTAAATATGGTGCCCATATCTAATCTAAACAGAAGAGCATTCTAGAGCTATCTGTTTAGGAGAAATTTAATTTTTTTTTTTAAATAAATAAATATATTTATTTATTTATTTTTGTCTGAGTTGGGTCTTTGTTGCTACGCGCGGTCTTTCTCTAGTTGCAGCGAATGGGGGTTTCTCTCTGTTGCAGTGCACGGGCTTCTCATTGCGGTGGCTTCTCTTGTTGCGGAGCACAGGCTGTAGGCATGCGGGCTTCAGTAGTTGTGGCTCGCGGGCTCTAGAGCACAGGCTCAGTAGTCGTGGTGCACGGGCTTAGTTGCTCCGCAGCATGTGGGATCTTCCCGGACCAGGGCTCAAACCTGTGTCCCCTGCAATGGCAGTCAGGCTCTTAACCGCTGTGCCACCAGGGAAGCCCGGAGAATTTAAATTTGACAAATAAAATCAGCATTGTTGCAGAACTGCAATATTTGTTCAAGCCATGTAAATTGTAATTTTCTTGTACCAGTTTGTATTTCAATCAATATTTATGGAGTTCTCCAAATGTGCCTCCTAACCAAACCAAAGTTTTCATTCATAACAGCCTTTTACAAGTGGCTTGGCCAAAAATAATGCAATACTATGTGTCTCAAAATTTAAGCGTATTAACTTAAAATGACTGTAGTTTATAACATGCAGACAGACAAAGTATAACAACTAGACCAGCACAACCCAGAGAGTGTATCAAGATAGTTATTTGGATATTCAGGGATTTGAAGCACAGAATCTATGTAAGGGAGAAACAACTGGAGAGTGTACTCCATTCAAAACCATTGGAAAAAGTACAGGTAGAATTCCTATCACCTCACGAGGGTTCTTTCTTATTTACATACCATGAACCCTATCAGATGCATTGTATTTACAGAGTCTAGTAACTTAAACACAGCAATAACTGCAGTAACAATGAGCATAAATTTTAGGGGGAAGGTGAATCTGAATTTAACATTTTAACATTGGATTAAAATACCCTGCAAAATATTTTTTCATAAGGTCCTTTGCCAAATGTTTAGTGTGGCTGACTGCTATACAAGATTGCACTATCACAAAGGAATTATTGTAGACTCTATATTCCTAATACATCCAACAGCCATCCATTTCTCACCACTTCACTGGTACCACCCTGGGCTAAATCATCGTCACCGTTTACCTGTATTTAACCTTTTCTTAGGTCTCCTATTTCTACTCTTGCACATCACAGAGTAGAAGTAATCCCAAAAACAGTCTACAAAAAATAACAAAAACGTCTATTATCAGTGGAGTAGTCAGAGGGAAAAGACAAGTCAGACCAGGTCACTCCGTTGATCAAACCTGTAAATCATTCCCCTTCTCACTGCTAGTAAGAATAAGACAAGGCCCTACACAATCTACCCTACTTTGCTCTTCCTTGCTTACTCTGCTTGCATCCATAGTAGGCTTCCTTTTGGATCCTGACATTATGCTGACATGCTCCCAATTTTGAGCATTTGCTATACCTTTTCTTCTGCATGGAACACTCTTTTCCCAGACAACCACTTGGCTAATTCCCTCACCTTTGAAAAATATATTTGAGGGCTTCCCTGGTGGCGCAGTGGTTGAAAGTCCACCTGCCAATGCAGGGGACGCGGGTTCATGTCCCGGTCCGGGAAGATCCCGCAGCAGCTGGACCCGTGAGCCATGGCCGCTGAGCCTGCGTGCCCGGAGCCTGTGCTCCGCAATGGGAGAGGCCACAACAGTGAGAGGCCCAGGTACCACAAAAAAAAAATATATATATATATACACATATATATATATATATTTGATCAACCTCACTTTATCCATGAGGTCCCCATATTATTTAACATAGTAACCTACCCAGCCTCAAACCTCTTTCCCCCACTATATTCCTGATCCTTGTTGTCCCATTTTCCTTTTTCCATAGCACTTATCACCCTTTATAAAAGTATGTGTTATGTCAATTTCTTGTTCTGTTTCTTGAATGTTAGATTCTCAAGGGCAAGTGCCTTTGCCTTTCCAGTTCACTAATACATCCCATCTCTAATATAGGGCGGGCACTCCAAAAATATTTGTTGAGTGTTAAATGAATGCAAATATGATACAAATGTAACACAAGGAAACTTCCAGTCACCAACATAGATAGTATAAAAGCCTCATGGAAAAGACTTGGTTTATGTCACTAAGTATTCCAGCCTAAGAAATCAATATTATTAAATGACTCCTCCATAAGCACCAACAGATGTCCTGAAGTATTCTTCCAGGAACTGAGAATATTTACTCTCAATGTGCAATTCCTGTTGGCCTTAGAATTTTATATTTTATCATAGAAACCCAGATCCTTGCATATTATCATTTTTATGAGTTCCCTATCATTTCATTATCTTTTCATTCTCTTCTTACTTCTTTTTGGTTTCTCTTACTTTGCTCTCCTCCTTTTCCTTCAACTTAAATGTTAGTGTGACCTTAAGTTTCCAGCCTTGATTGTATTCCCTTCTCATTTTGTATTTCCTCTGAGCTATCTCTTCTATACCTATAAAGCCAATTGCCAATTAACTGGATGTTAAAGCTTCCAGCTCCAGTCTTTCCCTTAATTTCTCTCCCTATAGCCTAACTGCCCATGACAGAGTTTACTTGGATATGCTACAGGCATGTCGAATGCAAAATATCAAAGACAGAACAAATGATCTCACCACCACTGTAACCTAAAGAATTCTCTACTTGAATTCTTTACCATGGTTAATAGCTTCATTATCAACCTGGTCGCCTAAACCAGGAACTAGGGATTCCTCTCAGCTATTTCTCTTCTCACCTGCTTTCACCTCCTGTTATAGCTGTTCAGTTCCTAAGTATTGTTAATTCCATCATATAATTATGTCTCAAAAAATTTTCTTATTCTATTTCCCAAGCCACTGTGACAGTTTCTTACCAGGATTATTGCAACAGCTTCTTATTTGAGCTCCAATGCCTGTTCCCCTCTCCACCACAATCCCTCCCCTCCAATTTGTTTGTCCGACAAAATCCTATTAAACTTTCAAAGTTCAGCAATGCTTTCCTTACCTCCTCTGGTGCTCTTTTATGCTCCAAATAATGCTTATCAAATTGCATTTTTAATTCTTTGGGAATGTCAGTGAGTCTGTTTGCTGGCTTCAGGCAATGGAATCACTCAGCCTGCACAGAGGTAGAGCAAGGGGCCAAGGGTGACCCCCCCCCCCCCGCGCAGAAGACCACAAAAATCTGGGAATGTGAACAAGATGTATCTGATACACAGTCAGCCACTGAAAATAGTTTTTCTAAGTTACTCAGAGGACAATTCAAAATTTGCCAAACCTTTTTTCCTTCCAGACATCCTTGCCTATGTTTGTCCTTTGCTCATTTTTACAATAGTAATATAATATTTTCTGTTTTCCACAGAATAAATACAAGTTTATTTACAATAAATACAAAGTAGGCAAATACAAGGCAAGGTATTTGCCTACCTTATAAGACACAGGCCACCAACTGCACCTAATTTTCCCTAGTAAGCAACCCAGAAGCCCTCACCATAAAAGAGCTAGGGCATAGATGAACCAAGTGATACCATACATGTCTTCAGTTGTAAACATATTTCTCTCAGGATATAGAACCATTTGTTCCAAGGCCCCCCGGAATTACCTCATATTTGTTTTTCAGCTAAATTCCTCACACATACTAGATTCACATAGTACAAAAGTTTATTAAAAGACTGATAGCTAGAATGATATATACCAAAATATTAGCAGGAACATTTTTTTATCCTCTGTGTTTTGTATTCTCCAAAATTTTTACATTGAGCATATATTCTTCTTATACTAGGAAAAAAATTTAAATTGTAACATGATTATAGGGAGAAAAGGCTGAATTCTAGAGTTCTAAAAGTTCAAAATGGTATTTCTTTAGTTTATTGCTATTGGTTTTTAGGTTCTTTAAGCTCCTGAAGTTGTATGTAGCAATAATTTAGAACACAGTTAACCAGAGTTCTTCTAGAAAGAAAAATGACTAGTCCTTAGAAACCCTATTCAACCCTTCCCAGTATATGGTTGCTCATTATGGCAACCTTGCCTGTTCCCAGTCCTGGGGCAAAGTATCCTGGAAACTGAAATAAAAAGAATACGGTTTAAAGCAAACTTGGTTTTAAGATAATGCATTAATCTATCTTTATTTAATCCCATCTTGCTAATTAAGAATAGAGTTAAACTTAAAATATTGTTCCAATTTTTAAAAAAATATTGTCCCAATTTTAGTCTGCTAATTATTATGCTAGCAGAGAACTCATGAATAATTTTTAGTTTATATTGCTGAAAATGAATTTGCTCTCCATGGCAAAAAGAGGATCAAGAATAAAGACTGTTTTGTGACTCTGTGAATCATTTATAAATTTTCTTTCTAATTGAGATAATATCAGCACATTTTTTTTCCTTTCAAATAACTTACTCTTCTTTTACTCTAGAACCCCACTACAGATACATGTAAGGCACTGAAAGGACATTAATTTTAATGGAGTTCAAAAAAGGTTCTGCTTAAAAGCAAAACAGCCATAAACAAAAACATAAAAGCAAACAAATAGAAAGACATCCTAGATTTGTCATGACAAAAGAAAGAAAGATCAAGCAGGATATGTGCAGCACAAGCTCTGAAAGATATCCATATGAGCATCCACGCTACTGCCCTCACCACAGGTACACTGTGCTGGGCTTGCAGGAATTTTTTTTTTTTTTTTACATCTTTATTGGAGTATAATTGCTTTACAATGGTGTGCTAGTTTCTGCTTTATAACAAAGTGAATCAGTTATACATATACATATGTTCCCATATCTCTTCCCTCTTGCGTCTCCCTCCCTCCCACCCTCCCTATCCCACCCCTCCAGGCAGTCACAGAGCACCAAGCTGATCTCCCTGCGCTGTGTTTTAACCTAAAGGGCACTGAGTCGATCCCTTGTGCTCAGAGACCTTCAAGTACTGGCAGGTGGCATTTCTCATAATCAAAAACACTGTAACACAAGAGTGCACTTCTACAGTGAAAAGGATCCACTTTCAGAGTCAATGTCACCTCCGCTTCCCTCGCCATGAATAATCATTAATGATTCCATGGAACTCTCAGCAGGATTGCAGGTGTGCCTACATTTGCTAGTCAGAGTGTCATATAATCAAAAAACTGAAAAGGACCTTTAGGAGTAGGTAATACGGTACTTCACTTTGCACTACACCCAGGGAGATAAGTACCTTGTTTTTCAAATGTTCTGTACAGAGAATCATTATCAGCACATTAAGGTAGTTTGCCTCTTAAAAGAATTCCATATGTAATTGTTTTATAACCGAAAAGTGTTAACAAACCTCACACAGATGATGCATATATAATTTTCTCAAAGCTAACTCAACTTTAACATAGGAATTTCAACTCCAAAACCAATGCATATATTTGAAAACTAAATAAACTGCTTTGTGGAAGTGAAGGCCTACATTATCAATCAATTTGAGAGCTAACTCATTTTTATACCAAGGAAAATCCCCTCTCCCCCAGACGTTCATCTTCCTTATTTTGGTGTCAAATTTTAGATTGCAGACAGACAAGAAGCATCTGTCCATACAGTATCCAATTCCATTTAGTGTACCAAATAAGAATGTCACAGATTGGCCAGGTTTGACATGAGCAATTAATAAAGTGGTGTGAGAAGAGAAAAGTGACTTTTTTCTCAACTTGCTTTTGCCTAAAATGGGTGTGGTATTTCCATAACACCCTTTGTAGAGCAAAAGCCTGGGGACAGTGTAACAAGCTAGAACTTGGTTCCAATGAAGCATCTTTTTTTTTTTTTTGGTGGTATGCGAGCCTCTCAATGTTGTGGCCTCTCCCGTTGCGGAGCACAGGCACCGGACGCGCAGGCTCAGCGGCCATGGCTCACGGGCCCAGCCGCTCTGCGGCATGTGGGATCTTCCCAGACCGGGGCACGAACCC
Organism: Grampus griseus; assembly: GCF_964374135.1. Lineage (NCBI taxonomy): Eukaryota > Metazoa > Chordata > Mammalia > Artiodactyla > Delphinidae > Grampus > Grampus griseus. The sequence goes on from NC_139018.1 coordinate 59,171,407, forward strand.
GTGTCCCCTGCATCAGCAGGCGGACTCTCAACCACTGCGCCACCAGGGAAGCCCGAAGCATCTTATAATTGAACTACAGATGGAGGATAAAAAGTAAACAGGCTTTGCAAAAAAGACAGACTTGCGCCCTAGCACTTACTAGATTTGTGACCCTAAGGAAAGTAGTTAACCCCTGACACAATACTTCCTTATCTATAAAATGACAAGGATAATAATAATATGACAAAGATGGTCTTTTTTTTTTTTTTTTTTTTTTCTTTTTGCGGTACGCGGGCCTCTGTCTGCTGTGGCTTCTCCCACTGCGGAGCACAGGCTCCGGACGCGCAGGCTCAGCGGCCATGGCTCACGGGACCAGCCGCTCCGCGGTATGTGGGATCGTCCCAGACCGGGGCACGAACCCGTATCCCCTGCATCGGCAGGCGGACTCTCAACCACTGCGCCACCAGGGAAGCCCAAGATGGTCGTTTTAAATGAGATTTTTTTTCTAAAGTCCTTGACCCCAAAAAGTTACTTGTAGATATCCTGCCTACATACTCCAAATGATAGGGACATTTGTCCCAGTTTGAAAACACAAAATGCATTTGTGTTATATATTTTTATAAGTTTTATTGAGCTATAATTCACACATCATAAAGTTCACTCTTTTAAAGTGGGTTTCAGTATATTCACAGAATTGTGAATCATCACCACAATTATACTTTTAAAGTATTTTCATCACCTTGTAAAGAAATCCCATCCCCATTAGCAGTCACTCCCATTCTCTGTCCCCACCCATCAGGCCTAGGCATCAACTAATCTTTCTGGATCTATAGATTTGCCTATTCTGGACATAATATACCAGTGGAATTATACAAAAATGTTGTCTTCTGTTGACTTCTTTCACTTAACATGATGTTTTCAAATTTCAGCCATGCTGTACCATGTATCCAGTACTTCATTCCTTTTATTGCAGAATAATATTTCACAGCATTGATATACCACATTTAATTATCGATTCATTACTTGATGGGCATTTGGGTTGTTTCAACTTGGAGTATTGTGAATAACGCTGCTGAAACATCAGTGTACAGGGTTTTATACTGGCGTGTGTTTTCATTTTTTTGGTTATATATCTAGGAGTGAAACTGCAGAATCCACTTCGGGTAACAATGATTGACACTTGGATATACATCAATGAGTGAAATTTCTGAATCCAATAATGGTAACTCTATATTTACTATGTACAAGAACTGTCAAACAGTTTGCCAAAGTGGTTGCACCATAAACAATTCCAGCAGCACTGTATGAGGATATTAATTTCTCCACACGCCAACACTTGTTATTGCCTGTTTTCTTTAATTTTAATTAAAAAAATTATCAGCAGGTGTTATATAGTATCTCATTGGGTTTCTGATTTGTATTACTCTAATAACCAATGATGTTGGCAACTTATCATGTGTGCATAGGTCATCTCTGTTTCTTCTTTAAGGAAGTATCTGTTCAAATCATTTGCCCATCTTTAATTGGGTTGTCTTTTAATTATCGAGTTGTAAGAGTTTTATCTTCTGGACATAAATTTGTAAATCAGATGTATGGTTTGCAAATATTTTCACCTGTTCTGTACACTGCCTTTCCACTTTCTTGATGGTGCCTGAGACACAAGTTTTTCTTAATTTTAATGAAGTCCAGTGGATCTATTCTTTCTTTTGTCTCTAGTGCTCTTGATATATCTAACAAACTATTGCCTAAACCAGGGTCATGAAGAATTACTCCTAGGTTTATTCTAAGAGCTATATAGTTTTAGCTGTTGCATTTATGACTTTGATCATAAATTAATTATAAAAGTTTGTTAATTTTTATATGGTGTGACATGGGGTCCAACTTCATCCTTTTACATATGAATATTCAGTTGTCTCAGCAGCATTTGTTGAAAACACTATCATTTACACGTTGAGTTGTCTTGACACCCGTGTCATAAATCAATTGACATAGGAAAGGTTTTATTTCTAGAATATTCTATTCCATTTATCTTGTGTCAGTTAGCACACAGTTTTGATTTTTGTAGCTTTGTAGAAAGTTTTTGAAATTGAGAAATGTGAATCCTCCAACTTTGTTCTTTTCCAAGATCGTTTCGGTGATTCTTGGTTCCTTGCATTTCCATATAACTTTTAAAACCAGCTTTCAAAAAAGACAGGTGGGAGTTTGATAGGGATTGCCTTTACTCTGTAGATCAATTTTAGATGTACTGCCATCTTAACAATAATAAATTTTCTGATCTATGAACATGAATTGCATGTTGAATCATTCTGGGTAATATGTACCTTGCTAGGAACTTGTTCCTTCACCTACATTATGCATTTTGTTGGCACAGTTGTTCACAGTATTTCCTTATAAATCTTTTTGTATATGTGTAACATTGGTAGTGATGTACCCTCTTTCACCCTGATGTTAGTAATAAGTCTAGCTCTTTTATTTCTTGCTTATTCTGGCTAATAATTTCCCAGTTCTGTTGATCTTTTCAAGACTCAATATTTTACTTTATTGGATTCTTTTATTTTTAAATTCACATCTATTTCTTCTCTAATCTATATTACATTTTTATTTCCTTCCTTCTTTTTAGTGTGGGCTAGTTTATGTGTGTGTGTGTGTACATATATATTTCCATAGATATCTCTTACGTCTAGGTGGTTTATAGTGTCATCCAAGTCTTCTCTTGTTAGCTGTTAATCTTATGGAGGATATCTTGTTGATGATAAATCTTTTTTTTTCTTCCTAATTTCAAGGTTATTCTTTGTCTTTAGCTTCTACAGTTTGACTATTAATTTGTCTAGATGTGAAATTTTTCGTGTTTATTTTACTTGGAGTTTCTTGAGATCCTTTAATGTGTAGATTCATATTTTTCATCAAATTTGGGAAGCTTTCAGCATTTATATCTTCAAATATTCTTCCTGCCTCTTTCTTTCCTTTTCTTCTGGGACTCACATTATGCACTTGTTGCTATTCTTAATGGTATTTCATGGGTCACTGAAGCTCTCTTCTGTCAATTCAAGTCTACTGTTGAACACTTCTAGTAAATGTTATCTTAATTATTGTACTTTTTAACAGTAAAATTTCTATTGCCTGCTGTTGAACACTTCTAGTAAATGTTATCTTAATTATTGTACTTTTTAACACTAAAATTTCTATTTGGGTATTTTAACAATTTCTATTGCATTATTGATAGTCTCGCAAGACATCATTATTTTACTTTCATTTTTAAGACATTGTTTCCTTTAGTTCTTTAAACTTATTCATAACAGCTTTTTTAAAGTTCAATCTCTATTAAGTTCAACATCTGGGCTTCCTCAGACACAGTTTTCATTGATTGATTTTACCCCCCTTTGTATGGACCATATTTCCCTGCTTCTCTGTTTGCCTTATTTTTTTTTATCAAAAACTGGTGTTATAATATTATAATGTGGCAACTCAAAGTGAGATTTCCCCCTCCCAGGGTTTTTTTCATGACTGTTTTTGTTGTTGTTGTAGCAGTTACTGTTTTCTTGTGATTTTCCTGGACTGATTCTTTACAGTCTTTATTTCTGTGTGCATTTCCACTAAAGTTTCTGTTTGGTTAGCTTAATGGTAGGCTAATGATTACACAGAGATTTCCTAAAATACCTTGAACCAATAAAGCTCCTGCTCTTTGCTGAGGATCTCTGTGTGTATCAGGACAAAACAATGCTTTGGAAGTTTACTACTCTACCTTAGCCTTTGCTTCCAGCTTTTGTAGAGCTTTACATTCAGCCAGAGGTTAGAAATCATGGCTTTCCCAGGTCCCTCCAGAGCACGCTCACAGCCCTGCACATGCACATGGACTTTAAGATCCCCCGTAATATGTTCAAGCTTCTAAAGGCCTCCCATAAATGTACTATCTCCTTGATTTTTCATTTAAGTTTTGCATCCAGCCTCATTTTCCCCAACTGGTATCATTTTTCTCAGGTAGCTGTGATGGTAAATAATTGATACTGATGTTTTTATGACAGATGGCAGGGGAAAGGGCTTCTCCCACTGAGTGAGCTGTGAGTCAAGTTAAATATAAACAACTTGTGCTGGGCTTTTCTAAGGATCTAGCCAGATAGGTCAAATACTGATAATTCCCTTGAGATGGGGCATTTTGGAGATATTCAAACCCATTCTTCTCCTCCAATGATCTCTAAGTTACTGAAATTCACAACAATTGTGGCTGCAAGGTTGCTGGCTTTCAAAGCTACCATGGTGCTGGGGAGAAGGGAATGGGAATAGAACAAATTACAATGCCATAAATATTACTGTTCTTACCAACATTCAGTAATTTTTCCTTATAAAAACACTTCCCAGATTGTTGCAACCTTGGGTAAATTCCTAGAGTTCTGAAAACATTGATTTTACAATTTTTTTTTTTGCTAGTGTTTCCATTGCTTTTATACAAGAGTGGATTTTCAGAGGTCCTTGGCTCCATTATTCCAGAAATACTTCTCTGCATTTTTTTGAAGTTGAGAATATTTCATTAAAAAAAAAAAAAAACTTTAAACTTTTTTTCCTCAGAAAAATTTTGGAAGGTATCAACCTCTTCGTTTGAAATTGTTCCTATGGAATGAATATTTTCATTGGAATACCATAGATTCTAAACACAACAGCTACCCAGGCTCCTGAATCAGCCAGATCTAGATTATAATCACAAGTCTGTCACTTATTTGCTTGGTGAATACCAAGTTTCTTAACTTCTTTCAGCCTGTTTATTTATTCTTAAAATAACACCCACCTGCAAGGATCACCATGAGCATTAAGTATAATTACATGTATATTCCATATATAAAAGGACCACCACCTAAAGACTTCAATAAGTTATATTTCCTTTCCCTCTTCCCTTCCTTTCTAAAAAGTGCATTTACTGAAAGACACTTGACTTTACTGCTTGATTCTTTAGGGTAATAATGCCATCTGCTGGAAATGCCAACATTATGACCAACAAAGAAAATGAATCTTGTTAACAGACACTACATTTGATGTTCCATTATTGCTGCCCTATTGAAAAACAGGTCAAAGTCCTGACATTTTCTCAATATATTTATTTTTAAAGGTGCCTCAGACCCCCCAACACACACACACACACACACACACACACACGTGTTATTTAAATGGATTATAATTACAGTAAGTCCTGTTTTTTCAATATCTTGAAGGGGAAAATTACCAGTACAGACAAGTTACCATTAGTTAAACTTATTCTTGCTTTCAAATGTTTGTTATAGATCTGTGAATTTAGCCATAAAATGTAGATGTTTTTAATCATATGGGGCCTAGCTACTAACAAAAGAAATTTTAAAAACTATTAGATCTCAAGTTTCTATTTAACAAGAAAATGACTCAAACAAGTCAACTATTATTGTTAAAATATAAAATGTTCTTTTATAAAGTAAACTAGTCCTTGAAAAGTTTCTAGTTGTGCAACAATGAGTGATTACATAAATTAAACCATAGCACATATTATAGAATATCACATAGTCAAAAATCAAGTCCTCAAAAACATTTAATAACATGGCAGAATCATTGTGAATTATTATATATTTAAATAATTGAGTTATAAAATGATTAATACAATTTGATCAAAATTTTGTTCAGATAAGTAAACAGAAAAATTACAGATAGGTTGGTAGACCCAAATGATCACCAAAATGTTTTATATCTTCACTGTGAGATTGATATATTTTTAGTTTCCTTTTTATGTGTCTAGGAACATGTTTTTCAATTTTCTATAATGAAACATTCTAGACATTATACACATTTTCTTACAATATTTTCTTCTTGCTTATAGAAACATATTGGTGTGAGTCCTGATCTTTTTTCTCGATATGTTTTCTGGTTATTGTTGGCAAAATTTTGGTTGATTACTTCTGTCTAAAACATCCTTCCCATTTCCTAGAGGATGCTTGGATGAAAAATAATGATTCTTCACAGTCTTCTTTCATTTACAGTAACCCAAGATTTGATCTGACATAAATTTTTAAGAATTCCTAAAAGCTCAAAGTAGAAATTTGTATAGTTAAGAAATGTTGACCATCATAAAGAAGTGTTACAATCTTCAATGCTATAATAACTCCTTATGTTTATGTACTGGAAAGGCTGAGGCACAATCTAAACACAGTAGGTAAAACAAAGAAAGCTGAACACTACTCAGCATAATGACATACAGAGGCATTTTCTCCCATTTGTTCAAGGGAAGTTCTGCAGGATTATAATCGCAGTGAGGAAAATGTTTCTATTTGTAACATGGATTTTGGCTTTACCGTTTGTATTTGTGCACGTGTGTGTAACTCATTGGACACTGAAAAATAATGCAGAGGGATAGGTGTGATTCACTGGAGAGAATACTCCCAGAAAACTAAATTTGGAGGGGACAGCCTTACCTCACAGCCTGCTGGGAAATTTTTATGTCACATAATAGGAGCAAGGACAGGAATGGGGTTTCCTAAAGGGGCATGGAGATTTACATGCAGAAGTGTTGAAGAATGAAACACTTTGAAGCAGTCCTGAAAGCAGAAGAGTAAGGCTCTCAGGTACACCCATGAGATCTGAAATAGATATAACCTTTTTGTTCTCTTGACATGGTTTATGAGTACCATGACATTTCAAAGTTTGATTTAAAATGTATTTTTGTGTCTCACACAAAATTTCTATTAGACATATCAATTCCCCAGTAAAATCTGTTATAGCTATCTAGAATTTGTAAATGGTAAATTAGAATTAGGAAAGATAACATAGAATAGGGGCTTTCCTACATTTATTTCATTAAAATCTAATGTGGTAACAGCTCCATGAAAGGAAAGATGCTGAAGAGGATGTGGAAAAAAAAGGAAGCCTCCTACACTGTTGGTGGGAATGCAAATTGGTGCAGCCACTATGGAGAACAGTATGAAGTTTCCTTTAAAACAAAAATATACCTACTCTATGACCCTGCAATCCCACTGCTGGACATATATCCAGAGAACACCATAATTTGAAATGATACATGCACCCCAATGTTCACTGCAGCACTATTTACAGTAGCCAGGACGTGGAAGCAACCTAAATGTCCACTGACAGAGGAATGGATAAAAAGATGTGGTACATATACACTATGGAATATTACTCAGCCATAAAAAATGAAATAATGCCATTTGCGCAACATGGATGGACTTAGAGATTGTCATACTGAGTGAAGTAAGTCAGAAACAGACAGATATCATATGATATCGCTTATATGTGGAATCTAAAAAAAAATGGCACAAATGAACTATCTACAAAACAGAAATAGAGTCATAGACGTAGAATACAAACTTATGGTTACCAGGGGAGAAAGCGGGGTGGGGGTGAGGTGAAGGGATAAATTGGGAAACTAGGATTGACACATACACACTACTATATATAAAACAGATAACTAATAAGGACCTACTTGTATAGCACAGAGAGCTCTTTTCAATACTCTGTAATGACCTATATGGGAAAAGAATCCAAAAAGTGTGGACATGTTTATATGCATAACTGATACACTTTGCTGTACAGCAGAAACTAATGCAACACTGTAAATCAATTATACTCTAATAATTTTTTTTTTAAAAAAGATCTAATGTGGTAACAGCTCCATGAAAGGAAAGATGGTAGTAAAGGAATTCTGAGAAGTCTCCAACATTAATCCAGGTTTTTAGGCTGGGTCAGATCAAAGCACAGCATGGAAATTCAACTATAGCACAGAACTAACTTAGAACTGGATGTGCTACAAGCCAAGTTTTTTCCCTGAATATCCGAGTGAGAAGTTATCTTTGAAGGGCTAGAGTAGGAGGGAGAAATGCTAAAATCAGGGTCACACATACACATTTGCAGGCTAAGTGATCACTTGAAATTCACGTCAGCAGAAACATAATTGAATTTCTTCAAGTGGTGAAAAGCACTGTGTTTGTAAATGAGAGGAAATTCCTACCCAAGTCGAAAAATAGGTCAGTTAAGCCTTTTGATATAAATCACCCAGATCATATCGAAGTCATAAAGCTGAAGAGACTAGGGGCCTGATATCAACTTGGGCAGCCAAAATTGTTTACTTTGTTTTATTACTATTTTATGGTAATTAACAACTCAATAGTTACCACCCTTATTACATGCTTTTAACAAAAAATATCACAGAGAAATAGGTTATTTCCATTTGACAGAAGGAAGCAGGGATCAGAGAGATTAAGAAACATGGTCTCAATTGCAAAGCTTGTAAATGACAGAAGTAGGTTTTAAAGCAGGTCTGCATGACTCCAGATTTTCAAACATTTATCAAAGTTTTGTTCTTTGTTTTTACTAATGTGATACATTTTGGATGTAAGAGCACATAGGTAAATTGACTTTAATTTTTTAATGTAAATCAAGGACAAACAGAAAGAAACATTATACAAAATTTCCTTTCTAGTCTAATGTCTGATGTCACATACTATCTATACTGCCTGAGGAAATATATATGTGTAGATAGGTGTCACAGAGAGTCAAAATATAAACCAACCCTACAAAATCTTCAGGAGCCAACCAAAAACATTATTGGGTACTATCAATGAGTACTCATTAAGTAAATAACATTAAAAACTGCAAGTAAAGAACAAGCATAATTAATCACTAAATTGGTATTAGAGATAAAAAGTAGGGCAGAGGTCCAAAGGAAGGGGATAACAACAACTGGGTCAGAGAAGGAAACTTAGACCTAGAAGAAATTATGTAAGTAGAAAGGGCATGGAGGAATACAGAAGGTGAGAACTTACAGATAATATTACCATGAGCAAAGGTACTAGAATAAGAAAGCTGTATTAAACTGATAGGCCAGCTAAGAAACTGTCCTGGTGTTTATCTACAAAAGGCACTAAGTTATCAACAGGATAGATCATAAGTATGATGCTAAGAGCTCAGTTCACAACTTTGTGAATACTCAACAACATGTAGGCCAATTCTACTCCCACTGAAGAAGAAAATACCTAGCTGGAATAAAAATTAAAATAAGTGAAAATCTTTGTTGTTGCAGATGCCACCCCCAATAATGTTGAACAAATACTCCAAGAATGTTGGATTCATGGGTTGCTAAATTACTAGCCTGGTTTGGGAGGTTTAGTAATCAGCTTATATAAGAAAACTAAATACTTCCATTCAGCCTGACCTGGGAAAATTAGTGAACAAATATGGCTGGAATAAAGAAAGTACTTAGAGTTTAGAGTCAATTTGTAAAGGTTCTTAAATGACTGACTAGTATCTTTAAACCAACAGTCCTTACCTGTACCTATTACCCCAACTACTCAGAGACAGGCTTCCAAAGTATGTCTACAGATGTTATCTCCACCGTATCTTCTTGTGTTCACTCCTCAATCCATTCCACTCTGGCCTCTGGCCCTCACAGACATGGAATTACTCTTATTAAGGTCATTGATGGCTTCCATGTTGCCATGTTAATGGATCTATCTTTCTGTCCTCACTATATTTCTTGGCAGTACCTGACAGAGTTAGCTCCCTCCCTTATGAAACACTGCAGGACTTTGGCCACCCCTATTCAGTCTTCTTTTCCTCTGGGAAGGGCTCCCTGCCCTTCCCAGAGATCCAAATGACAGAGTTCCTCAAGATGTTACACAAACATCCTTCTTTTCTCCCTCTACACATTCTGTCTGGTTAATCTCATCTTTCCCATGGCTTAAATATGGTCCATATGATACTATCTCTCCAATCTACATCTCTGGCTTAGACCTACCCTTTGTATTCCAGTCTTTTCTATTCAATATTTTATTTGCCATCTTCACTTGGATGTCTCACAAGAGGCCAAAGTTAGCTTGTCTGATACTGAATTCTTATTTTACCTCAAAATATGTTCCTTACCTACTCTCCCTCTTCAATAAAAGGTAGGCTAAGAACCTACAGAATGTCTTTATATTTCCTTCACCTCCCAAACCAGTCTATTAATTCCTGTTAATTCTGCCTCCAAATTATATCTTATCTCTGTTTCTCTCCAATTCCAGGACCACTACTATAGTCCAAGACAGCTCTTTCTCATAGAATGCCTCCTAACCAGTCTCCTCTTTGTTTCTCTCTTCTAATCCATTCTACACAGAGCAGCAGAGTAAACTCCTAAAAATTAAAAATGTAAACCAAATCTTGTTCACATCTGCTTAATACCCTGCAGAGTTTCTCATTTTAATTGGAATGAAATCCAAAGGCTTTACATGCCTTAGCCTCTGATTGTATCTTCTCTTAGACCTCTCTCCCCCTGTTCACCATACACCAGCTGCACTGGCCTTCTTTCAGTTCCTAGAACAGGCCAACCTCTGTGCTTGAGAGGCTTTTCTCAAGAGTATTTACATGGCTAGCTGCTTTTAATCCTAGTGGGTTTGGCTTAAACTACACTAGCTCAGAAAGCCCTTTCTGACCACTGAGTAGAATTCTTTCTCCACATTACCACAATTATTTTCTGTGATAGCATACGACTGGTTTCCTTCATAGCACTTTATAATTTCAAATGCATCTTCACATTCAGAACCTTCAACTGGTTCATTTTCCTAATCTCTTTATTCTTTTTTCTTAGAAGTGATTACTTCCTTTTATCTCTTAAAGGAACCTCACCATTTGTATTGTATTTTATTTTTTAGTCTGTGTGAAGCTTTCTCATTCTTTTAAACTCCCTTTCCTCCTTCCCCAAGTCCATCTCCTTTCACTGCTCCAGGACCAACCATTCTAATGTTTTAGGTATCTCTTTAATTGTATATGTCCTTTTAAATATTTAGTGCTAATTACCTGGGCATGGATGTGTAATTTACATAAATCCTACTAGTTTGTAGAGTTCATTCTATTTCTTGCTGTTTTTACTCACCTATGTGTTTTAGAAATCTATGTTGTTCTATGTCCATTTAGCCATAGTTTCTAAGTGCTACATACTATTTCATTGTATTCGATCTCTTTGTTGCCTCAAGCTCCTCACTACCACTAACAAGCCTACAACAAATATCTTTGCAAACATTCTTTATGGAACTGCTGCTCTGGGGGGAAAAAAAAATCCAGGCATTTACAGACCATAGCAAATGTCAGTATTTAATTTGACTAAGTGCTGCACAATTGTCCTCCAGAATGCCTGCTCCAATCTACATTCCTACCAGGGTTCCTATAGTCTCATATCCCAACTGATATTTGGTATTTATCTTATTTTCTAATTTTTTGGCTGATTAGGTAAGTATAAAGTGATATCCCATTGTGTTTTTTAAAATGCATTTTTCCAATTACCATGTGTTTGAGCATCACCTTCTATATCTGTTAGCTATATGGAATTTCCTTTCTATTCCTAATCCTTATTCATTTTTTAACTGAATTTCAAAAGTAGGTTCTGGACTTTTGTTTTCTTAGTCCCATGATCTTCTATTTTTAGATTCTGTAATGTACATTTTGGCATCAATCTTCTTTATTTCTTTGATGATTTGGGGTGGTGAACTCATTTTCCACAATGGAATTTTCCTGAGTATTCTAAGCGTTGGTGTCTCACCACAGAGCTTGGTGGCCTTGGTTCTCCATGGAGATTTCTGAGGTGTTGTCCTTAGATTACTGATGAAGTCTCCTGCCTGCTTTATTCCACATGGGCTGCTTCACAGGATTCAGTGCAAGGAAAATCCACTTTCTCATTTTGGAGAGTGATTATGTATTAATTAACTTTCTAAGAATATTGTTACTATAAGAAGAAGCCTTTCAAGCATGTACTCACTCCAATCTCTCATAACTGGCCTTCTTTGGGGGAAGGGCTTTTTGTTTGTTTACTTACACATTGTCTCTCATCTACTAAAGTATTAGCTCTGTGAAAGCAGAACTTATGTATGTTTCACACAACACATCCTAGTATCATTAGAACCTAGCCTCTGATAGTTACTAAAAATATATTTCTGAATGAAAGAGTGAATAAAACATGTAGCCCAGTGTTTCCTCCACAGTTCGGATCTCGATAAATGTTAAATCCTTGATTTTCCCTCTTCTCCCTGATATTTAGTAAAATTACTACAGTGATACACAGAATGTATTAGAGGTGTGAAAAACAAAAAGGAAGACAAAAAAAGTAAAAATTGCCTTCAAAATAGAAAGGCGGCAATGCAAATACAAAAAAGTTTTTTTATTGAAATTTGTTGAAAATGAGGGCACAAAATTTAAGATTATGAAAGAAGAAGTGGTGTCAGGGGAAAGAAAAGAAAAATCCAAAAATAACTGTAGGACCATTAGCTTGAATAATAGATTGCCTGAAAAAGAAATAAGATAGGAAGTGTTATACATGTTGAATCTGACCTACTAAGAGGATACACAAGCTAGTAGTTGTTAAGCAGGCTTTGTATATGTAGATAAGAGTGGTTATAAATGTATACCTATAAATTCCAGAGTTATCTGCCTATTGTACATAATTGAAATCATGAAGGTACCAACAGTTTCCTCAAGAAAAAGGTATATGTAGACTAAACTAGGTGGCTGATAATCGAAGGCAGGATTACAAAGACAATTAAAAGGAAACACACCACCAAAATTGGTCATACAGGTACATTTTGTCAAAGGAGAGAAATTCTAGGATGAAGATCTACAAGGCCAAAATAATATCTTACATTTATCAAGCATTGTAAATGTACCACATACTGTTCTGTTTTAGGTTTGACCATCTAAGACTGGTCCAGAATAGCCTCAGATGAAAAAATTGAATTTTCCTCCACATGCTTTTTATTATTAAGACTACTTTGGGAAGGGGGTGTCTGTGAGCAGGGGGGAAGTTTTAGGTTCACAGCAAAATTAAGAGAAAGGACAGAGATTTCCCATATATTCCCTGCCACTACACATGCATATACTCTCCATTATCAACTTCCACTGCCAGAGTAGTACCTTTGTTCTAATTGATGAACCTACATTGATGCATCATCACTACGCAAAGTCCATGGTTTACGTTACGGTCCACACTGGGTATTATACATTCTACAGGTTTGAACAAATGGATAATGACATGTATGCACTATTGTAGTACCACACAGTATTTTCACTTCCCTAAAAATCCTCTGTGTTCCACTATTCATCTCCCCCCACCTTCCTGGAAACCACTGATCTTTTTATTATCTCTATAGTGTTACCTCTTCAGAATATCCTTTAGTTGGAATCATACAGCATGTAGTCTTTTGAGATTGGCCTCTTTCACTTGGTAATAAGCATTTAAGTTTCTTCCATGTCTTTTCATTGCTTGATAGCTCATTTCTTTTTACCACTACTAATAACCCATTGTCTGGATATATCATGGTTTATTTATCCATTCATCTAGTGAAGGACATCCTCGTTGCTTCCATATTTTGGCAATTATGAATAAAGATGCTATAAAGATCCATGTGCATTTTTCTGCGTGGATATAAATTTTCAACTCCTTTGGGTAAATACAAAAGTACATGACTGCTGGATGGTATAATAAGAGTATGTTTAGCTTTGCAAGAAACTACCAAACTGTCTTCCAAAGCGGCTATACCATTTTGCAGTCCCATCAGCAACGAATGATATTCTACATCCTTGCTAGCATTTGGTGGTGTCAGCATTCTGGATTTCGCCATTTTAATAGGTGTGTAGTAGTATTTCATTGTTATATTCATTTGCATTTCCCTGATAATATATGATGTGAACATCTTTTCTTATGCTTATTTACCATCTGTATATCTTCTTTGGTTAAGTGTCTTTTAAGGTTTTTGACCCGTTTTTAATTGGGTTGTTTTCTTTTTTTTTTTTGCGGTACGCGGGCCTCTCACTGTTGTGGCCTCTCCCGTTGTGGAGCACAGGCTCCGGACCCGCAGGCTCAGTGGCCATGGCTCACGGGCCCAGCCGCTCCGCGGCATGTGGGATCTTCCCAGACCGGGGCACGAACCCGTGTCCCCTGCATCGGCAGGCGGACTCTCAACCACTGCGCCACCAGGGAAGCCCTGGGTTGTTTTCTTATTGTTGAGTTTCAAGAGTTCTTTGTATGTTCTGGGTAAACGGTCCTTTATCAGATGTGTCTTTTGCAAATATTTTCATGCAGTCTGTGGCTTGTCTTCTCATTCTCTTGACATCTGTCTTTCAGTTTTTAATTTTAATGAAGTCCAGATTTTTAATAATTTCTTTCATGGATTGTGCTTTTGGTGATGTATCTAAGAAGTCATCACCATACTTAAAGTCATCTAGATTTTCTCCTATGTTATATTCTAGGAGTTTTATGACTTTATGTTTTACATTTAGATCTGTGATCCGTTTTGAGGTAAATTTTGTGAGGAAAATGAGGTCTGTGTGTACATTCGTATTTTTGCATGTGGATGTCCAGTTGTTCCAGCATCATTTGTTGAAATGACCATCTTTGCTACATTGTTCCTCATCTAAGAACGGTCAATTGTATTTATGGGCAACTGCTTCTGGGCTCTCTATTCCATTTCATTGATCTATTTGTCTATTCTCTTGCCAATACCACACTATCTTGATTACTGTTGTTTGGTAGAAAGTCTTGGTGCTGAGCAGTTAGTCCTCTGACTTTGTTCTCCTTTAACACTGTGTTGGCAATTCTGGGTTTTTTGCCTTTCCATATAAACTTTAGAATCAGTTTGTCAGTATCCACAAAATAATTTGCTAGGATTTTGATTGGTATTGCATTGAATCTATAGGTCAAGGTGGGAGGGATTTAAAAATATTTATTCTTTCTATCCATGAACATGGAATATTTCTCCATTTATTTAGTTCTTTTATTTCATTCACAAGAATCCTGTAGTTTTCCTCATATAGATCTTGTACATATTTTGTTAGATTTATACCTAAGTATTTCATTTGTGGAGTGTTAATATAAATAGTAGTGTGTTTTTAATCTCAAATTTCACTTGTTCATTTCTGATGTACAGGAAAGTGACTGGCTTTTGTATATTATCTGTATCCTACAATCTTGCTATAATCACCTATTAATCTTGCTATAATCACCTATTAATTCCAGGAGGGTTTATATCTATGTAGGGTTTATATCTATGTAGAAAATCTTTCAGATTTTCTACATAGGTGTTCATGTACTCTGTGAACAAAGACCATTTTATTTCTTCCTTCCCAATCTCTATACTTTTTCTTTTCTTTTCTTATTGCACTAGCTAGAATTTCTATTATGATGTTGAAAAGAAGTAGTGAGAGGGCTCCACATGAGAGATCATCCTATATCAGACCAGCCCAGGCTTGTTCATACTAGGTTCAGGGTTCCAGGAAAGAGCAGAAGAGTGCAAGGTTTTTTGAGACCTAGGATCCAAACTGGCACAACACCTCTCTTCCCCATTCTATCATCTAAAGAAAATTACTAAGGTTGTCCAATTTCAAGAATAATTAAATATATCCACTTCCCAAGGGGAGAAGTTTGCATAGTCACATTGCAGAGGACAAGACTGAAAGGTAGTCATCAGTTGGGGCTATCAATCTACCTCAAAGGTAAAAAGAACTTTCTAGGTCAAAAATCCTTTTGCAAGAAAGGTTGAAGACTCAACAGAAAGAGGACATTTTATTCTGGGTTTATTTTCTTGACATTAGAACTTGTGCATCAGTGTAGGAGTTCACTCCTTATTGAGTGCAGACTACCTATGCAGCACTTTGCAACATGCTGGAGACTTGGGATAAGGAAACAGCAGCCCTATCCCCAAGATCTAGGAAAGTATACAGACAAGCCAATAAATGTTTATAATAAAGTATGGTAAACTTATGATGAAGAAGCCACAGAGTCAATGGGATCAGGGAAAGCAAAGCTTGTAACATAAGTAGGTATGAGAAGGAAGTCTGGAAAGGAAAAATTGAACATGTAGGATAATTATGTAGATCTTTTTTCTTTTGTTCTATTCTAATGATAAAGGGCATATCTGGGACCAAATTTCATCAAGATTAAATGTTATCACCTCTCTTTTGACTTTCTTGTGGTCTCTGTTCCAACCTGTTTTCCCATATCCTGGTCACCACGACACTAACTATATCCCCCATAACTCTTATTGAGTACATACCAACTAATTTACCCTCTAACCACTTCATTTCTCTCTATTCTTCTGCTTCTAGGATTCACTGGGGTACTTACAACTCCCTCTCCTGTGTCTATGCTTCATCTCCAACACCTTAGGCTTCATAGAGAGAACAGACTTTTACTTTCATTTTTGTTATTAATAAGGACAGTCCATAGTAATTTGTCTAACTTCAAATTCTCACATAGTCTGACTTCAAATTCTCACAACTACTGTGATGATCCCACCAAAAAGAAAAAACAAAAATTTTAGAAACTAATGCAAAATTAATGCTAGAAAAATGCCATAGGATACAATTAATTTTGCTACTCTTTAAATGAAAGGATTAGTAAAAGGGACCATAGCCAAATGGCCTTTGATGACAAAAAATGAAACAAAGCATGTAAATACATGGCATGAAAATACTTGTAGGTGTCTCTAATAACACTTCTTTGGTCTGTAAAGTTGCAGAATGAAACACAAACTCTCTGCTAATTTCATTAGGGATCTAATAAGCTAGCAGGACTCTAATACACAAATGGAATAATTGTCTTCATCCACAGCAGGACAATTTACCAGAAGAAGAAACCATTTAGATGACACAATTAAATTATATTTCTTCTCTTTTTACTACAGAAAAATTAAGAAGATAAACATTAATGTTATTTATGAGTTTATTTCAGAGTTCTCCCTTATTTTCCCTTCTTGCCTAGTTTTCCCATCATTTACTGTCAAGCTACTTCTATGTACATCAGACACTCTTGGTTTCCTATCCAACAGTCATTGCCCCTCTCTTCCTTCCTCATGAACATTGGTCCCAGTCCTAGCCTAGATGTGGAGCCTTAAATATCCTAGCCCATCAGAGTAGTTCCAGTCCTCACAACAATCTGTATTGTGATTTTGTCCAGTGAAACAGAAGTGCAAATATACTGGGAGGCTTCTGGAATAAGTTTCTATTGTCATAAAAAGAGACAAGGAAAAATGGTTACACTTTTGCTGGATGTCATCATATCTCCATGTGATACCTGGGACTGTAGCAACCATCTTGTCTCCACATGGGAAAGAAGCCTCCATAACGAAAATAGCAGAGAGACAAGATAGAAGGAACCTCTATCCTTGATGACTTCACTGTATCCCCTAATTAACCAACCTTGGAGCAGCCCTATTCTGCATGACAAAATAAATTTTTTATATGTAAACTTTGGAGGGTGTGGGTTTTTCTGTTACATATAGCAAAAAGTATTCCAACCAAATAATCTACACTAAATACAATTTTTTATTGTGAAATCTTGTAGGACATAATTTGGGCAGAGTGGTTATACATCAAACTGCTCAGTATTTATTTAATAGAAGGACCTCAGCACCATGGAATGACGAGACCTCTATAACTAAATTAGCTTAGTAGTTATCATGAAGCAATCCAGACAAACCAAAATCATAAGACAGAGGTGTAAACTTGTCTTCAAAATACTGTTATTACTATATTGAAATGTTTCAAATTTTGTGACTACAGAGACAAAATAATGATGCAAAGTTGTAATAAATTAATGATTTCTAGAGCCAATAAAAGTATTTTTCTTTTTAAAATGGAAACAAATGTTTCTTTATTGCTACTGTACATAAAAATTTACAGATGACATGTAAAGAGTAAAACATATGTTTCACTAGCCTCATATCAGAGGCAAAGTACTTTAGTAGTCACGCTAAGGAATCTGGACCCATTCCCCAGTCCCTAAAGTTGCTGTTGATTATAGGAGCAACCTTTGAGACCAATATGGATCAAATTCCCGAGATTCACTGAAAGAAACTGAGCAGCAAAGACAGTTCCTCTTTGAAATTCTCACCTGTTCTTGCCGCTTATGACCAAAAATGTTGCAGCCATGGCTACTGCCATTTATAAGGTAATCATGAAATACCAGCACTGTCTATGATGACAAAATATGGGATTCTGAGTTGCCTGCAGAAATTCTTCAGAATAATACAGCAAACACCATGAGTAGTGACCTAAGTGAGAATTAGCAATGCTCTGCCATCCAACTGTGTGACCTTGGGCACATCCCACCTCTGATCTTCCTATAAAACAAAGGAATTGGGACAGATGACCCTCGCAGTCCTTTTCACTTCTCACATTTCATCGCTATTATCACCACCACAGATTTAGGATAGACTGCACGTTTTGATTACATCCTAGGAATTGGGCTAAGTGCATTACATGCTAGGTCTCATTTAATTATCTCAGTAGCCCTATGAAGCAAGTACCCACTTTCCATTCTAAAAATTAGAAAACTCAGGCTCAGAGAGATTAAGTGATTTTCTCAGCACACAGGCTGAAATGTCTATAATTTCCTACTCTCGATTGCTTATTTCGAGTCACTAACAAATGACTAAGTATAGAACAAGTCTGAAACATATTGTGATGCACCCCTGATGTGGTACTTTGCTCTCAAAACTAGACATCTGAACCATGTTAGCACATTTTAAAAGGAAATAAAACCTAGAAAAAAAACCTCATTAGTAGAAAGTGGTAAGATCAATTTTCATTTTTAAATGTCTTTTTTTATCAATATGTACAATTTGCCTACCTAAAGAGAAATCTTTGTAATTTTTTCCATTATACTTTAAATGTGCATCTGTCTTTCTAAACAGTCTCGTCATATACTCCATGTATTGCTCTTTATGGTCAACAACAAAAAAACTTTTGAAATAAGTAATATATGATTTTATTTTCTGTCATAATTTTGTTTCTTTAGTTTCTAGTTCAATTAACAGTTGGACATCCAACACAAGTATCATTTTATTTTGAAAAATGAGAGTCTGCTCTAGATACCACCCACTTGCCATTGTAATAGATAGAATTACTGATTATATATAACCTTCTCAAAAGAAAGAGAGGATACACAATTGCCTCCCACCATTGTGATAGCACATGGCAATTACAATTAGCACCTAGAGAAACAGTACATAAATGCCATCCACTAAACTAACAGAGAGAGAGAGAGAGAGAGATTAGAGGCATAATAGCCAAAGCAGTAGAGAGAATGAACAACCCTCAGTCCTTATTCTGAGCAGAAAAGAAGGCAATCTACACTCAGAAGCACCATCTCAAGAGAAATCTTTCGTTGAAGGATGACTCACATTATGTTTTTTACAAGATCCTTTTGCTCACTCTCCAGAAGAAACAGGAAAAGGTGAATATAAAATTGAAAAACAAAAGGGGTTTAGCCAGCCCACAGGTTCCAAGAAAATATGATGACTTCACCAGTGACAATTATGACTTTATATACAGTGAAGTTTTAGAAAGCAAGACATGAAATTGATATTTCCCTTGGAAGTTTATCTTTTCCTAGGAAATCAGATTTATACCCATAGTCAGTTATCACATGTTGGTGGGGATTACAAAACATAGATGTTCTCATAATAATACAGGCATTGGGCTACAAGCTATTTCAACGTACAGATTTTAAGACACTCTTCATCTTCACGTCTTGCTAATTGTTTTTATGTTTAATACAATGTTTCACCAGGCATATAATTCCTTCCTCCAAATTTGTCAGTACTTTAGAAGAAAAGGAGGGCTGATTTTTCTATTTTTACTAATAGAAATTTATGGCGATAAAAATGTGTGCTCTTAAAGAGACAGATTAAGACTGATTCCTGCACTGCTGACTGACAGCTGTGGGCCTGGCTGGGCTGGGTTTATATAGATGCTTCTTATAAAAACAAATAAATACCCACATTTGCTATGCTAGTTCCTATTTTTGAAACAAACAACCCCCCAGAAAACTTCTGAGTCCCTGCAACACAAAACCCAGCCAATGCATGAGCAGAATTTGTATTAGTGTCATGGAACCATGGAATGTTCCACATATGTGCTTCTCAGCAATATAATCCACAAAGCATACAGTCTGCACAACCTGCAGAAGCATGAATTGTGCTATAAGGAAACAATATTTTTGAAGTTACAATGTTGTGATGTTTGTAGCAGGGCTGGTAGATTGAAAAGTCCATGAAGAGACAGTAATGTTTCTTTTTCACAAAGAAATCTACTGAAAGAGACTGTGGCATGTGGCAGCATAATGCATAATACTACATCATTTGTTTTTTTTTTTTTTTTTGGCTGCATGGCTTGCAGGATCTCAATTCCCCGACCGGGGATTGAACCTTGGCCACAGCAGTGAAAGTGCGGAGTCCTGACCACTAGACCACCAGAGAACTCCCTCAAATTCTTAATACACCAATGACTATCCTTATCATAGATTGAACAAGTATCTTTGACACATTTTTATCCCTGCCTTTGCTTCATATGCTTACAGAAAACAAACATACTGAGGGTTCACTCTTCTTACTGAAAGTAAAGATCTTTATACACCCAGGAGAAAGAAAACCAACAGAAAATAAATAGAATAAGATTACAAAGCATTTAATTGTTAAGGTCATCATCCCATATTCTGACAGTTCCTTCACTGGAAAGGCTTGGTGTCAGAATCTGAAAATACAATATTCTGCACCATTCAAGTTTCCAAAGGAACCCATAATTTCCCCAGTGAGCCAGTTAAAATAGTAACAATAACCATCAACAATATTTATAAAGTACCTAATATGGAGCGGGCACTATTCTAGGATCTCTACATGTGTGTACCTCTCACCTAATCCTCACAATAACCCTTTAAAGAGAAATTGTTACTTATCCACATATCATGCTGATTTTCAAAGTAACCCATTTAGGGAAGAAATGAGATCTCAGGATTATTAAAGCAAATCTGGGCTATGTGTGGCATTTCTCAACATGGTCATTTATATGGTTGCCAAGCAGTAATTATACAGCATCATTAGCATCTATAAACCAATATATTGACAGGAAAATCAGAGTAGGTTAATGGCATCACATCCCTGTCAACTCTTCTACCATGATATATTTTTCAGTTCTTATCGAAAATAAGTAAAAACAATAGCAATATATTTAAACATTTTACATCATAAAAGTGTTATCTAAGATATGAACCATTGTCTTTGAATGTCCCTAGACTAAGACTCATACAATCAATTCCTTCTATATGGAGAAGAAGTTTTAACTCTGAACAACTACAAATGGGTCCTTTATTAGACACTGAAAGCTGTGTTATAAAATCTGTTTCCCTCTTTGCTTGGCTACTGGGAAGATAAAAATTAAGGTCCTTAATTCAACTATGTCCGCTTCTTCAGTTTAGGTTTTCTAGTATAGTATTTTCCTCCTATTATGAGATTATGAGCTTGTAATGAGCTAATAGGCTGTTCATTTATCTTCACTAGGCTTCCCTCTAGCCCACTGGTTAAAAACTACTATGTACCAAATACTGTACCAAATACTGACATAAGTTTGGGGTGGACACTGAGGAGTTATAGTTTCTAAAAGCTTCTAGGTGAGTCTAATGTTCAGCCAGGACCTAGAACTATTAACACAGCCCTCTGAGCTCAGATCAAGAGTTAAATGGAATGCAGTAGGATTGCTGTGGAATAGTTTCAACTGGAAAAAAAAAAAAGATAAAAAAGAAAAAATAAAAAGCCCACTATGTAGCAAACCATCTTGCCTTGCTAAAAAAAAGATGTTCCAGAAAATTCAATAGATCAGTCTACACATCACCATCCTCTTATATACAGCGTCTAGACAGCATCAGGGACACTCACTCCCTTTTGGTGAAGCAGAGTGTAAGGCATCATTAACTGCCCCTAATACTCATCTTGCTACGGAGGAGGAGTCGGAGTCGTCATTCAATTCACTCCCTCAGCGAGGGGCACAGTAGAGGCCCTTGCACGCTTCCCTCCTATCTACTATGAAGGAAATGGTGGCATTTTTCTTGATTTGCTAAGTCATTTGCTGAGTCACTAAAGCTGCCAGGAGCAGGGAACCACACAAGTGAAAGCAAGCAAAGCTGAGAGCAGGCATGGCTAAGATTCGAGAGTCTCTTCAATCAAGAGGAAGTGTGGGGGTGCTCAACAGTGCATGAGGACCCTAGAAGCAAAAGGTCTCATCTTTCTAATCTTTGGTAGCAAGACAACTGGAACTGTGCACACAGAGCTGAGCAGAGCCCCCAGAGGATAAATTACTACACTGCAGCTGAGAATCAGAACACAGGCTCTGGTCACTCAGAGAATCAATAATCAGTTTCACACAAGTGCGGCAGTGACCAAGAGGGATTGAATAGCAAACTCACCTCCTACAGATTTGTGGCCACACGTATGCAGATATCCCCAGCCAGCACCCCAACTGTGGATAGTCACAGTCTAGTCATACGATCACACATCAACAGTCCAAGGCAAGGATGGGAAAGCAGGCCCAGGAGGAAGGGAGAGTATGAGAAAGTAAGTTTGAACCTTGCAGGTTTACACTTTCCAGAAACTCCCCCTTACATCCAACTAGACTAGGCTGAAGTTGAGACTGATCTTATAAATTGGGAAGTGGCTAAGGTTTGACTATCGAAAAAAAAAACAAATCACAGGATTGGGCTGATATTTAAACTGAAATGAAATAAAATGCAAACTGTCTTCTTAAGGAAGCTTAGGTACTTCAAGGCCAAGTACTACAGCTTGGAGAGAGTTTCAGATAAGAATACTTCACATTTGTGCATATCTAGGTGGTAACTATTTAACCAAGATTCACCATAACTGTAACATTCTCCATTTCCATTTGTGTTTGTTAAAAGGTAAACTGAGGCATATTAAAAAATTTAAGAGTGTATTTGAGCGCAAATGGATTTGACCAGGGCTGCTATAGCAGATCCTCAAGTGAACAGGCATCTAGCCTTTTTTGATTTCTCTGCTCCAACCTCCTTTGAACATGGCTGCCAACCTCAAGGTCGTAAGATGCTACAGGATGCTTCCAAATTCCAGGAAGAAAGAAGGCAAAAGAGAAAAAAATCCAAATGTGCTCATCCTTGTTGTTTCAGTCCCTGTTAGAGAGGTGTCCTGAAGTCCACCCATGGCTGTCCACCTGCCTCATCATGGCCACATCTAGATGCAAACCAGGCTGGAAATGCAGCCTTTTAGTTGGGCATGTCACCAGTCCAAATAAATCCAGGGCTCTGTTACTAAAGAAGAGGAGAATAGATATTGCAGAGACAACTAGCAGTTTCTGGTACTTTTCCTAGGTCATGCATTTAGTTGCCATGGGAACAACAAGGAAGTAAGGTTGCTAGACCTGAGCTGAACCTTCTAGTGCCCAGACCAAGTTCCAGTCTTTGTGAGACCTGCTAAGTGTCGAGATTTCCATCTTCCTTATTTCCTTATCTCATCTTAAAATAAAATCTTTTTTAATTAAAAAAAATGGATTTGAATCAGGTAGCATCAATCTAGCAGATAGAAGAACTGCACAAAATGAAAGACTTTTATAGGCAGAAAGGAGCAGGAACAAGGAAGTTATACTAGGCCAAAAAGCAGGCTGGTTATCACAAACTTACTTTCCTTTAGGGGATGGTCGGGACTATCAGGCAGATTATTACTGCTGATCTGGTAATTCCTAATTGACTGGTTTAAGGTTCC
The DNA here is from genome assembly GCF_964374135.1 of Grampus griseus. Classification (NCBI taxonomy): domain Eukaryota; kingdom Metazoa; phylum Chordata; class Mammalia; order Artiodactyla; family Delphinidae; genus Grampus; species Grampus griseus. The sequence continues at coordinate 59,194,932 of NC_139018.1, forward strand.
ATTTCTGGAAGATCCAAAACTGTAATTAAGTCTCAGTTTGGTGATGTTGGGCTTAACATAAGCAACTCCATTTTGGACCTACTGTCTTGTTCTTAACATGCTTTAAAATTTGGAGCTGTTTTCTTATTACTCATGTTTCAGGAGTTTAGATTTAGTTTTTAATTACCTTTTAGCTGAAAGCTGTTTCAAATGACTCAAAGGTTATGATATACAAATAACATTCTGACATTTATTTTGGTCAGCAATGATTAATATAGTATATGACCAGAAAGTATCTATTGAACATATCTACATACTACAAAGATGTACTATTTTGCTATAACTTGGGGTCTTACATGTAATAAGACACTGTATTGATCTTTGAAGTCTTGAGTTATTGTGCTCTTTTAAGTAGTTAAGAACTCATTCTCTGTATTCAGACATATCTAGATTCAAATACATGTCCTACATCAAACTAGCTGTGTATTTTGAGGTAAGATATTTAACCTAAGATTTAGTTTCTTCATCTGTACTCAGGAATCTGATAGGCACCTAATAAGGCTACTGTAAAGATAATACATGATAATGAATGAGAAGTCTAGCACTCTGGACAGTAGTAAGTGCTCAATGAAGTCAGCTGTGAGTTACCATTATTTCTGCCATTGAGACAAATGGGAGAAAAGAGGTTGAAAAAACTTTCTGTTCAGGCTTTAACAGTAGATAACATAAAATCTAAAACACAAGCAGAAGACAGGAAATATCTTGGGTCCCCCAGTCTATACTGTGGTTCTCTAAGCCATGTGAGTTTGTTCGGATCTCTTATTATCTTTGGTCCTGGGTTTGTAAACTGGGGGATGAAACAAAGATTACTGTGAGGATTAAATTGATATCTACAAAATGATTATCCTGATGCTAGGCACACAATAGGTGTCCAGAACATGATAGCTACAATTGTTACCTGTCAGGAAAGATGTCTTTCCTCTAAAAGTTAGGGGGAATAGGGCTAGAAAATACCTAGAATAAAATGTAAATGTGAGGCCTTAATTATTTAAATGTTGAGTGGAAGTCAATTACATTTCCATTAAAATGCAAATGTGCATTGGAATTCCTGCAGGGGTACATTACAAAGAGGAATGGGCTGCAGAGTGCAGCAGTAGGATCCTTGTGATGAGATGACAGGCATGAGGATAAAGAGCAGGAGTGGGTGCTGTACTAAGCTGGTGTGTGCTGTGAGAAGAAACAAAAAGTGAAAGTAGAAGCTACCAAAGATGTGCTCCAGCACCTTGGGGATTGACAGGGGACACAGAGGCTGAGAAAATTAGTCCTCCTATAGGAAATTAGCTCCTCTGGGGATGCCAGGAGATGCTGGCTGACTTTGGAGGGGAGGCCAAGAACTCAGTCTGGTTGTCACCATAATCCAAAGGGATAAATTAGAACCATGACCAAGAAAGCTTCAGTTCACTAGAGACAGTAGTTTGAAAGTGAAACATTATTAGTTTCTTAGGGATGCCATAACAAATTACCACAAACTTGGAGACTTAAAACAAGAGAAATGTATTCTCACTGTTCTGGAGGTGAGAAGTCCAAAATCAAGGTGTCAGCAGGGCTGCACTACCTCTGGAGACTCTAGGGGAGAATCCTTCCTTGCCTCTTTCAGCTTCTGGTGGATGTTGACATTTGTTGGCTTCTGGCCACAGTACTCCAAACTCTGCTTCTGTCTTTACATTGCTTTCTCCTCTATGCCTGTCTTCTCTTCTGTCTCTTATAAAGAGCCTTGTAATTGGATTTAGGGTCCATCTGAGTAATGCAGGATAATCTCATCTCAAGATCCTTCAAAGACCCTTTTTCAAAATAAAGGAATATTCACAGGTTCCAGGGATTTGGATATTGACATATCTTTTGGAGAGTCAGAACTTAAACCACTACGGTCCATCCTCTGAACCCCAAATTCATTTCTGTCCCATGCAAAAAAATGCATTCAATTCATCTCAAGATTCCCCCCCAAGACACCAAATGTGAACCTATTACAGCATCAACTGTAAGTACAAAATTACATCTAAATATCACTAGTTCAAAAGTCCTAAATCTCATCATCTAAATCAGGTACAAGTGAGACTCTATGTGTGATTCATCCTGGGGCAGAATCCTCCATCTGTGGACCTGTGAAACTTAAAAGCAAGTTACCTGCTCTCAAAATACAATGATAGAAGAGGCATAGGTTAAAAATGTTAGACATTTCCATTCTAATAGGGAGAAACTGGAAGGAATAGAGGGGTTACCTATCTCCAAAAAAGTTTGAAATGCAGCAAGGGAAATTTCGTGAGGTTTCAAGGCTTGAGAATGATCCTCTGTGACTCAAGGCTACTTGGCATCCATTCAAGCCCTGCAGTTCTGTCCTTTGGGCCCACAGCTTCTAGACAGGCCTCTGTAGCAGCTTTGTAGGCCTCTCAGCCTAAAGCTTATGCCTCTGCCTGTGGGATCAGTACTCTGCCCTTGGAGTCATCCTCCTTTTTCTTGAAGGGTACCACCTGTTTGCAGGCAAGTAGCTCTATCAACCTGTTCCCTGCCTATAGATTCCTGGGAGTCCAATGGCCTTCTTTCATTTTATCCTGTCTCTGTCCCTTTTAGTCCAGGCTTACAATGTATCTGCTGATATATTATTCTTACAAACCTGGTGGGTCTCCTGTGTATATCAAGGGGATTCATGTCATTAGGAGTGGGTCCTCCACAGATCTTTCCTGGATAACTCCTTCTCTATTCCTGGCTTCTGCTGAGATTGTTATGTGAATCCATGATTTACACATGTAATCTCTTCAAGCAAAATGTGGTCTAGCCCCACCACTGGCTTCTCTCCAGAGAATGCTTTCCTAACAGTGCATCTCCTAACATTAGCACTTTTTGCAATCTGGATAGGCTGTAAATTTCTCAAACCATCAAGTGCTGGTTTCTTTTGCCTTAACAGTTCCTTCCTCAGTTTATCTCTTTCCGCTTGCATTTTACTGTAGTCAGAAAAAAAGAAACCAGGCCACATATTCAACACTTTACTTGGAAATCTCCTCAGCTAAATATCCAAGGCCTTCACTTCTAAGTTTATTTTCCACCTATACAGCAAGAATCACGTTTGCTCTATTTTAGAATAAAATGTTCTTCATTTCCTTCTGAGTCCTCACAAGAAATACCCTTAACATTCATATTTCTATGAACACTCCTCACTTCCTTCTGAGCATTCACAAGAATCCAGGCTTTTTCTATCACGCACCTCAAAATTCTCCCAGCCTCTAGCCGTCATCTAACTCTAAAACCTCTTCCACACTTTTAGGCATTTGTTGCAGCAACACTCCCTTCCCAGTACCAAAATCTGTATTAGTTTCCTATGGATGCTACAACAAATTATCACCAATTTGATGGATTAAAGCAACGTAATTGTATTCTCAGTTTTGGGAGGCCGAAGTCCAAAGTTAAGTTTACAGCACGGGCACACTCCCTCTGGAAGCTCTATGGGAGAATACTTCTTGCCTTGTCCAGCTTATTGTGGCTTTCAGAATCCTTGGCTTCCTTGACTTGTGGCCACATTACTCTTATCTTTGGGCCATCTTCACATTGCCTCTTCCTCTTCTGTCAGTCAAATCTCCCTTGTGTGTCTGTAATAAGTATACTTATATACATATAAGTGTACTGATTGGAACACCCAGAAAAACCACAACCCTAAGGTCAGGTTCAAAAAAAAAAAGAGGGGAGGGAGCAGCAAATGCAGCAAATGCCTTGCTAAGACTGGTCAGTGTTCAGCTACCTAGACACATGAGCAGAAGGAAAGAGTACTTGTGCTTTACTCTAATGTATCTAATGTATCTACATGTATCTAATGTATCCTGTCTTCATCTGATCACTGCTGGTACCACAGACCACAGCAATATTCAGTTGTGCACTTCAGCTAACATGTATGTCCAACATGTGGACATCTAGAAAGGGTGAGAGGGAAAAGAGGACCACAAAGAGGTGAGACTGAACTGAAGAAAGGTCTAGAACTTGGAGGAATGCATACAATGAGGTAATGCACCCCCTAGCCTCATGCCCTGGAACAGTGGCAAAAAAAAAAAAAAGAAAAGGTGACAGGAGATTTTCAAAGAGGTAAAGAAGGGAATCCACCTGTATTGACATTATGTTCTATTTTCATAGCTGAGCAAGTTTCAGAATTTTCACTTAAACCTCTCTGAACTAGAACTGTGCCCAAGCACATTATCTGCCCCATGAAATCTCCACCTCCTGGCAGGTTGCTGTACTGCTCAGTTTCTCAAGACACTGCTTCTCTCCAGGGTTTCAAAAATCAGATTTTTGTGATTCTTATGCTATATCCCATGCCTATCTAACCTATGACCTACGTTCCTTTACTGAAAGTTGGAAAATATTATTTTCTGAAGAGGAAAACCAATGAACTAGAAGAGTTAACAAGAAAATTAATACTTAAATGACCTTGAATCTTATAAATAAATGTCCTTTTAAATAAAATAGTTTTCTTCTAGGTCCCTGAAATTTCAGTCTAGTGTAGGTTTTTATGGTCAATTTATAAAGCTCCTAAAATAGAATTTACTGAGAAAGGAATAGAACACAAACTCAATTAAGGAAACAGTCATCTCCCTTAGTATGTAAAGCAAGTACATCAAAAAGCAACTCTACAGCAAGATGTAGGAGCAAGGTCATATCTTTCTAAGGCTAAATTAAGATAAATTTCAAATCTCTCTCCTTAACACCTTGCTAAAGAAAATTGCATTTCTTTCTACTATACTTACTAAAGCTTCTGTGCTTCCTGTCTTTAATGACCAACGTCTTTGACCAGCCTCTGCTGAAATCTCATAAAGATGAACTCCAGTTACAAGCATAGCACAGCGCTGAGGTTGCATAAGCTGACTGCAAACAGCTGTTTGGGGTCCAATGCCTAGATGAGGGAGCCACCTCTCTATTTTAGCTCTGTTTTAGAACTGCCCTTGATTAAACTGACCAAAGAGTATTATTTTCTTTAACATTCTTCTTTTCATCATCAATATCTTTTTTTTCAAAGCATACAGAAAGATCAAAAGAGCTGAGGCTTCTAGTCTGTCTGAATTACCCTGAGCACATTGAATGACCTTGACTAATTGGTTTCTAATGTTTCTGCTGGCTTAGCACAAAACAGGCACTTCGCCTCTGTAGAAGCAATCCCAAAGCACCTGAGGAAAGTGAGTGGATGTCCTGGTGGGTATTTTATCACCTGAAAACTTAACAAGATTCATCAGTTTTCAAGGATCATATGTGCAACACAAGGTTAAGATAGATGTCATTAGAGAAGTAGACTCAGATTCCAAAAAGTCTCTGAGTACAGAATCAGAAGACTTTGAGTCCTTATACTTAAACAAACACACACCCTGAGGCAATAAGTATGCCTAAAAACTGTCAAATATTTGCTACCAGTTTAAATTACTGGATTATTTCAAATATCTCCCAGCATTTTTTGCCTGTTGTTGAACTGGTATTTCAGACTTATCTTCCTTATTCTCACCTATTGCTCTATTTCAGTAGCCGCTGGAATACAGCAGATCTTACCAATCCCTTCCATTAATTTCTTCACATTGTTCATTTTTAAAGCCACTCAAGTAAAAATAACAGTGAGCACAATGCTATCACCAGTGAATAAAACAATAATAAAATTATAAACAGTGACAAGGTAATAAAGACACTTAGAATATCCATTTTTAAATCTCCTTAGACACCATTTTTAATATCTTTTTTTTTAATTTAGTTACCGTAACTAAATTTTCTATTAGTCTGCAGCAGAATAAGTTTTCAAAGTGTCCTGCTGCCAGCCTGTCTTCTCATATCAACCCATGTCTCTTCTGGTGCTGCTTCCTCTGAACACCACCCCACATACAAAAACACATTTAAGGTGCTTTCTTTTTTTAAGTGTTCCTTTACTGTAGAAAAAAAAAATTATAATGAACTACTCAGATTTTCCAAATATATTTAATAAAATGTTGGCTAAATGGATGCATTAGAGTTATGCCATTGTCAGCCAAGATAAGAACAGCTTTGTTTTAGTGAACAGATACTGAAGAGATAGTAAAGGACTGAATTTAGATGAGAAAAGAAGGATGTTTCTGTACCCCTGTCCTTTTACCTTCCTTGCTCTTAAATAATTTGAGAATCTTGTTAAGATACTGTGAAGTATAAGGCTGTCTTAAGCTGAAATGTGGGTGACTGTTGAAATGGAAAGAGTTGAAGAAACACGTGGACTCATCATTATTTGATCGCAGAACAAAACATTATGGAGAACATCATAAAGCTCAGTTTATCTCCTTTCTTCCTGTGACTGGATTTAAATGAGTACAAGTATTTTCAGTAGAGTGTGACTGTACTACACACGGAAATCAGAGCATTTATTTTATACAACTGTTCGTCAGAGTAATCACTGTAACCCAATAGCTAGAGGAATTTCCTTGACCTATCCAGAGAACATGGCCACATATTTATAATTCTGAATTCATCTTGGTAATAAGACTCCAGGGATAGTCAACACATATTTCCAACACAATCTTACACAAAATGCAGTATCATCTAAACTACAAGTTAGATTTCATTGGCTCACAAGAAGAACATACCCTTTGAATCCATATTTAAGCACAGGACTGTATATTTAATCAACTTTTGAGCAACAGTGAAGTTGGGAATGGAACCTTAGACTCTAGGCCACAATTTGTACTTTGAAGATCAACTTGACAATAATTACCAAGTGTGACCAACTAGTCCTTGTAAACTTTGTGGGGATAAAGATAATATCTAACATATTTGGCCTCTAGCAAATTGCTGAGACAAACAACTAAGAGTTTTATTTTTCCCTCTAAAGCAGAATTCATATTCTACTCCCAGGTTTCTTCCGTGCCTACACAACAAAGTATCTACTGTGGCCTCCTAGAAAGTCACATACTGTTTCTACAAGGGCTAAAAGAATTTTTCTGAGCTGGCCCGGGAAACTCAATGGTACAGTAATCCATTTACTTCTCCCAAAGTCACAGCCTAAGAATCCTCATGCCTTCTTAACTGATGTTTTTACCTCTTTTGCTAAGTTTCTGGATAAAATACAAATGTCTTACAAAAAATTGAACTGCAAATCTGAAACATAAAATCTCAAGCGTTACTGGTTTCTAAGTATTTAACTAATTTGTTGTAAATGTAGACAAGAGGAAAATGGAAGATTAATTACATTTCCATTACACAAAAGTCTCGAGAATATTCAACATTTAAAACAAAGTATAAGGCTAAATAAATTACCATAAGATAGAGTATAATGTACTTCACAAGCAAGGCATGGAAGATATAGAATATTTTGGATAAATATGTTTTGGACCAGACAACATGACTACGCAGTCCAATATCTGATTTAATATCAATGGTGCTTTTTTGTTTGTTTTTCAATTCTATACTTCTTCACTGAGAGAGATTTTAAATGTATAAATATATCAATCAAGGAAGGAGCCAGAATGCCTAATCTCTTATTCAAACGAAGATCCATTTGCACAAAGATGATATTTCATGCTTTCCTAAGAAATGTCCATTGAATTTATATTTTTAAATAATGATTTTTTCCTGTATTAAACAGTAATGCAATGTTCTAATTAACTTTGAGCCCAAAATAGGAAAATAGGAGGAAAGGGGTAGTGAATGAAAATAACCAGCTGTCTTCCAATTCAAGCAAGGGTCTAACGTGAGAGACCATTACATTGTCTAAGATCTTCCAGGGAAGTATTAAGAGAAGGTTGTGCAATCCAATGGTGACCAAATAGACTCCAATCTAAACATAATAGTGACTGTAAACAAAGGTTACTATGAATGAAAAATGATGGAAATGTCATTCCAAAGAGAAAGTACATAATTTCATCTCAATTGTGAAGATCCCAGAGTAGCTCAGAGGAAACAGCTTAAGCCTGCAAACCTCTAATGGTTATGATAAATTAAATTTATTTTTAAAAATTAATAATATTACATAATTTGCTTTTTCCAATTTACTTGAACTACCTCTTTATTAATCTAGTTTTATTTTTATTTAATTGCACAGAGAAGCTTTATGTTGAAGAAAAAGAAGTAATCATTACAAACAGAAGAGTTAGTTTTAATTTCAGAGTTATTCTTAAATTGTCACAGAAAAAAATGCATATTCAATGTTTTGTCATACGTTTATAGTCCAATTGCATAATGCCTCTTGTACATTTCATCAAAAGATGAGCATTTAATGATATATATGTCAAAGACAAGTTCCTTCAGCTTCGAGTTAGTTAAAACTCCATCATAGCTACAATGATGCCACCAAGTGGCAAAAAAAATGTCATCTCTTAAAACCTGACATTCTGAGTAGCATATCCTAAAAGCTACAGTAAGAAAATTTACAATTTAAAGGCCAAATTTAATAAGGTAGATCCTGTTATTTATACAAGCTTATTGTCATCCTTTGCTTCATTTTATGATTTCTTGTTTAATTCACAAGGCTTCTACAAATTCATTTGCAATGTGTCTTTTCCTCATTCATTCAACATATATTAAACACTCAAGTCTGCTAGTAACAGAAACTAAGGTCTAGAAACACAGGAATTCACAGGACAAACACTGTCTCTACTTTCATTATGCTTAGAGTCTCACAAATTTTCCACCAAATGTTCTGACTTATAGCTTAAATTTCTTTTTTTAAATTCTTTTTAAAGCTACAAAACCCAGTTTTGTGAAAGATTAAGGAATCAAAAGTATCTTTGCTCTCAGTTCAAGCATTCACATGTATTAAAGAACTTCTAGCTGTGATCTGCAACCTCCTGGAGAATTGCATAGCAGTTCTTTTGTCAATACTAATTAACCACTATGTATTTTTGTATCACTATTAGGCAGTTAAAGGTGCACAGAATGATGCGTTTTTTTAAAATGGTCTGTTGCCACCTAAATGACATTTCAAAGTGGTATTGATTTCAGGAGAGTAGCAAAAATAGGTCATTTTAGCACAGGAAATTCTGCCATAAGTGGTTCTCACTGAACACAGACCTATTATCCTACATATCAAAATAACCAAATTCAGGCACTCAATGAATCTTTTTCATTAAAGTAATTCAAAACTCTGCTATTATTAGAGTGTCATTATAGGAAACTTTAATTATCACCATTAATCATCTGAAGTTCAGAAAAATGCTAGCAACAAAATAGAATCAAGGATCAAGCCAACACTATAATGCTATAGTCATGAAAACAATACAGCACTGACATAAAAACAGACAAATAGACCAATGGAACAGAATTGAGAGCCCAGAAATAAATCCAAGAATATACAGTCAACTAATATTTCACAAGTGAGCCAAGAATATGCAATGGAGAAAAGACAGTCTTTTCAATAAATGGTGCTGGGATAACCAGATGTTCACATGTAAAGAATGAAACTGGACTGATATCTTATACCATCAGAAAAATTAACTCAAAATGGATTAAGGGCTTGAATATAAGACCTGAAACCATAAAACTCCAAGAAGAAACCATAGGCAGTAAACTCCTTGACATTAGTCTTGGTGATGTTGTTTTTGCATCTGACTCCAGAAGCAAAGACAACAAAAGCAAAATTAAACAAACAGGACAACATCAAACTAAAAAGCTTCTACATAGCAAAGGAAATCATCGAAATGAAAAGGCAACCTACTGATTGGAAGAAAATATTTGCAAACCGTGTGTCTGATAAGGGGTTAATATCCAAAATATATAAAGAATTTGTACAACTCAACAGCAAAATATAATAACAATTAAAGAATGGGCAAAGAACTTGAATAGACTTTTTTTTCAAAGAAGATATGCAAAAGGTCAATAGGTACATGAAAAGATGCTAAGCATCACTGATCATTAGGGAAATGCAAATTAAAACTACAATGAGATATCACTTCACTCCTGTTAGAATGGCTATCATCAAAAAAACAAAAGATAACTAACACTGGTGTGGATGTGGAGAAAAGGAAATCTTTGTACACTGTTGGTGGGATCATTAATTGGTACAGCCACTATGGAAGATGATATGGAGGATCCTCAAAAAATTAAAAATAAAAAAATAAAATTAAAATTAAAAATAAAACTACATATGGTCCAGCAATTCCACTTCTGGGACTATATCTAAAGGAAACAAAAACACTTACTCGAAAATATATCTGAACCTCCATGTTCATAGTAGCATTATTTACAGTAGCCAAGATATGGAAACAACCTAAGTGTCCATTGATGGATGAATGGACACACATACACACACACACACACACACACAATGGAATATTATTCAGCCATTAAAAAAACAAAAAAATCATCCTATTTGTGACAACATAGGTAGACACTGAAGGCATCATGCTAAATGAAAAAAGTCAGACAAAGAAAGACAAATACCATATAATCTCACTTATATATGGAATTTAAAAAAAACTTATAGAAAAAGAGATCAGACAGACTTGTGGTTACCAGATGCAAGGCCAAGCCAGAATGTAGAGGGAGAGGAAATTGGTGGAAGGTGGTCAAAATGTATAAACTTCCAGTTATAAGATAAATAAGTACTAGGGATGTAATATACAATACGATGTGTATAGCTAACACCGCTATATGATATATATGAACGTTAAGAGAATAAATCCTAGGAGTTCTCATCACAAGTAGAAAATTTTCTTCCTTTTTTTCCTTTTGTTTTTCTTTTTATTGTTTCTATTGAGAAGATGGATGTTAGCTGAACTTGTGGTAATCATTTCAAAATATATATAAATCAAACCATCATGCCGTACACCTTAAACTTATAGAGTATATAACAATTATTTCTCAAGCCAAAACACCTTCACCTTAAAACTCACAACCTTGAGACACATGGGTGGAGTACTCTCTGCCAATTAATTCTTAGAAATCTTTCTGAAAAGAATTTATTTTCAAATTAATACCCCATTAACAAAATGGTTAGAGAAGAAGCCAAAAAAACCCCAAATCACTGCATGACAATGACAAAATTAAATGCTATGGCTAAACATAAAGATACTAGGACAAGAAACTTATCACTTCATTTTCTAAGATACCCCCTACTTTATATGGTAGGAAAACTTGCCTTCTTATGAAGACACCATGGACTATATATTTCAGGAGGATAGGAGTAGATGTTAGAGAGAAAAGACATCCCTAAACAACTGAGGCTTTACTAAATCTATATGCAAATTAAGTTATACAAACAACAAACATATGTATACCTTTGCATAATAAGATAACTAAATAATGAAACAGCCTCCTTTCCATCTCACTTTTTTGCATCATTATTGCAACAATTCTTTTAGTCATTTAGGATAAAAGCCAGGGAACCAGCCTTGACTTCTGCTTCTTTACCATTTAGATTTAATCTGATCTCTTTTTAGTTACCCTGCAATTGCTTGTGAAGTAGCTGGTAAAATCATAAGCTATGGAGCCACACTACTCAGATTCAAATTCTATCCCCACTGCTTTTACTTGTGTACCTTGAGTGACTTACTGTATGTTTCAGTCTCCTCATGTATAAAATGAGGATAGGAGTACTTACCTCATAGAGTTGAGAGGATTCAATGAAGGAATATGACAGAAGTGTTCAGAACAGTGTCTACCACACAATAAGATCTGTAAAAACACTGGCTCGAATGATTATTCCTTAGGTTTCTTCTTCTTAATCTTGATCACCACCTCCACCCCAAGTCCACTCTTCATCACCTCAAGTTTACGATTGTCTGCAATTTGTTCCTCTCTAACCCCAGTGTCGTCTTCTTCCATTAGATCCTGAATGGGCCCTAGTGTCAGGTGACTCTAGCTAAATTATCATTTTGCTTGAAGCTCTCAATGGTATTTCCATATAGTCCTTATTTTTCCAAACTGTCTATCATCTTACAGTACTTGGTGAAATCCAACTTAGCCTTTAAGGCAGTAATTCCAAAATGAGGAAAAGAATGTCAAAACAGAATCTCCAGGAAACTTCTGTTAAACTATACAGACCACTCTCTTCTGCTTTGATTAGGAAATCGAAGCGTGTGATCAACAGCTCATGAGCTGCCTTGGTGTGGACCCAGAGTTCAAGCACAGACGAAGATCAGACACTGATTTCACACTTTTGATAGAAAAATGAAGAATTTGGAACCTCACAGTAAACTCAAGACAAGCTTAAAAAAGAGGAATAAAAATTCAAAGACCTTGGAACAGAATTCCAGGATGAAACCCAAGAACTTGGACTCACAAGTTGCTCATAAATTCCAGAACCACCTCCACTACATCCACAGGTGGATGGAGGGCCATCCCCACCACCAGCTCTACCAGTGCCACCTCTACCCACAGGAGTTGCTCCTCTCCTCCAACTCCTTTACCTCTATTAAATGGTATACCATATCCAACACCCAACTGAACAGCACCCCTTGTTCAATTTTTAATTCATATTTTTCCATGTCAAATTTTTCCTGTATATACATTTATCTCCCCCCTCCAAGCCTGTGAGTTCTTCAGTAGCAGAACCTTCTGCTTTTGCAACTTCTCCCACAACAATTAGCAGAATCCTAAGTAAGTAACAGACCTGGAATTCACTGAGTATGTAGCAAAATGGAATACTAAATGTGATGCACATTAATATCACACAAAGTATACGGTTAAATTTTTGATAATCAATTAATGCTATTGCTATTTTTCCCTCAGAATATTTCTGCTCCTGCTTCCTTGCTCTTGCCTTCAAGCATGGATAACTGAAAAACTGCTTAATCAGGTTTTCTAGATTTTTTTTGCCAGACACATTTAACCCTTAAATGTGGTTTCAAGAGTTTGGGTTGCAGATATATCTGGAACGTGGAAATATATTTATTTTGTACAAAACAAACTTGGGTGAGACCTTCCCAACCCTATGGGACTTGAAGAAAAAACATCTCTAGCTCTTCTGAGAGAAAGGTGGAGGAAAGGAGATAAGGTCAGAGAAGGCTGTGGGTCCACAAAAGGAGCCTTTTGCTGAGACAGCCAAGGAGGACCTCAAGGCTAGACCAAGAGGAAAAATGGCTATTTGAATCACAGGCAGATGGAACCACTAACACATTTGCAGTGTCCTTGTCCTATGACCTGCATAGGAGTTGCTGAGATAGTGACTGAACCTAAAGGGCCAAAGCAAGCAGAGTGATGGTAACCTGGGTGGATATTGGGATATTGGAGCTAATGATCAAGAAATGTCCTCCTATAGTCTTGACACTGCTAATGCCATTTAGACTCCAGCGGGCAAGGAATGAAAATCCAGAGTAGGAGATCTTCTACCCTGGTAAAAAGAGGGCTGTAGTTAGATTTCAGGGGTTTTTTGGGATTTTTTGTTTTTTCTGTTTTTTTTTTTAGAAAAAATGAAATTATGTTTCTTGCATCTCTGAATTTGGGAGCTGAGAGTCAATCCCACTCCATAAGATTTATAGCTGTGGTTGTGGAACATGTTTTACCATTATTTGTCATGACACTGGGTAAGTGTCAAGCAAGTTATGAGCATTATCTCATTTGATTCCTACAGAAGACTATGAAGAAATTGTTATTTTGCCATTTTACAAATGAGGAAACAGACTCAAGGAATTAAGTAACATACCTATCATTATTTTTAAATGGCAGAGCTTGGATGCAAAACTGTGTCTGCTTTACTCCAGAACCTAAGCTCTTCACCACCATCCCTCCCTACCTCAGATTCCACTATCTGTTATTGATGAAAATGAAAGATTTCTCCATTGTTCACCTAGACACATTCATTAATTCTCACCTATAATGAATAGCCTACTTTTATGGAAGTACCATGACTGTTATTAGTGGATTTGTGTCTGGAAGACAGACTATTCTGGTGGGAAGTTACAGTCAAAAAGATATAATAAAACCCTAAACATCCATGTAAATGTGTTCCAAAGAATTTGATATAAATAATAGGCTTAAATTGGCTCCTTAGGTTGGTGTAATGTTAAATGCTCTTTATAAAATATTTTTTAATTACTATTTAAAGCTAAAAATCATTTTTGTTTGGAAGTGTATACTAAGAAGCTATTGTATAATTCACTCCTTGTAACAATATTATGGGGTGGGTTTTACTGTCCACAGTTTATACAGTTACCTTGAAATGAGGGTCAAATGAGGATCAGAAAGGATAAATGAAGCCTTATATTAGTACTATATTCAAGCAGAATTTTGTAATGGCTACAATTAATGTAAGTATTAAGTATCTAAGTAACAAAATAAATATTTTAATATTAAAGGGAAAATGTATCAAACACGCATCCTCTCCTATAGAGCATTCTTGTCCAACCTTCAAAAAAGTAATGTAAGGCAGATGTAGACATTTTATTAAAGCATAAAAACATTTAAATTACTGTACTTAGAAAAACCCAAGTTGTTGCTGTTTTTGGTCTCATTATTCTCATATTCTTAACTGATATTGTAATCAGAGATTCTTACTACAGGCCAAACAGGCCAAACAGGCCATGGGATGGCATTCCACAGTTAAGATGGCTTTTACCCTTTTTCATGAGCCAATTGTGATTTGTTTTTTAGGGTTAATTCATAGAAAAATGTAGGTATGTTAGTTTAACTCACCTTATCTCAGCAAATGCCTACCTGAAGTATTCAGTGAAATGGCATTCTTTGAATTGTAAATCAAATCAAATTAAACCACTTGTACTCTTCCTCCCTAAGAAGCCCCACCTAATCAGATGAGACGATTTGATAATGAACTAGTCTCTCTTCCTTTATGAGGCAAGAATTCCCTCCTATAATATTCTTAACAAAGTTTAATTCATTCTCTTCAAAAATGCTGCCCGTGATGGGAGCTCAGAGCCCTATCAGGATGCAAAAATTATTCATTCTTCTTCCTATTGTAAAGAGAATCACCTTACCCTAACTTCCAGGTACAGTGAGCACTCTAGAAAGCAGGGCGTGGTTTGACGTCCACAGCACCTCACTCAGAGAAGGCACTCGATAAATATTTATTGGACAAAAGGGCAAACAAACAGCAACAGGCCCCTTTCTCTCCTCTAGAGCCACGCAGAATAAACTTATTCTTCTTCTACCTAATCATCCTTTACATCATTGAAGAGAGAACTCTAAATGTTCACCCTCTCCTTTAAATCTCGTTAGACTTCATTGGGGAATGACTGCCAACACTTCAAAGTTAAATTTTCTTGGGGGGCTCCTCTTCCTTCTAAGCATCAATGTTAAAGAGCTAATGATCTGTGGGCAAACAATTCAGTGCCCTTCAAGAAATATGTTTACCTTAAATATATTTTCTACAGTGAATGACTATACCTCTCTTCAATTTGTCCTTTATACTAATTCAGTGAGTTATTAATTCAGATTTTTATATATCATATAGAGTGGAGAAGCAAAACACATGTTTATATGCAAAAAATACAAATAAAAATATATAAATATACAAATCTCTTACATACATATTATATACATATATACTAAATATATATTACATACTAAATTGTATTATATAGTACCTATAAATCTATAAAATTATAAAATGTAAGTTATCCAAATGAAATATTATTTTGACAAAAAATAAAAATTTTGAATGACTGAAAGTCAGATTCCAAATAATTACAGTAACCTCTAACCTTCCAGTATCTTTAACTGATGATGAATATATCAAATCAGATCATTTTCAAACTAAAGTGAACCTTAGAATTATTTAAGGTATTGATTTCATAGACAAAAACAGGGCTCACAGAGGCTCACTGAACCAAGTATTACAAATACTTAGTAACAGAACAGGAGCTCAGCTCCAAGTCTCCTGACTCCCTGGCCATTAGCATCCCTGCTTGAATATTAAATACTTACTGGAGCACAAACATATTTGTAGAATAAAATTCAGAAAGTTGAAAATGTGACATGCCATATGACTAGTTGCAAGAGGAATGAGCGACTAAAGAATGTTATTTATTCATCCTATTTAATGCCAAAATCAAAGAAACAGCAGATAGTGTAGTGTGGCATTTACAGCGATCATCTCTAAAAAGTCCTCATTTGTCTTACCAAAGTGAGTTGAAGCACTTTACACAATCATACTACAGTAAGAAGAATTTCTCACCTGCAGATGATAATACAAGGACAGCGATAACAGAAAAGATATTTTGTGAACATCTGTAAGAGGAAAATATGCAGTAGCAGAGCATTAATCAATACCAATTGGACACTGCAAGCCCACAATGCATATTTTATTTAATCACTTAACATTTGACTCCAACCACATAGATTCTTACTGTTAAATAAACTTGGAACACTGCACAGCTCATAAATATAATATTTCCTTGCATGTGCATTAACTTAAAACAGTCTATGTTTTAAGTTAATACATTTGCAAGCAACAATCCTTTATATTTTGCTATTGCTTGTTACAAGCCAATTCCACGGCATCCATATTCAGCAGTTAAAAGGGAGAACAAAATATAGGCAATTCTAATACCACTCAAGACAGTCAAAGAAATGTCAGTGCATATTTGTAAATGAGAAGAGGGGAAGTTTGCCTGAACTGCTGATTGTGTCATTTTACAGTTTAAGATGCAAAAAAGGAGCCCCATTCACATTCCTGGGTAAGTATAAGTCCCAACGTCCTCCCCTTTATAGATCCAGGGATTCCTTGCTAACTTAGTAGAACTTTAAGTGGGGGGGGGGGGGGGGTGGATGGAGAAGAGGTGGGCATGCCATGGGGAAAGGAAACAGTTTAGAGCACTGCATGCATTGGAGGGGAATGGCTGCTAAGCAGAAGCTTTTGTTTTGGGTTATGTCTGAAGTGTGATCACTAAATAAAGTATTCTAGGAGTGAGGGTAATCACACTTCACGTCCTCTAGTTAATGGAAAGCTCTCCTTCAAAACTTTGACCCTTGGAGTAGAAACACTTTTTGATTTCTGGATTATGCCACCTTGTGTGAAGTTGCCCCAGGGCAGGGGTCAGACTAAGTTTCTGTTTCCAGACTGCTGGCTTGGCGAAGAGATGGTACCATGAACTGAACCAAGTGAGGTAAAGGTCAGGGAGAAGCAGCAGGGGTTGATTCTTCTCCCGGAGAAGCAGGGGCTGTGGAAAGATGGCACCATTCTTACTGGGAAAACTAACTCTGAAATCTCTGTGACCTAAAGACTGAGCCCATCATTTATCATTGCTGATATGGAAACTATTTCTAGATACAACAGCTCTTCAGAGAAGGTTATATAGTCATTAGCATAGTTTGCCGAATCATTCTGGTCCTGCTGCCTTCTGAGTACGTGGTAGGATTACATTTCCTGGCCCCCTTGTTGTTTGGAGGTATCACAAGACTAGTTTGGGTCCGTGGGTTGGGAGCAGTTCTAAGGAAGAGCATTTAATTGCCAGTGTGACACCCTCAGAGCTCTATTTCTCTCTTTCAAGAAGACCAGTAATGCCAGTGAGTAGGTAGACATGTAAAGAGAATAAGCAGGAAATTTTATTTTATTGTTTTGAGACTTGGGGGCTGTCTGTTACTGCTGTGTGGCTTAACTTTCCTTACTGATCCAGAGGGTAATCTTTCTATGTTAAACTCAGTTGAGGGTGTTCCATACCTTAGGATACCTGTGCCCCAAGAGACCAGTTCTTTCAATTTACACATTCAGTCGCTTCCTAGGTTGAAGGCAACATTTAGAGGACTGAGTCAGAGTAGGTTTTTAGCAACCACTGCCTCACACACTTAAGGCCACCTACTCATCCTCGTCCTAATTCTGGGCTTAGCCAGCACTAGCCCACTAGCCTAGTCAGGACTAGGTCCAGTGTTTTTCTTTGCTCACAGTAACATCATCAGAGACCCCATCTGGCTCCCGCACACTGGGGTTTGTTCAGAGACTCCCTAAAACGTTTTGGTGGATCTTCTTACCCACTCCTCCCACAACTCTGATAAGACATTATCAGAGGAGCTGTTTTCCATGATATAGAAAGAAGTCTCCTCTCCCCAAGATACAGTCCCTACCAGATATATGTTGGCATAATTAAGAGAGATTAGCTCCAAAGAAAAGTCCTAATAGTACAATCATCTTGGTTTTCTCTATCCAGTCAAGAATACTTCCTTTGGTTCAAGAAGGAAAAGAAATTTAATCTATAATAGAATACCCACTAAACTTTTGATTATATTTGATCCTGCTTTTTTCCATTCATTTCCATGCACAATTTTCAACCCTCACTTGATAGGCAATAATATTAAAGTATTTTGTGTATGTGTGTACACATCTGTGTGGGTGTGTATAGGTGTGTGTTTTCTGGCTCTTGTTCTTCCCTATACAATGATACTGTGCACAATTCCAAAATCAAAAAGGCTCTAGAAACTGATCATTTTTTGTAACTCAAGAGGTGGCAAAAATCTGATATGAACAGACGTAAGGCTATTTATGGTCTTTATCTCACTTAGTATGAATATTCATGGTTCACTGCAGAAATAGGAATTAACCTAGTTACAGACCCCACTGGGAACATTATGTAATATACAGTTATAAACCACATTACCTTTCACAAATCTGAGACACAACTGGCCCTAAGAGTTCCAGATAATGGGTTGTGGACCTTTGTCCCTCTAAAAACTCTCACCTATCAGGCCCAGTTGTCACATCAGCAGTAGTTCTCCACTAAATTAGAGACACATATCAAATCTGACTACAATTGCATACAAATGTTCCATAGTTACGACCTTCAAAATTTCAGTGACAGTTAACCCACTCTATGTGGGCTCTGATAGATCCATTCCACAATCAGAAGGTCTTCCAATTGTGTGCATGTTGTATGCAGAATAATGATCCCCCCAAAATATCCACGTCCTAACACCCAGAACCTGTAAATATGTTACAGGTTGCCTTAAATGGCAAAAGAGACTTTGCATATGTGATTAAGTAAAGGATCCTGAGATGAAAGATTATCTTGCCTTATCCATTGGGTCCAATGTAATAACAAGGGTCCTTATAAGAGAAAGGCAAGAGTCAGAGAAAGAGATGTGATGACAGAAGCAGAGGTGAGGGAGGGAGGGGGAGGGGGAGGGAGGGAGAGAGAGAGAGAGATTTGAAGATGCTACACTGCTGGCTTTAAAGTTGCAGGAAGGACCCACAAGCCAAGGAATATAGGCAGCCTCTGGAAGCTGGAAAAGGCAAAGAAATTAGATCTCCCCTAGAGCATCTAGAAAGAATGCAGACTGATAGACACCTTCATTTTAACTCAGCAATACCAATTTTAGACTTCTGACCCCCAGAACTGTAAAAGAATAAATTTGTGTTGTTTTAAGCCACTGAGTTTGTGGTAATTTATTACAGCAGCAATGGAAAATTAATACAGTGGGGAAGGCAATTAGGATAGAAATGCCAACGTTAACCACTGATGTTTAACTAGCCTAAGCCAATAACAGGCTTTTTCCTTACGGCATGTTTCCCTCTGGAACTTGGAGGTCCTTTTCCTGATTTGAAGTTGGGGGGACAAAGTAATATATCACAAAGGATATGTGATTTTTTTTCTACATCATTTCTTTCTTTCCTTTGATTGGCACAAGCAAAAAAAGAAATTAAACTATTGGTAAATTTAAAATCCAGGTTTGTATGAAAACAGAAATGTTTTAAAATTTTGTTATTTAATAATTCAGTCTATATAATAATTCAGAGATCTAAAAATTCAGAGGCTCAAGGAGAATTATATTAGAATGCAGAGAAGCCATAAAAATATTATAGAATACAATAAAATATCTTCTAATAACTGTAAGTGGTGTAGACTTGTCTCACATAAAATTTCCTGGGAACAAAATAAAAACATATTTCCTTTTGTTTTAAACTCTCCCCCAGTTCTGAGGATATTCATATTTAAATAGCATTAATTAACCTTATAGTTTCCGCCAGGGGGTATAAGTGTCTAGATCATATGATCATCTATGTGTGTCTCTGCTGTTGCCAGAACCATTGTTTTGTTTCAGCAGCTGGTTTCTAAAAATATCTGCTAAAGGAAAAGCTGACTTCTCAGAATTATAACAGTTGATAAGAAACTATTTTCCCAGAATTTAAAAGCAGTTTTGCTTTAAAAAAAAAAAAAATCACACAGATTTTCAACAACTGTCTCTGAAACTACACAAGGGGAGAATGATTTGGTCAGTACAATTCACTTTAATCCTCTAGCTTTCCTTTCTTTCGCAGCTCAGTTTATAATTGGTAATTAGAGGGGAATTACCTTCTTTATTAACTAATAAAATAGAACCCCCATGGCTAGTGAGCAACAGCAACAAGACACAGGTCACACATTTTACCTGCCCCTTGGTATTCTTTCCCATTGATTATCGTGCCCTGGGTTGTCCCGCTCCTACGTTCAAGCCTTTCCCAAGAGGGGGTGAAAAATCCATCCTGTGGGTTCCCTTCAGCACTGATGAACCCAGCTAATGCTTCAAAGAGATGCTTTATTAGACGCTATATTAGTTTCTAGGGCTGCTATAACAAAGTACCACAGACTGGGTAGCTTAAACAGAAGAAATTTATTTCTCACCGTTCTGGAGGTTAGTAATACAAGATGAACAGGTTGAGTCTCTTCTGAGGTCTCTCTCCTTAGCTCACAGATGACCACCTTCACTCTGTGCCCTGGCATGGTCTTTCCTCTGTGCGCACACATCCCTGAGTCCCTGGCGTCCCTTTGTGTGTCTGAATTTCCTCTTCTTACAAGGATACTAGTCAGATTAATTAGGTCCCCCTCTAATGGCCTCTTTTTAATTCAGTCACCTTTTTAAAGGCCCCATCTCCAAATGTGGTCACACTCTGAGGCACTGGGGGCTTTGGGGGGGAAATACAGAAATTTGGAGCGGGGAGCAAAATTCAGACACTAACAGATGCTGAGGAGGAATGGGAGGAGATAAGCAAAAGTCTGTCACACAAATAAAACAGTTCAGTTTAGGGAAGTGTAAGTTATTGTCGTTGTTGTTGTTGAATTCTGCTTTAGCTAGCATGCTCTTAAAACCCAGCCCATTCCATATTCCTGACCCAGAGAAAAGAGAATATCCAGCTCTTAGTCTCAAAGGGCTGGTTCGGAGCCACAAACTCCACACCATATTTCTTTCTTCCCAGATCCCAGGCTGCCTCATGGGGAGGATACTTCTAGGACCCAGCAGCCTTTCAATCACGGTGATGCCTCCATGGTCCAAGAAAGATTCTAACTCTACTATGGAAGCAGTGCCCTCCTATTTCCTTCTAGTTTCTGGTCTGAGGGACAAGCCTCTCTCCTAAGCAAACAGCAGACCCTGAGGACCTTATCCTCAGTGGAGGGCTCGGCCTGCCCTGTGGAGGGATGGGTCTCACTGTAATCCCAGGCTGAACAATATGGCAAAAATCCCTTTGTCATAAAAATGTATGCATATCAAAGAAACTATACAAGGCAGGAGTTTGATTATCACAATAATTCAAGGTGTGGCCAGCACAGTATGGTTTTTGTTTCAATTTTCTCAAATGGTATTTCACGTGGCCAATAAATAATGTAAAACCTGAATTTTGAAAGCATCATGTGCTTTAGTTCTGACTTCTTTACAGCATCAAAAGAATCAAAATACCAATATGAAGCAATGTTTCCTTTTTATTTTATTTTCTCTTTAGCACATTCTAAAGAAGCAGGAAGAAAAAAACATTTTTTAATTATCATAAAGTCTCCTAAAGCATCAAGTATAAAACTATAAACAACATAATAAGCAAAATTCTATATGTATTAAGGTCTATTTTTTAAAATCCCATACACTAGTTGAACGATTAACATGGATTTTTGGAACTAGGGGGATATCTAAATGGGACCTAACAAATGTGTCTAAATGTTATGACTCTTTCAAAATGACAAATGATTCTCTTAGACTCAGCCTATGTGTAGGCCATATGATTACTGAATCCCAGAACTGGAAAGCAACTTAACTGTTCAGTTCAATATCCAACACACTATGAAAATCCCTGCTGTGGAATCCCTGACACCTTGAATTCAGCAGCTACCTGAGTGTCACCAAGGCTGGAGAGCTTGCTCATTCATAAGCAGCCTGCAGCATCACTAGAAGGGAAACAGAAGGAAACAAAGCATTTTTGTTGAACACTTACTATGTGCTAGAGGGGATTTCAAGCAGATGTCAGCTTTTCAACCCCAAAAGATACACTTGATGCCAACATGGGAGATGAATTAGAGAAATAAGGACTTTCAGGCCAGTTAAGAGACTGATACCACAGCACAGGTGGTGATGAAGGTTTGAACTAAGCACATGAACAGTGGAGATGAAAAGTTTGGAGTGGAAGTGGCAGTCAGTTTAAACTCAGTTAACAGGACTTGGTAGGGTTTCCATTCAGCACAAGATGTATGCTAACTCTGAGCCATTTTATTTCCAAAAAAACAACATGAGTAACAGATGAATTGTTCTGGCCCCACTATACTAACTCCAGCCCAGAATACAAGTTAATAGCAACGACAATAAATATAATAGCTAACATTTATTAAGTGCCTAGTATATGCCAAGCACTCTTCTAAGCACTTTGTGTGTATTTTCTAATTGAATCCTCCCAACAACCCTGTGCTATGGGTCTATTATTGTGCCATTCTATGACACAGGAACTGATACACAGGCACATAAATAACTTGCAAGATTACTCTTGTAATTAAATGGCAATTCAAGATTCAAAGCCAGGTGGTCTAAATATAGAGACTAAGTTATAGTTCAGCTCAGGACCAGAGTGAAGGAGGCTATTTCAGACAAAGACAGGGATAAAAAAATAAAAATCATACGGAAGACTATGTCATTCATTTCTCAGTTCCCCTTTCCTCTATATTCTTCTTCCTCTCCAGTTCACTGTCTATCAGGATACAGAAAGACAGTTATATTAGGCAACTGAATGATTTTTTATATTAGGCAACTGAATGATTTTTTATTTCTAAGGACTTTTCTTTAGGGATGAATGTCTCAAAAGAAATACTGATGTTTATCTTCATTAGAATGTAGCAGGCATACGTGATTATTTGGTGTGAAGGTTTTCAATAACATTTCAAAGCAAGGTGTGACCACTGAAATGAAATTTTTAAAAAATATTGCCAGTCATTAAAATTGAAGTAAGTGGATTTCCAGTGTCCCAATTGTTTCCAATGTGTTCATTACGATCTATAAACACAAGTTATTTAGGTTTGGGTTTTGAAGACATACTTCTTTCTAAAGAGACTGCACTTATTCTAAGCAATATATCCAATATTCAGAGGGTACTTCATAAAAGTCAAAGAATTATCAAAATATAAATGATCTTATAGATTATTAAGTGTTCCCTAGTTATGTAGTAGACAAAGAAAAGAGCAGCCATATAAGGGTTTTGTGCAGGTTTACAGAGAATGACAGATGTGGGTCAAGCAGCTAGACTCTGGAATCACCATCCTAGATTGAGAAATGACCTTACGACATCATCTCTAACATTCTTTGCCAGCATCTCTTCCTGCCCATGCTTTATCATCTCTACTTGGGAGTTTAATCACCTCTCATCAGAGTAGAGTGCTTGCAAATGATAGAGGCTTCCAGTGCGCCTTTCTGACTTCCCTAGCAAACTACACCTTTTTATCTCTGATTGTTCAACAAACACTTACTAGATACCTATAAAAATAATAGGAATGCAGACGGATGAAAACAGTGCTCCTGCTTTGGGTATTTATTTTCTACTGGAGATGAAACAGATGACAAATGTGATGTGGAAAGTGCTATGCTAGGTCCATGTAACAATCACTGCGGCCATGCAGCATTGATTATAGACTTAGAAAGTCCTCCCAGTGCATTGGGATAATACTTGAGACTCCTTTTTCTTCATCCTCCTTGTTTATTTCTTCTTATTTAAGGGGTTGATCTTAGCTCAGGCTGTGTGTATGACTTGGGTGGGTAGGACTGAGGAATGCTCTTTAAGTCAGAGCAGATGAGATGACATCCAATGTTTCCCAAATTATCTCGGAGTAAAGAAAAGTCAAGATCTTCCCCCAGAGTAAGTGAACTTCCATTTCAGTCCCACTCTTTAAGCTCTCTTTCATCTTCGATCTATTACTGATAAAAGAAAATGTTGAATGAAAGCTGGCTGTAAATGTACAATCCCTGATTTCATAAAATACAACACTAAAACAAACTTCAGGGAAATAAAAAAAACATTATAAGTCACAGATGTTGTCTATATGTATTGGCAAAAGGTCGACCAGTAGAGGAGATTCAGAAATGAACATATGTTTATATTTCATATTAGCAGACTCAGGCAATAGACTGCCTACTACTAAAAATGCTTTGCCATATGCTATAATGTAAAAAGTAAAATATTTGAAGTTAGATGAGCTGAATTTTAATCCCCTACCTACTATTTCTATGACCTTGAGCTATTTTTTTAAATCTATACAAGCCCCAAGTTTTAGTCTTCACTGTAAAATAGAAATAATGTTATCAAACCAGCAAATTGTTTGAAGATTAAAATAAATTATGCATGTAAAGTTTCTGACAGTAGGGTGGCAAATCAAAATTATTTCACTGTTCTTTCCCAACCTTCATTCCCTTGCTCGAATGGTGAGAGATTTTACTTTCCCTTGCTTTCATTGACTTATCTCATTCTACATAGAGGATAACTCTATCCCTAAGAAAGTACCCCAGCACACAACCTTCTGGGCTAAGATGCAACCTGAGGACGCTACTTCCCAGCAACATTCTAAGCGGAAGCTGCTCCTTCCATATCCACGTCTCTGTGTTTGGGAGAGTTTCCTTTATCTCTACCTGGGCTCCTAAGCAGGCCCACACAGGATGTACAACCCTGAGAGGGTCATTTAATCTTGGTAAGACTCAGTTTCAGCATTTATGAAGTAGAAATGATAATAGTCATTACCTCTTAGATTGCTGTCAAAAATAAGATAATATATATAAAGCACTTTGAGCTATGGATGATATTTAGTAAGTACTCAATAAATTATAGTTATTATTCTCTCCACCTGCATCATCTTTGCCACTGTAATTACCATTTAATCTCTGCTTTTAAAAGGTACGGTTTTAACATAGCCAGATATTTGTATATCTCTGAATTCCCCAGGGGATAATACTTAACTTGTAGTAAGAATGGAACCATTTAATTTCCTTATAAAAGTCATTGGAATCTTTAAGAAGTTCCACAGTATTTTCTCAGAACACTGTAAACTTTATTCATGAAAGGAGGAAAATAACATGTTCCAGTTGGGTTAAAAGTGTTTATTAAAAGACAATACATGTGGGAGAGGAAAACATAATTCCCTTTCCAGGGGTTAAATTTACCTTGACCTTATAAAGCCGAGAGACAAGCATTTTAGCAAACTGATGACAAGCATAACCTACACTTTCATTTATATTCTAAGATACAATCTGCACATGAAAAATAAACCATGGAACAATAATACCGGCAGCACTTAACAGCACAGTGAGTGCTCTGAGAACAACCAAGCAAACAAAACCAGTGTCCACAGAGCAGGGGGTTTTGTTTCATCCTCATGGTCACATCCCATGCCATCATGTCCAGCTGAAAGCTTCTCACAGGATTCACCCCAAAGACCATTCATGCATCTGCTACTATGTTTGTATGTGCGTTATTTCTTCCAAACTCAACATTTATAAGTAATCTTATCTAATATAACTATTTCCTTGATCATGTCATTCACCATGCTTAAGTGGATGAAGCTCTAAAAATAAGCTAGCAAAAAGCCTGCCAGAATATCTTATGCAGAATAAAAATTCACTGAAACAAAACAGCTAAAAAAAAAGATAACACTGAACTTAAACCTGATTTGGAAAACTACAAGTCAGTGAAATGAATTCACTGAGACTATGAGGTAACTAAGTGGAAAGACAAGACATAAATAAAATGGTTATAGTCTACTTGGCTATTCAACAGGCATCAACAGAAAAATGTCAAGGGGAAAGATATTATTTTAAAACATCAATAGTCAGCTTTGTGCAATTTTATACTTAGTGCTAAGTTTTATGGATTCTGCATCTTCATTTGGTTTATTTCAGAATTGCCTTTTAAATGTTCAACTAATCTAAGTTATAAACGTCTTGAAGGTAAGGTCTTAGTTATCCTCAGCACTAGGCCCTGCACAAAAAAAAGCACATTAAAAAAAAAAAAGTACTCCCTCCCTTCATTTCATACAGTCAGTCAACAGAGAAGGAAAGAAAAGGTGGGGAAGGTGGGGGAGAAATATAATACATGGGACTTCTCACAGCGATTCTCATGGCTAATTATGCGTTATAACATACACTGAAAAGTCTCACATCCCAGGAAAGCCCTCACTTCTAACCCAATCAAACTGAGATTGTTATCTATAATGAGATACATATTATTATCAACACTCTGTTAATTGCTAACTTATCTTTTTAAAGATTCTTGATTACTCTTAAGCACCTAGTCTTGTTATTTTGTTTCCTGTAAATTAATTTAAGGCATCTAATATTCTGAGAAAGGATAATTGTACTTGTGCTTAACCCCTGATGGAATTCTGCCATGTTCAAAATGTCCAATTTTATTTCAGATCAAGCCTTGCTTGTAAATAGACTTCTCTGATCCCATTATTTTGCTTTGCAGAATTTTGGAGCTCTGAAAAGGAAACTAAGAAGTTCCATCATCATTTTGTGAGTTTAAGTCTTCATATAACATGGAATACGTTTCAAGAATACGCCAAGATCTGCCTTTCTCATAAAGGACTTCAAGCTTTGAGGTACTCACTTCCAAAATGACATTAACCACCACATTTGCTAAGATGGATCTATTTCCAATCTTCTCCAGAAAGAAGATGGAGAGGTTTATGTTGAATATCCCTCTATTATCTGACAGCATGAGGCCAGAACAAATGTTTGATCGACAAGTATGCAAGCAATATTTATTTCCATGTTGTTACAGAATTACAAAGAACATATGGTCACTGCCAATAGAATTTTTTTTTTCTAATTTTGACACTGTAACTTGATCATCCAGTTCCTTCATTAAATTTAAGAGTTTTGGTAGTAGATATAAAATCATTAAAATATAGGGAAGTGACTAATTCTAAAGTACTTCATCCAAAATACTCAAAATTGAATATTTGCCATTTTTCTGATAATTTTCTCCCAAAGAGCCCTGGAAAAATAGTAAGATTCAAAGTCCTAGGCATCTTAAGATTTGGCTTACCAACCTCTGAGTATATTTTATCACCTGCCAATATTCTGCCCTTTTACTATGCCAATAAAATGATCTTTGCCAGTAACTGAAGATGAATTTTAGTAGCTCCAGTGATTTGAAAGGGAAATTATGACCAATGAGCATCCTAATTAGGTCCATCTTTAGAGTTATAACATTAGTAATTGATCAATATAAATGGTTATGAATCCAGGCTCTAAAACCTGATTGCCTGGGTTGGAATCTTGCTTTTATTAACTACTCCCTGTGTGACACTGGAAAGTTAATTAAACTCTACCAATTTTTCTTATCAATAAGATAGGGATAATAATAGTACCTATGGAGTACTGTGTAGGATAATTGCGTTAATACATGTAAAAACTCTTAGAAGAATATACAACACATAGTAGGCTCTCAATAAACTTTTTGTTACTATTTCTATGGAATATTTAATGTTTTGCCATACTGATTATATTTTCTTAGTAGTCAAAAGAAAGTAGGTTAAAAATATTAGTTAAAATAGCAACAAAATTTTCAATGTCTTTTCTTTAGGAAAAAAATACAAGCTTCAGATATAGTAAGGATTAAATACGTGAATGACAATGGACCTTACACTGGGAATTAGGAAAAAAAGGTCACTGCATTATTAAAAATCAGCTAGTACAGTTAGCTAGCTTAAAGTTAAAAGATTTTAAAATTCCACTGTGGGTAGACATTTAATTTACAGAAACAAAATTGTGAAGTCAGTTTAAAATTCACCTCTCCTCACCCTCACAGAGAAATTCATGTTTTACAAAGTTTTTCAATTCAGAATCAGTCTTCTAAAACAAGTGAGCAAACAAACACATCAGCATATCAAACAGTGGTTTTAAGTTCAAATATGTACAAAGGATCCACATTTTGGATAGGCCTTACAGATTATACTGTACAGTTTTGATCACCACCCTTTCCTACAGAAAAAATTGCTTCTTAGAGTGGTATAAAAATGTGAAAATATCTTCTGGGTATAAATTATTTGGAGGAAAGACTGTTTGGTGGATGTTCTAAGAAAACAATAAATTTCTCAGGTGCTTTTACCAAAATATGTGGGCTGACTGGTACTTTTCTCCAAAAAGCATGCACATGAGCTGATCACATTTGGGATTTACAGAGTGAATAAGCGTGTTTGTGTTTTAATGAAATCTTTTAGAAATAGCAAGAGGAATAACTAAAGGGGAGTTAAACTAAAACCTTTTTTCCCTAGGGTTTCTGCCAGGTGAACTGCGACAGAGTACCCTTAAGAACAAAACCACAAGCTAAACACATTACAATGAAAAATTCATATTAATAAGTATTAATACTCAGGGATAATGTTAAAGATTTTGAAAGGAAATTACACACACACACGCACACGCACACACACACTTTGGAAATTGCTATAATATGCTGCAAAAAAGGCCACCCAATACTCAATGGCTTACAACCACAGGGTTTATTACCAACTGCATAGATCTGAGGGTCAGCTGTGGTTCCATTGACTTGGGCTGGGCCCAGCTGGCTGAGCAGCTCTGCTCAGGCAGTGGGTCCATTAGCCTTAGCCACAGGCTGTGGGTTGAACTCAGATTTCCACTACCTATGTTCAATGTGAGGTCCAGGCTAATGGATCTAGCACTACCTGGGGACCTGATAGGGGATCAGTAGAGTACAAAATGGGGCCAGAACTTGAAAGCCTCTGTTTGTGTCATGTCTGCTAATATTTCATTAGCCAAAGTGAGCCATATGACCAACCCCAACTTTAATGGGGCAGGTAAACATACTCAACTCACATTTGGCTGAGTCCCTGACCTCCTACCTGGATCTTATCAGCTCCCCTTACTCTAAGGCATGGTCCATGATTTTCATATTTTTGACAAATGGCTGGAAATCCCTGGAATCATGGTATTGACTTCTGCCCTAGGTTAAGAGTCCTACAGCCTCATCCTTTTTTTTTTAAATTAATTTTTATTGAAGTATGGTTGCTTTACAATGTTGTGTTAGTTTCTGCTGTACAGCAAAATGAATCAGCTATACATATACATATGGCCCTTCTTTTTTGGATTTCCTTCCCATTTATGTCACCACAGAGCATTGAGTAGAGTTCCCTGTACTATACAGTAGGTTCTCATTCGTTATCTATTTTATACATAGTATTGCAGCCTCATCCTTTTGATAGTAATGATAATAACCTGGTTCAAAACTAGGCCTCCTTTACAATTTGCCAACCTTAACCTTGTGATTCCAACTGATGGCAACTCCTGGAAGAGCTAGCCCCAGAGCTGGGTTATGACAAACCCCTTCCCTTCCCCTCCCCTCCTTGCTATTTATCTTCTCTCAGTAGAGCTGCTGCTGAATTTGCAGAGTGCATTGTGACCAAGACCTTCTGGTTTAGGAGACTATTACAAATTTGGTACAAGGCACACCTGAAAATTTACCACTTTCTTAGGCACTTTCTTAGCCACCTTTGAATTTCACTTCTTTTACATGTACCTAATTTAATAAAGAATACCTCTTCTTATAGTAAATTTAATTATAAAATTATGTTACTTTGTCTTTGTAATATTTGGATTAAGGTGAGTATATAGGCAGCTGAGAGAGTTTAGGTTTTAAGCTGCTGGCCCAAGATCCCAAAAGAAAGATGAAGTGAAGCCAAGTTCTTTCCACTCTCATTTCATTGAGCATCTATCTCTGACTCTCCCTACAAGTCTGTTTAGTCTGGTATAGTTAAACCTGAAAAGTTGCCTGGTTCTCCCTCAAATGTTATTTATTTAGCCTATCCATGAACTATAAGAGATTAAAGGCCTGTTTATCAACTTTTTAATCAGCTAATAAAATGTACAGTCTTTAATATGAATCTGATCATATTCATTAATGTGCATTGGAATAAAACTAAGCATTTAATCTTGGACTTCTGTTCTTTAATTCCTTCCTATATCATGAATTTTTATCTTCACTGACTTGTTTCCACAAATATAATAAATGCTTTCATGCCTATGAAGATTTTCTAATTTTTAAAAAGGTTAATCATTGTATTTAAAAGTCCATGCTTTGATATATTTCATCTGCTAACTCATTCATGCAACAATTACTGGTTGAGCACCTTTGGTGAATAAGCCTTTGCTGAGCACTAGGGTTACAACATCAAACACAGAAATATGGTTTTTAGCTTTATGAGCAGAATCTCATCTACTACATAATACATCCTCAGCATTGATACAATTTTGAAAGACTTGGAATACTACTAATTTTGTAACATTTTAACCTCTGGACATTCTATTTGTCTACTGCTGCTTTACTGACATTCAGTATGCCCCACAGATGTTCTGCTATTGCCCTGGTCAAGTTTTGTTTCAACTATATTAGAAGGAGAGCAATTCATATCACTTCTTACCTTTCCATTTTCTTCTTATTTAAATATTAACCTCATCTAAGGTATCTTTAATGAAACTAAAGGATTGTTGATATGTGAAAAAAAATATGCTCATAAATACATTAATCACAACATATTATTTTGAATGCTTAACCTACATTTTCACCCATGGAATATCAGAAACTATTATTATTGCCCCCTTAAATTTAGAAGATTTATATATATATATGTATATATATGTAAAATTTGTGTGTGTGTATGTATGCATGTATAAAGTAATAGTCTTTGAAAACTACCGTTCCTCTGGAATTCACCAAAATTCAATATGTAGCATATTAGGAAAAAGTATGAAAAACAAATGACAGTTTCAACCTATATATCTTTGTAACAGAAACATTTGATATAGTTCAACATTTCTTTCAATTTATTTTCCACCTTTATAAAATCTAAACATTATAATTTTAGAACTTTATATTCCTCCCTTAAAATAATATTATTTCTCATAATACTTAATAAATCTTTGCTGGCGCTAAATTCACATACATCTGTAGAACAGCAATTGCATTGTAAACTACAGAAGTATTTCTCTTATTCTTATTTTCATTAAGTTCCTAAAGCAAACATTCAGATGCCTCTGCATCCTGAGTTATTATACAATATGAAATGAAATCATATGAAATTATTTATATTTGACCAGTCTTGGTCTAGAAAAATGGGAATTTTCACGCTCCAACCTAACAGTTTGTCTGGATCTCTTCCTAGAACATGAGTTCTTCATGGCCAGGGACTGTACCTTATTCCTATTTACATAAGTTATATGCCCATAAAGTCTCTCTACACCTGAAGTATGTAGGTTTGGCTCAACAAATCTTTCCACCCTGAAGAAAAGGTCAGTGTTCTTTACAATATTATAACTATCCAGAACGGATCACTCTAGCCCAGACTTCAGGTTGCTCTTAAAGAGTTATTACAAGGAATAATGAGAAAATATATGAAATCCGGAATGCAATGCCTGGCACATAGTAAGTCTGCAGTATTTTAGTAGTAGCTATTATTATGACTGCTGTAATAGGGGCATGTACAAGATGTATGCAGAATTCTACCACGGGTATAAGAGGAGTGTATCAGCTAAGGGTTATCTCAAGAGGTATCTCAAAAAATTGGTTAGGAATTTTCACAGATTATGTGGGGTGGGAATTGGTGAAGAAGGGCCATGGCAAATAGCTAATATGGTTAGAAGCCAGGGAGGGGCTCTGTAGATGATGTTGAAAGGATCAATTCAGATTTTTTAAGTAGCCTATCCGATTGATACAACACATTCAAAACTTTCGACAGGGCTTCCCTGGTGGCGCAGTGGTTAAGAATCCGCCTGCCAATGCAGGGGACACGGGTTCGAGCCCTGGTCTGGGAAGATCCCACATGCTGCGGAGCAACTAAGCCTGTGCACCACAACTACTGAGCCTGCGCTCTAGAGCCCGCTAGCCACAACTACTGAGTTCATGTGGCACAACTACTGAGCTTGTGTGCCACAACTACTGAAGCCTGTGCACCGCAACAAGAGAAGCCACCGCAATGAGAAGCCTGCACACCACAATGAAGAGTAGCCCCCGCTCGCCGCAACTAGAGAAAAACCCATGCATGGCAACAAAGACCCAACGCAGCCAAAAATAAATAATAATAAAATAAATATTAAAAAAAAACTTTCAACAGTTCTTAATGCATTTAGAATGAAACATCTATATATCTTGTGTGATCATTCTTTCTCTTTAATAAACACAGTTGTGTTAGGATTCACTGAAATGCCCTTGTCCTTTGATCCAGCACCATATGCTTCCAGAGACATTTCATACTTTGGTCTTTTAAGATTTCAAATCTTTGTTAAGATTCCCATACAACTTAAAAATCATACAGTGTAAATTATAGGCGAGGTGAAAAGTTCATTCAACATTACATTTTCAATAAATGTTTCTGTGTTTCATACTTTTATGCCATTTTCTTTGATGTCCTCTAAATTGGTCTTAAGAGTGAAGAATTAAAAATAATTTCTGAGAAGGACCCTTCAATAATTGAAACTTTGCATGTTACATTTTTTAAATGTAAAAAGAGAATCATTTTTTAAATGTAAAAACAAAATAATCTTTAAAATGAACTTTCCCAGCACTTACTATGTGCCAGGGACTGTGCCAAGCACCTTTTCCACATAATCTTATCAAACTCTCACACCCACTTTTCGAGTTACTATCCCATTCTACAGATATAGAAACGGAGGACTACCAAGTTAGACAATCTGTCCAATGCCCAACTGTAAGTGGAAGAGCCATATTTAATCCTAGGTATGTCTGACTCCAGAATCTGGGCTTGAGCAATTGATACTGTGAGCAGCTGGGAGCTGAGTGTTACCCACCTGTAAGTAGCTGTTAACAAAGGCATAGCTGTATAAGCATTCAAAATTTCCCCATTTATCCTCACCAAAGAAGATATACAGATGGTAAATAAGCATATGAAAAGACATTCCACATCATTTGTCATCAGGGAAATGCAAATGAAGACAAGATCCCACTACATACCTATTAAAATGGCCCAAATCCAGAACACCGACAACATCAAGTGCTGACAAGGATGCAGAGCAACAGGAATTCTCGTTCATTGCCCGTGGGAATGCAAAATGATACAGTCACTTTGGAAGACACTTTGGCAGTTTCTTACAAAACTAATCGTACTTTTATCATACAATCCAGCAATCACACTTTGGTATTTACCCAAAGGAGATGAAAACTTATGTCCACACAAAAACCTACACATGGATATTTAGAGCAGCTTAATTCATAATTTCCAAAACTTGGAAGCAATGAAGACATTCTTCATAGGTGAATGCTTACATGGTGAATGGTGAACCAGACAATGGAATATTATTCAGAGATAAAAGAAAGAGCTATTGAGCCATGAAAACACATGGAAGAAACTTAAATGTACAGTACTAAGTGAAAGAAGCCAATCTGAAAAGGTGACTGTATAATCCTGTATAATTACAACTACATGACATTCTGGAAAAGGCAAAACTATGGAGACAGCAAGAAGATCAGCCATCGCCAGGAACTGGGAGGAGGAATGGATGAATAGGCACAGCACAGTATATTTTTAGAGCAGTACTGTATGATACCATAATGGTAGATATATGTCATTATTCATTTGTCCAAACCCACAGAATGTGCAACACCAAGAGTGAAACCTAAAGTAGACTGTGGACTCTGGGTGATAATGACGTGTCAATATAGGTTCACCAGTTGTAATAAATGTGCCAACCTGGTTGGGTATGTTGAAAATGGGGGAGGCTATGCATGTGTGGGGGGAGGGGTATATGGTAAATCTCTGTACCTTCTGTTAAAGTTTTTCTGCTCTAAAAAATAGACTATTAAAAATATTTCCCCATTCATCACTCTATTTTGAAGAATAAGAAGATGCTAGTTTTATTTGCACATGTGCCCTTTTTAAATGTGCCATGGTGAAAAAAGAAATAACACTGGGTCATTTCCAGGAAATGTAAGACTGTATAATTACATATCTCCTTTATAGCTAGGCAGTGGTAACTGATAAAGACATTTTTCATTTAAACAAACATATCCTAGTTTTCAGTACAATCTGAACAAAATCCAAATTATGGATTTTTGCTAATAGTTGTAATTGGCTCCTTGAAGGGAGAGGTTATTTCTCATTCATCTTTGTATCCCACACACCTAGCACAAGCCTTGAGGGATGGCACTTGATAAAGGTCATTAAGTTTAATTTATTTAAAGGAACACTGAAGAGACATGCATAAAACGTGGGCACCCAAGCTCTACAAGCTTGAGCAAAATATGCCACAATCAACGGATTTGCCGGAGGTAGTTAAAAGATGTAGACGTTGGGGCTTCCCTGGTGGTGCAGTGGTTGAGAATCTGCCTGCTAATGCAGGGGACATGGGTTTGAGCCCTGGTCTGGGAGGATCCCACATGCCGCGGAGCAACTAGACCCGTGAGCCACAGCTACTGAGCCTGTGCGTCTGGAGCCTGTGCTCCGCAACAAGAGAGGCCGCGATAGTGAGAGGCCCGCGCACCGCGATGAAGAGTGGCCCCCGCTTGCCACAACTAGAGAAAGCCCTCGCACAGAAACGAAGACCCAACACAGCCATAAATAAGTTAATTAATTAATTTAAAAAAAAAAGAGACGTAGACGTTGAAGCTGTGTTTTTAAATATGCCACCATTATTAGTCTACTCGATTAGAAATAATAACAGATGAGTTTGTGCTAGGGCATATGCTGAAAGCTTGATATGGACTATCTAACAGATGAGTTTGTGCTAGGGTATATGCTGAAAGCTTGATATGGACCATCTATCTCACTTATCAGTGAAATGAGAATGACAGTTAAGAGAGGGAAAGTTCAGAGAGTTTAAGTAACATGACCAGTACGTAGCAAAGCCAGGATTTCATTATTTATTGTTATTTACTACTCTAAACCTACACTATACAGCCTCTTAAGAAAGAGGCACTTATAATCTATATGTTTCCTCATTTATAAAATTATATAGTGCTGTAATATAGTTCTGTTTATCCACAGCTAAAATTTGTATTTGTTTGGTATCATACATACATTATCTGACTGTCACAAAGGATGTGTCTTAAAGTCTCATCCTTAAATTTTTATATATTTAACTTCTTTTTCTATTTCTCTATTTATGTATTTTAATAATAGAGATAGAAGGGAAAAGGAATGGAATGAGGAAATTTTTTTATTATCAAAGAGTTTTTTCAGTTACCAGCTTTCTTCTTCACAACTACATAAATAAGGACATTTTAATACCCTAATTAATATCCATTTTTAACTCTATGCCATGTTTTTATTACCATCCTCTCATTAAAAATCTAATGAGCATTAGCATACTGACAAGGATAATAAATGCCAACAATTTATATCCAGTTATTAAAGCTAATGGTTTTCCCATTGGAATGTAATATATGTTTCAGCTTTTTTGCCAAAAGCTCAACGATACTTTTATCTCCAGTCGACCAATTGCACATTTAATTTAATATCTATTAAATGCAAACAGCCACCCAGAAACTACATTAGAGTTGTTACCGGAGCCATCAAGAGCCAGCAACTAGAAAGTGAAGATTAGGTAAAGGACTAATGCTAGTCGCAGTGTGGAAATGATAAGCAGACAAACACCTGCCTCAGCAAAGTGCCTTATTTGAGCAGTCAAACCAAGTCATCATCTGACAGGCTCTGTGCCCAACGGCAGGACACATGCTACTGCTTCTCACACAAAGGTGAGAGAAATAGCATTCTAAACATTCTTGTTTCTAAGAACCCTTCCAATAGGCAAATCTTAGATCTCAACATTTTCTTGTGTAGTTTTCCAACAGCAAAACATTTTTTCTTGGCTATGCTGGTTCTGAGTTGCTAAAGTGATACTTTCAAAAGAAAGGGAGTAGTTGTGTATGTGTGGTGTATGTTTTTAATAAGATAAATTAGAAAAGCTGCATACATTTGGCACATCTTGCTGGGTATGCCAAGCCCCTGACCACCCTTTCACCCAACCCATTACTCAGAGTTGTTGCAGAGCTGGTAACTTTGAAAAACCTCGAGAATTTTTAAGAAGCCTGAATGATGTTGTACCTGTGAAGTCTCTAGCACAAAGAAAGCTCAGCAAAGTTTTGTGTTTCCTTAAGTATTGCCACATAAGGGAATATTTAAAAACATATCAAAAGAATGTTAAGTTTATTCCAGGCATTTCACATTCCCCATGTGTATGTAAGTCTACTTTGCAGTCCTTAGAAAATTTTTGTAGAAATCTAATACTGCATCACATTATACCACTAGACTGAATTCTACTTGATCTCATTATATTTCTTTAATAAGCAGCTAAATTCTAAACTTCAAAGTTGCTAAGATACTAGATCTTAACTGTTCTCAACACAAAAATGAACTAATATGACATGATAAAGGTGTTAGCTAACTCCACAGTAGTAGTCATATTGCGATATATAAATGCATCAAATCAACACCTTGGACACCTTAAACTTACACCATGTTATATGTCAATTATGTCAATTAAAAAATATATACAGCTAAATTCTATTTGAATTCTATTCAAATAATTTTAACATTTGTATCTATAGTCATAATTTATAACAGTATGTAGTTTTCTGTTTTCTGCTTAGATTTCATAAAATAAATTGGAGATTTTACATCATTTCCATATATTTTAGAAGACTTTGGTAAAAACTGGAATTACTTCCTTAAAATGTATATTGGGGAAATTCTAATCTTTAAGTCTTTGAGATGAGAATTTTTAAAAGGGACAGTTCTTCGACAAATTTCTCAAGCTCCTTCACTGTTACTGCTTTAGTCTGGATTCCTGTAGGGACAGATAGTGTCCGTTGTTTCACCCACATTCCCTTTCTCACTATCACTACAGAGACTGAAAAGGTGATACATTTGCTTTCTAGCCTCTCTTGCAGTTCAGTGGAACCATGTTGTCCCAAGAAAGGAAAGCCCAGTATTTATTATGGAAGATGGAAAGTAGCTGGGGGAGAAGATCCTCTCTCTAGCCCCAGCCATACATTCCTACCTTCATTGCCAAATGAGCCTTCAGGGTAAGCACTGCCCCCACCTCCCACCACAAGCCAGGCTCTGGTAAGGTCCCCAGAGTCTTAGGTTTGCTGCCTGCTTCCCCAACTCCATACTCCCAGCCTTTGCTAGTATGACTTTAGTCATTCACTGCACTCTCTCTCGAAGCCCACTTGCTTTGACTGTTTTTTTCCCTTTACCTCAATTGAATCATAGGCTAAACAGTACTTTTTTCAGCCCAAGGTCTTCTTCACTATACTTTCCACTAATTCCTCAAAATAACTTCTATTACAGCGCCTTTTTATACAGTTTTAACACACACGAGTATATAGGTACACACATACGTACACACATACATGCACACATATGCACACACATGAATTTCAATTAGGGGGAAAATAAACAACTGCAAATAATTAGACTGAAACAAAGATGTCCGCCATATATTCAGGTTCAGAAAGATTAAAGAGGCCAATGACAACCTGGAGTAGAGGAAACTGCTAGAAAACTATTACAGAGATTCACACATGAGCAACTTTTGTGAAACTGAGGAGAAACTTCTGTGAAACAGTGGATATCTCTGATGAGAAAGATATACTGTGGAAGAAGTTCCAGGAGCCATTAGATCAATGAAGTGGATAGAAGGAATGGAGAAAGAAAACAAGGGACTTCCCTGGCAGTCAAGTGGTTAGGACTCCACGCTTCCAATGCCGGGTGCGAGGGTTTATCTCTGGTCGGGGAATGGGGATCCCACATGCCGTGTGGTGTGGCCAAAAATTTAAAAAGAAAGAAAGAAATCAAAAATACGTTTAAGATTTCAATCCTGTTGGACAATTTAGAGAAATAGGTAAGTTTGTGCTGGTAGTGGTTGGGGGCAGGGACCCTTAGTGTGAAATAGAAGGTAAGTATTAAGGGGTTTAAGAGTTGCAGGTTTGATATGAAGAAGAATCCTAAAAGAGAAAAACACCCTGTTAGTTAATGGAGATATACAACCAACTCTTAATGGCGATATACAACCAAACTCTTGGCCTGGCATTGCAGATCTGAGAGCAAGTCATCAAACCTGGGTATGTTTCCCCAAAGCCCCCAGAGTAGATGGCTCTTCCAGCACAGGCAAGGGGAGAGGGCACAGGACGAAGACCTGAGTTCCCAGTTGGAATCACAAGGAAGAAGATGAAGCATAAAAGAAGAAGCCTGGGCTGTTTCAAGTATTGGTTTCTACTTTTCTTTAAACTATCATTTGTGGTCATAACTGATATTTTATCTTCTTCATTTTTTTTTTTTTTGCGGTAACCGGGCCTCTCACTGTTGTGGTCTCTCCCGTTGCGGAGCACAGGCTACCGACGCGCAGGCTCAGAGGCCATGGCTCACGGGCCCAGCCGCTCCGCGGCATGTGGGATCCTCCCGGACCGGGGCACGAACCCGTGTCCCCTGCATCGGCAGGCGGACTCTCAACCACTGCACCACCAGGGAAGCCCTATCCTCTTCATTTTAATTCCATTTTTTCCAAATTGATTCTCTTTGTTGTATGTAAACATATTTATAACTGTACACAAAAACTTTATAAGATCAAGACTTTCATGATACTTCTATTGTTATTCAATTATATATAAACTGAAAATTTCATCGATTATTTCCAGTTCCACGACATTCATTAAAAAAAGCTATGAAAAATCCAAAGTTGAGCATTTCTACTAACTACAATCTAAGCTACCTAATTCAGCCTGTAATATATATTATTATCATCTGGTATGTGACATTTAGGCCCGTTTCAATCTAATTATCGGTGTTTCTAGCCAAGTTAATTTAATTAATTTAGCAAATAAAATTTCATAAGATCATCTACCAGCTACTTTACTGAAAATCAGTACTCCCAAGAGCATCTTCTTCATTCACCAGTTTTTGTATTCTGTCATCCAAATAATCTGGTTTAAATGCTGGTTTACTCTTTTCAGCCTCCTTTTTTTCCCAACTCTTCTGACATTGTAAGAGGCAGTAATCGAAAGATTTTGAATATAACAATGTCCTATTAAAGGAGAAATCAGAGAGAAGTAATAAACCTTAAAAACAGAATATACACTGAGAAAAAATTGAAAATAAGTTAGCAATACAATTTAAACAGAACAAGATAAGAGTTGTATCAGGAAAAAATTAAGACAGTAGCAAAGAAGATCCTGTTTTATTAATCCAGAATAATCATATCTCAAGTACATCCCAGAGAATACTTGCTTGGATGATTGTGTTCAAAGACCCAATATATTTGTAAAAGCTGTAGGCCTTCAGCAAGAAAAGAACAGAACAGAGAAAAGATAAGGCATTAAAGAGTAGCTAAAGCATTCTAAGGTTATACTGCTAAGTCCAGTGCATAACATTAAAACTCTCTACTTGAAATCTCAAAATCAACCTGTTGCCTTAGAGCAACAGGTTCAAAAGACATCATTCAGCAGGGAAACACAAGATAAATCTCCCCAAAGGCAGGCTGGGATTAAAACAGAAGTACTGAAAAAGTAAGAAATTCAATTCCACCAGCCAGGAGGCAAAAAAATCCATGCCTCCTAAAACAAGGAAGAGAATATACCAGTGTATTAAACTTAAGAAAACAAAAATGTGTTTTACATCAGTAACATGGAAAAGTTTTTTTTTTAAAAATACAATTAGATGGATACTTTCTGTTGTGTGGATCTTAGGGAAATAAAACTATAAGCAAACAGACTATGCGGAAGATATATGATAATCTACTCTTAATCCTACAAGCCGTTGACATGTATATAGTCATTAGAGTGAATTGAGACTTTTCATTTGAAGTAGAAATGTGCCCAGCACTGTGCTACGCACTGGGCCACAATGATACCCTGAGTGTGGAGTCCAGAGAAAGCAATGGTTAAGCAGTAGAATGTGGTAAAATAATGTGAGAGTGATACGAGGTGTTACAGAAATCATTAGAAGGGATGCCTCATGCAGAGACATGAGGTCAGGAAAGACTTTTTAATTGGGAAGTAGAAGCTAAGGTGAGAAAGAATAGTTAGAGTGTAGCCAGGTGAAAGGGGTAATTAGTCAAGAAAGAGGGCATAACCCATGAAGGCCCAGAAGTGAGAGAGCACAGAGGGCTCAAGGGAGTGAAAAGAGTTCAGCATTTCCAGGAGTAGCAAGCATATTGTTGGGGAGAAGCATGAAAAATCCTCTGGAAATTGGCATTCCTGTTTTTTTGTAGATTTTTCGAACTGCATCACTTTGCTATTGATAAAAAAGCAGTTGCTTTTTTTTTAATTGGGACCTCTTAGAATATATTCTGCAAACAGACATTCAAGTCGACCTGAAAATGCTTGATGCAGACAAAAAATAATAAAGCATTAAATGAAGAAAAAGAGCAAAATGGATGTCGGCTATAAACACAGTTAATCAAAAGAACCAAAAACAAAAACAAAAAACTACACACCCACACAAGTCCCATCAAGGAACAAGAGAGTGAGGAAACACAAATCTACAAATTAAATTTGAATAGTTGATTTTGTAAAATTTAGATTGGAAAGGAAAAATTTCATAATTTAAATACGATTTGAATTACTTTATATATAAAAAGAAATCATACGGATAGACACAAAAGTGCCACAGGAAAAGAAAAAAAGTAGAGATATAGATAACAAAAGTGGGTGCAGGGTTGTGGGAGGGAAGCACCAAGAGGGACAGAGAATACATAAATATGTTCTCCAGGTTAGTATTAGCAATGGGTGAGTCATCACCTACCAATGCAGATCAGATAATTATCATCTCATTTCCTGTGCTTTTACCATGCCTAATGCTTTTCCTTCACAAACTAATTTAATTTTTGAAAGAACTCTGAAAAGGAGTTACTATTCCAGTTTTATAGATAAAAGGCTTAGAGAATGTATAAAATTAGCCGCAGGTTGCCCTGGTGTTTATTTTTCATTAGGTATAATTGACGTATAACATTATATTAGTTTCAAGTGTATAACGTAACAGCTAACATCATATTCAATGGTGAAAAGCTGAAAGCTTTTCCTCTAAGATCAGAAACAAGACAAGGATGCCCACTCTTTTTTTTTTTTTTTTCCAACAGAGCATTGGGGGTTCTAGTTGGAGCAATTAGGCCAGAAAAAAATAAAAGGCATCCAAACTGGAAAGGGAAAAGTAAGTAAAACTGTCACTATTTGCAGATGACCTGATTTTATACATAGAAAACCCTAAAGACTCTACCAAAAAAACTGTTAGGATAAACAAACTCAGTAAAGTTACTGGATACAAAATCGATATACAAATATCTGTTGCATTTTTCTCAGTTTTGTTTTTTGGGGTTTTTTTTTGCGTTACACGGGCTTCTCATTGTTGTGGTCTCTCCCGTTGCGGAGCACAGGCTCCAGACGTGCAGGCTCAGCGGCCATTCTGTTGCATTTTTATACACTAACAACCAACTATCAGAAAGAGAAATTAAGAAAACAATCCCATTTACAACTGCATCAAAAAGAATAGAATACCTAGGAATAAATTTAAGCAAAAAGATGAAAGATCTGTACGCTGAAAACTATAAGACATTGATGAATGAAACTGAAGATGACACAAATAAATGGAAGGATATTCTGCACTCACAGATGGGAAGAATTAATATTGTTAAAACGTCCATATTCTCCAAAGTGATCTACAGATTCAATTCAATCCCTATCAAAATTTCAATGTAATTATTCACAGAAATGGAACAAACAATCCTAAAATTTGTATAGAAACACAAAAGGTCCCAAATAGCCAAAGCAATCTTGAGAAAGAAGTACAAAGTTGCAGATATCACGTGTCCTGATTTCAAACTATACTACAAAAGTGTGGTATTGGCATTAAAAACAGACAGACAGATCAACAGAACTGAATAGAGAGCCCAGAAATAAATCCATGTATATATGGTCAATTAATTTACAGCAAAGGAGGTAAGAATATACAATAGGGAAAGGACGTCCCAGGTATTTAACACCTAAAGCCCTGTAAGGTACTTACTCCTGCTGAAGGAGAATATATATGACTGAGAAGAGAGACTAATGTGATTATGTAAAGATTTGGCCTAAATAGTCCTCTAAAACATACCAAATAGGGATGAGAACACGGATTTTCAGAAAATCTTTTAGGGACATCCTTAAGTGACTGGCTCATTTTAGCATTCCTTGATAAGACAAGAAAAGATCTAGATTTAAGTTTTGCTCAGTCCAATTGTCTTCATG
The DNA here is from genome assembly GCF_964374135.1 of Grampus griseus. Classification (NCBI taxonomy): domain Eukaryota; kingdom Metazoa; phylum Chordata; class Mammalia; order Artiodactyla; family Delphinidae; genus Grampus; species Grampus griseus. Next base: position 59,237,299 of record NC_139018.1, read on the forward strand.
GTTCATGGATTCTAACCCTGGTCAGCTGTATTGCGCATATACACTGATATTCACAAGGAAATTTGGGTGAGAGTGAATGCTAACAAAAAGTTTCCTCATGTCAGTTCAAAGCCTCCTGAGGGAGGTCAAAAGCTTCTTTCTGTGTATAGAAGTAACTGTGGAGACCATAGTCACCAGTCTACCTCAGACTATGCATCCAAGTCCTTAGTTCTAAATCCTGTGTATTAAAATCACCTGGGGGCTTTAAAAAACTACTGATGCCCAGGACACACTTCCAGAGATTCTGAATCAATTAATCTTGGTGTGGTCCAAGCACTGATACTTTTCAAACTTCCTCACATGCTAAAGAACATCCAGGGTTGAGAACCACTGAGCCAACCCAATCAAGATAACCCCATTGCCATAGCCAGTGATTGCTTTAGGAACGGGCATGAGACCTAACACTGGCCAGTGAAACATGGAGAAAATATTTTGAAGCAATTCTGGGAAATTCTTCCCAGATCTTAAAAATAGAAACAAGGAAAGACACAGTTCCTCTTATTTTGGATACCATGTCACGTCTGGACTTGATACATAGAACTACAGCAAGCATCTTGCTTCCTAAGAAAAACCAGTTGTAAGACAATGTGAAAGACAAGAGAATGAGAAGATTAAAGGAAATAAGGTCTTGATATTATTGATGTATGGGATCCATCTTGACTCTGGATTTCCAGTTATGATAAATATTAGAAATTTTATAATAAGGAAATTATTATATAAGGAAATTATTTCCTTATTGCTCCTTATTTGAGTCAGGTTACTTGTTACTTACACTCAAAATCATCCTCACTGATCTAGCTAACTATAGCTAGATCTATAACTATACCTCATATTTGTGTATCCAAATAATCTTGGCGGTACATTAAAAAGTTACCTCAGTTTTATTATTGCTCATGATTAATTATGTCATTGCTACCAACACAGTCCAGACCATTCAAGTTTAAAAATGTGTGAGAATGTATTCTATTTAGAACTTTCCTTCCAATTCAGGATCTAGAAATTAGAAATAAGCCTTTTTTTTTTTGAGTTTATTCTACTATGCTCATCTAGCTTAGCCCAATTCCTAATCCTATAACAAGTATAGGTAGTTCCAAGAACCTACTAACATTAAGTAATCTTGCTTCCTCGTCATTCATTTGTGCAGATAGTCAGTCAGCAAACACTTACTGAGCTTTTTCTATGGACCAGACATCATGCTTGTGTTGGGATATAAAGATTTTAAAACATGTTACCTGCTCTTGAGAAGGTCACAGTCTATTAAGAGAAGCATATATGAACAGATAATTACAATATCATGTGATTAATTTACGATGGAGACTAATACGATAATTTTTGCAAAACAGCCAAGGCAGGTTTGCAAGCAAGCAATAAAAAAGTCTTATTAATTCATACTTTTATTGAAAGCTCCAAATATCTCTTAGAAATAACTTCAATACCTCCTAGGGAAATAGGAAAACAAATAAAAAGTGAAAGCTCAGTGGTCAACATGAATAAAGGACAGAAATGAGATACCTCAATTGTAGAATTAGGAGTCTAATTTCAAAACAATATAAAAGTACCAAAACGTGGACAGATGGATTTCTTTTAAACATCAGGGGAAGTTGTTCTCAAAACTGAATGCTTTGCACAACTGTTTTATTTGAAGCAGAAGGGCACTAATGAAATTGCCTATTCTGAAAGTCATAAATAAAAGCAAAATATCCCTGTAACTTTAGGTATCAATTTTCCACATCAATCAACACTGTTTTGCTAGAAAACTAGTATTGTTCTACAGTGTTTTTCCCATTCCTCAGAAATCTTGGTTTTGCATAATATAACTTCAGAAACAACTGTCAAAAGTACAACTGATTTGATTATACCCAAGGTTTCTAAGACTGAATAAACAAGCACTTTATAGAAATAGTTCATTTTATAAAGTTTCAATTTTTTCTTCTGTTCTTCTTCTTACTCATAATAGGAAAAATATTGACCATAGGAAAGAAATAATAGACTACATTGGGTTCTCAGATGCAGGTGCTCTTTGATACAATTTTAAATCCTAATATATAAATCCAAAATCCTCTTTTGTCAGTTCATAAAAATATTTGATCAGACACTTGAGGCTGAGCAATAAAATGGCTCAGCCTTAATATTTAGAATATTAACTGCTGTTTTAACAGCAGTTAGTATTCTAAATACCCTACCCAATTTTAAAGTTTTTCATGATTAAGATGATAGTGTCTTGAGTATGCATGTATTTGGTTATCCTGTTCTTGAAAAACACTCTAAAAAATAAACTAAAATTATTGGTTGTCATTTCAAAAAGTGATTATGTTGTATCTGCAAAATGGTTTTTGCCTAAGGAGTATGTGTCCTAATAGTAAATTTGATTCTTAAATGGTATCTGATACTCTTTCAGCAAAAAAATAAAAATGGTTAGAGAATTTGATCCTCCAGCTACAAATTCTTTTACTGAAATCCTTTTCCTCCCTAAAATCATAAGTCTGAACCTTTAGAAAGACCAAAAAGGATTTATACTTTGGACCTGATAAGGATGATTTGCAATTATCCCTGCCCATCTTCTGAGTGCCCGGATTGATATGAAGGTCTTGAGGAATCCAGCAAGTCTACAGACTATACTATTGAAGTTGTCCTCAATGTCTTTTATCTGGAAGATTCAATTAAGGTTTATGACAAATCCATTAAATGTAGGAAACAAATTCCATTCTGGAGCTGTCAAAAAAGGAGCAGAGGATAATCTAGGTAAGGGAGCCTTAGACATGCCTGACACTAGTCAGATATCATTGTCAGGTGATAGTCCTAGGAGTTGTATGGACTCAACGACTGACTGACAGCTCATTGGTAGACCTTTCAGCGTGGGAATAGTACAATACTAGAGCTCCAGGGATGATGGGTATAACTATCATCAACTCACTACTCATTTGATATAGTTCTGTATATTTTCAACTCTTCAAACTAAGTATCACCTAGTGGTTTCCCTCATATTGCACAGAGACTGTGTGTGCTATTAACTTTCATGATAGAGAGACAATAGGATTTGCCCTGTGTTGGCCTTTAACGATTCTTGATGTCAACTAATTTATTATTTAAAAGCTTTTGACGCTTAAGTATATCTCCAAATAACTATTTTTTGATGAAACCAACGTTTTGATATAATTTGGGTATTACTTTAAAAATAGCCCATGCATCTTTATCTCTGATGTATAAACCATTTGAAGTAGAGAACCATATTTTGAAGTACTAAAGATAGCTCAAACATTACCTCTTCACACACACACACACACACACACACACACACACACACACACACTCCTGTTGTCAAGGAGCCCTAAGAGTCCAGATTAAGAGCCAGGCATCTAACAGATCTTCAAATGTCCCCTTTGAACACTGAAACTGGCCAAAGAACATATTTTTCATATTATATTGTGTATGTATTCATATTTATATAGAAAAATTTTGCCAAAAACTCTAAGTAGTTTCATACTTTATTACACTTATGAAGATAGTGAGGTTGGTAGAATCAATTTATAGGAAGGGAATTATGTTCAAAACATAGTCTTAAAGTTTAGATTTTTCAGGAAAGACTTTTTTTTTTTTTTTAATTTGGCAGCATCATGCTGCATGTGGGATCTCAGTTCCCTGACCAGGGATGGAACCCACGCCCCCTGCACTGGAAACACAGAGTCTTATCCACTGGACCACCAGGGAAGTCCCTCAGGAAAGACTATTTGGCACTCATAACCCAGGCAGAGAAGAGATTCCCAGTAATTTTCCAGTTACATTTCACTGCTGGGATCTCATTTCTACTCTGCCTTCTTCAGGCAGAAGGCCCTGTGTCCTGTCCCCAGGTCTCCCCATAGAGCAGACTTAGAACTAGTTCACACATTCTGATCTGGTTTTCTCTGTATTTATGGCAGCTGGGGATTTCTTTCTTGAATGCTCAGCTATGAATTTAAGAAAATCTTTAGAGTGTTTTATTCAGCATTTCTAAGCCATGAATCTGGAAAATCTTTGTATTATTTTTGTTATGTCAATTTGACCCTAGAAAAGCCTGTGTTTTAATATTTTACCATGTTCATGTATTACTTTCAAATTAAAAAATGATTTTACTAAAAAAAAGGGGAATATGTTTCAATATGTTGTCTGCTTTTTCCATGATATTTTCCCATTTAAGCTCAAACTTAGATCAGTTGAAAAAACAAAATGGTAAAATATTTGATCATTTAATACTAAAAAGTACTAATATTTTTAAACACACATAAAAACCTAGAAACAATGTAAAAATCTAAAAAAACACATTTATCAATTGTTTTGCTAATTTTCAGCTGGAATGGCCCATCTAACCTCCTGATCCTGCATTCTTCCAATCCTGCTCTGACTTCATGTAGCTGTCACCCATCACACCAAAACCTCTACATATTCTTGGGGATTCTTTTCCAAGCTGAGGGTCTCAACTCTGGTAAATTTCAACACTGGTCCCTCTCGTGGCCTTCTCTCCCCTATTCCTGTTTCCCACTGCACTGTCTGAGTCCCACTGGCCATACCCCAGGGTATACTTCTAAACATAATATCTGTAACTAGATCACACCTGCCATCAGATGTCCCAGATACAATACTTCATCCCAATCCCCATGCCTACAGATGATCTTAACTCATTCATGCTGGACCATTATTTCTGAAATGTTCCTTAGGTATAGGCTATAAAGGCCTCATCCTTAGAGAACCTGGCATGCCTCATACACCTGACCAAACTCCCTGTGCAGCCTACCTGGTCAGGCTCAACTCATGGCCTCCATAACCTAAGTAGTGACATCCACTTCCTCAGGCAAACATCATGACATCACTTCAAGTAGGCCACAATTTCTGCACCTGAAGTACATGACATTTCAAAGCTAGCATTGTTCTACAAATATACTTCACAATAAAGTAAAAGGACACTGTGAATGGGAAAGGCAATTTTTTCCAACTGAAGGGAAAGTCCCTTCTCACTGATAAAATTGCTGACATCTAAAACCATTAGGTCAAAGAAAGAAAAAGAATTAAAGTCCGGCTGAAAAGAATGAGGGTTTGGTCCTGGATCTGCCCCTTGCTAGCCATGAAACTTCAGGAAATCATCAAACTGAGTCTCAGTTTCATTATCTGCTTAAGAGGTCAGCTAGGAGAATTTTTAAATAAGATAATGTGTATGGAAATATATGTATAAAAGTTAATGTGCCAGGGCTTCCCTGGTGGCGCAGCGGTTGAGAGTCCGCCTGTCGATGCAGGGGACACGGGTTCGTGCCCCAGTCCAGGAAGATCCCACATGCCGCGGAGCGGCTGGGCCCGTGAGCCATGGCTGCTGAGCCTGCGCGTCCGGAACCTGTGCTCCGCAACGGGAGAGGCCACAACAGTGAGAGGCCTGCGTACCGGAAAAAAAAAAAAAAAAAAAAAGTTAATGTGCCAAATTAATGTAAAATGTGATATCATTAACACAGGTATTATTAGACCTCTTGGTCATGGAAGAAAAATCATGAAAGATGCAAAATTTGCTCCCAGAATTCAAAAAACTGGCCATATTCAACAAAGAATAGTCTCACCCCTTTAATTACTGATGATAAATCTACATACTTTAAAACTTAGGTAAAATAGGAATGAGTTTGTAAACCAAAGAGTCCCACACCTATTGCCCATCTAAAATTAGAATAACATTTAGCCCAAAATATACATTTCTTCCTACTATACCTTCAACCTATCCCCAGCATAAGGTATGAAATATCAGATGGTTAAAATATGCAATACTCTATGTTTATTTCATATTTTAGAACAGATGATTGGAAAAGGTATTACAGGTAATTTGATCCACTAATGCAAGTTACCTTTAAATCTCCTATACAGTTTCAAAATGGTCGTTTAGTCTGAACTTGAACACAGTATAGTAACAAGGAACTCATTACTGTAACAAGAGCCACTCTAGGTTTTCATTAATTTCTCAATGTGTGTGTTGGGGGGCAGAGGGGAGCAAGAGGAGAGAATGGGGAAACCAGTAATAACATACATGTTTAAACTATATGGATGTGTCCATGAAAACAACCCCAACCAGGTATTGCAGAGGCTCAGAAAAATGACACCATCATGGGAATACACAGGTGATGAATATCCTTGTGAAGAGACTCAACAGTGTGCTACAGGGAGGACCTTCAATATGGTGGAGGGGTAAGATGTGGAGATCACCTTCCTCCCCAGGAATACATCAAAAATACATCTACATGTGGAACAACTCCTACAGAACACCTACTGAATGCTGGCAGAAGACCTCAGACTTCCCAAAAGGCAAGAAACTCCCCACGTACCTGGTCGTGTGGCTGACAGGGTCTTGGTACTCCAGCCGGGGGTCAGGCCTCAGCTCTGAGGTGGGAGAGCCAACTTCAGGACACTGGACCACCAGAGACCTCCCGGCCCCACAAAATATCAATTGGCGAGAGCTCTCCCAGAGATCTCAATCTCAGTGCTAAGACCCAGATCCACTCAATGACCAGCAAGCTCCAGTGCTGGACACCCCATGCCAAACAACTAGCAAGACAGGAACACAACCCCTAAGATCATATTAAGCTCACAGACACCCCAAAACACACCACCGGATGTGGACCTGCCCAGCAGAAAGACAACATTCAGGCTCATCCACAAGAACACAGGCACCAGTCCTGTCCAAAAGGAAGCCTACACAGCCCACTGAACCAACCTTACTCACTGGGGGCAGACACCAAAAACAATGGGAACTACGAACATGTGGCTGAGAAAATGAGACCCCAAACACAGTAAGTTAAGCAACATGAGAAGACAAAGAAATACACAGCAGATGAAGGAGCAAGGTAAAAACCCAAAAGACCAAACAAATGAAGAGGAAATAAGCAGTCTACCTGAAAAAGAATTCAGAGTAATGATAGTAAAGATGATCCAAAATATTGGAAATAGAATGGAGAAAATACAAGAAACATTTATCAAGGACCTGGAAAAACTAAAGAGCAAACAAACAATGATGAACAACACAATAAATGAAATAAAAAATTCTCTACAAGGAATAAATAACAGAATAATTAAGGCAGAAGAGATAAGTGAACTGGACGATAAAAGAGTGAAAATAACTACCACAGAGCAGAATAAAGAAAAAAGAATAAAAAGAATTGAGGACAGTCTCCGACACCTCTGGGACAACATTAAATGCACCAACATTCAAAATACAGGGGTCCTAGAAGAAGAGAAAAAGAAAGCGTCTGAGAAAATATTTGAAGAGATTATAGTTGAAAACTTCCCTAATATGTGAATGGAAATAGTCAATCAAGTCCAGGAAGCTCAGAGAGTGCCATACAGGATAAATCCAAGGAGAAACACACCAAGACAAATATTAATCAAACTATCAAAAATTAAATACAAAGAAAAAATATTAAAAGCAGCAAGGGAAAAGCAACAAATAACATATAAGAGAATCTCCATAAGGTTAACAGCTAATCTTTCAACAGAAACTCTGCAAGCCACAAGGGAGTGGCAGGACACATTTAAAGTGATGAAAGGGGAAAACGTACAACCAAGATTACCCTACCCAGCAAGGATCTCATTCAGATTCGACACAGAAGTTAAAACCTTTAGAGGCAAGCAAAAGCTGAGAGAAATCAGCACCACGAAACCAGCTTCACAACAAACGCTAAAGGAATTTCTCTAGGCAGGAAACACGAGAGAAGTAAAAGACCTAGAATAACAAACCAAAAACAATGAATAAAATGGTAATAGGAACATACATATCTATAATGACCTTAAATGTAAATGGTCTAAATGCTCCAACCAAAAGACACAGGCTTGCTGAATGGATACGAAAACAAGACCCATATATATGCTGTCTACAAGAGACCCACTTCAGACCTAGGGACACATACAAACTGAAAGTGAGGGGATGGAAAAAGATATTCCATGCAAATGGAAATCAAAAGAAAGCTGGAGTAGCAATTCTCATATCAGACAAAATAGACTTTAAAATAAAGACTGTTACAAGAGACAAAGAAGGGCACTACATAATGATCAAGGGATCAACCCAAGAACAATATATAACAGTTGTAAATATTTATGCACCCAACATAGGAGCACCTCAATACATAAGGCAAATGCTAACAGCCATAAAAGGGGAAACTGACAGTAACACAATCATAGTAGGGGATTTTAACACCCCACTTTCACCAATGGACAGATCATCCACATTTAAAATACATAAGGAAACACAGGCTTTAAATGACATATTAAACAAGGTGGACTTAACTGATATTTATAGGACATTCCAGCCAAAAACAACAGAATAAAATTTCTTCTCAAGTGCTCATGGAACATTCTCTAGGATAGATCATATCTTGGGTCACAAATCAAGCCATGGTAAATTTAAGAAAATTGAAATCATATGGAGTATCTTTTCTGACCACAATGCTATAAGACTAGATATCAATTACAGGAAAAACACTGTAAAAAATACAAACACATGGAGGCTAAACAATACGCTACTAAATAACCAAGAGATGGCTGTGCAAATCAAAAAATACCTAGAAAAAAAGGACAATGAAAACACGATGACCCCAAACCTACGGGACACAGCAAAAGCAGTTCTAAGAGGGAAATTTATAGCAATAGAATCCTACCTCAAGAAACAAGAAACATCTCAAATAAACAACCTAAACTTACACCTAAAGCAATTAGAGAAAGAGGAACAAAAAAACCCCCAAAATTAGCAGAAGGAAAGAAAACATAAAAATCAGGTCAGAAATAAATGAAAAATAAATGAAGGAAATGATAGAAAATATCAATAAAAATGAAAGGCTGGTTCTTTGAGATGATAAAGAGAATTGATAAACCATTAGCCAGACTCATGAAGAAAAAAAGGGAGAAGACTCAGATCAACAGAATTAGAATCGAAAAAGGAGAAGTAACAACTAACACTGCAGAAATACAAAGTATCATGAGAGATTACTACAAGCAACTATATCCCAATAAAATGGATAACCTGTAAGAAATAGACAAATTCTTAAAAAAGCACAACCTTCCAAGGCTCAACCAGGAAGAAATAGAAAATATAAACAGACCAAGCACAAGCACTGAACTTGAAACTGTGATTAAAAATCTTCCAACAGAAAAAAGCCCAGGACCAGATGGCTCCACAGGTGAATTCTATCAAACATTTACAGAAGAGCAAACACCTAACCTTCTCAAACTCCTCCAAAATATAGCAGAGGGAGGATCACTCCCCAAATCATTCTAGGAGGCCACGATCACCCTGATACAAAAACCAGACAAAGATGTCACACAAAAAAAGAAAACTACAGGCCAATACCACTGATGAACATAGATGCAAAAATCCTCAACAAAATACTAGCAAACAGAATCCAACAACACATTAAAAGGATCATACACCCTGATCAAGTGGGGTTTATCCCAGGAATGCAAGGATTCTTCAATATATGCAAATCAATCAATGTGATAAACCATAATAACCAATTGAAGGATAAAAACCATAAAATCGTTTCAATAGATGCAGAAAAAGCTGTTGATGAAATTCAACACGCGTTTATGATAAAAACTCTCCAGAAAGTAGCCATAGAGGGAACTTACCTCAACATAATAAAGGCCATATATGACAAATTTACAGCCAACATCATTCTCAAAACTGAAAGCATTTCCACAAAGACCAGGAACAAGACAAGGTTGTCCACTCTCACTACTATTATTCAACACAGTGTTGGAAATTTCAGCCACAGCAATCAGAGAAGAAAAAGAAATAAAAGGAACACAAATCAGAAAAGAATAAGTAAAACTGTCACTGTTTGCAGATAACATGATACTATACATAGATCATCTGAAATATGCTAACAGAAAACTACTAGAGCTAATCAATGAATTTGGTGAAGTAGCAGGATACAAAGTTAATGCACAGGATACAAAGTTAATGCAAAGTTGATGCACAGAAATCTCTTGCCTTCCTATACACTAATGATGAAAAATCTGAAGGAAAAATTAAGGAAACACTCCCATTTACCATTGCAACAAAAAGAGTGAAATCCCTAGGAATAAACCTACCTAAGGAGACAAAAGACCTGTATGCAGAAAACTATAAGACACTGATGAAAGAAATTAAAGATGATACAAACAGATGGAGAGATATACCATGTTCTTGGATTGGAAGAATCAACATTGTGAAAATGACTCTACTACCCAAAGCAATCTACAGCTTCAATGCAATCCCTATCAAGCTATCAATGGCATTTTTCACAGAACTAAAACAAAAAATTTCACTATTTATAAAGAAACACAAAATACCCCGGATAGCCAAAGCAGTCTTGAGAAAGAAAAACAGAGCTGGAGGAATCAGGCTCCCTGACTTCAGACTACAATCCAAAGCTACATAATCAAGACAGTATGGTACGGGCACAAAAACAGAAATGTAGATCAATGGAACAGGATAGAAAGCCCAGAGATAAACCCACACACATATGGTCACCTTATCTTTGATAAAGGAGGCAAGAATGTATAATGGAGAAAAGACAGCCTCTTCAATAAGTGGTGCTTGGAAAACTGGACAAGTACATGTAAAAGAATGAAATTAGAGCACTCACTAACACCATACACAAAAATAAACTCAAAATGGATTAAATACCTAAATGTAAGGCCCGACACTATCAAACTCTTAGAGGAAAACATAGGCAGAACACTCTATGACATAAATCACAGCAAGATCCTTTTTGACCCACCTCCTAGAGAAAGGAAAATAAAAACAAAAATAAACAAATGGGACCTAATGAAACTCTAAAGGTTTTGCACAGCAAAGGAGACGATAAACAAGACAAAAAGACAATCTTCAGAATGGGAGAAAATATTTTCAAACGAAGCAATGGACACAGGATTAATCTCCAAAATATACAAGCAGCTCATGCAGCTCAATATCAAAAAAACTACAACCCAATCCAAAAATAGGCAGAAGACCTAAATAGACCTTTCTCCAAAGAATATATACAGATTGCCAACAAACATGTGAAAGGATGCTCAACATCACTAATCATTAGAGAAATGCAAATCAAAACTACAAGGAGGTATCACCTCACACTGGTCAGAATGTCCATCATCAAAATATCTACAGACAATAAATGTTGGAGAGCGTGTGGAGAAAAGGGAACCCTCTTGCACTGCTGGTGGGAATGTAAATTGATACAGCCACTATGGAGAACAGTATGGAAATTCCTTAAAAAACTAAACATAGAACTACCATATGACCCAGCAATCCCACTACTGGGTATATACCCTGAGAAAACCATAATTCAAAACGAGTCATGTACCACAATGTTCATTGCAGCGCTATTTACAATAGCCAGGACATGGAAGCAACCTAAGTGTCCATTGATGAATGGATAAGGAAGATGTGGCACATACATACAATGGAATATTACTCAGCCATTAAAAGAAACGAAATTGAGTTACGCGTATTGAGGTGGATGGACATAGAGTCTGTCATACAGAGTGAAGTAAGTCAGAAAGAAAAGCAAATACTGTATGCTAAAACATATATATGGAATCTAAAAAAAAAAAAATGGTTCTGAAGAACCTAGGGGCAGGACAGGAATAAAGACGCAGACATAGAGAATGGACTTGAGGACACGGGGAGGGGGAAGGGTAAGCTGGGATGAAGTGAGAGAGTAGCATGGACATATATACACTACCAAATATAAAATAGATAGCTAGCGGGAAGCAGCCACATGGCACAGGGAGATCAGCTTGGTGCTTTGTGACCACCTAGAGGGGTGGGAAAAGGAGAGTAGGAGGGAGATGCAAGAGGAGGCGATACGGGTGTATATGTGTACATATAGCTGATTCACTTTGTTATACAGCAGAAACTAAGACAACACTGTAAAGCAATTATACTCCAATAAAGATGTTAAAAAAAAGAAAAAAGAATGGATAAACAAAAAGGTCCTATTGTATAGCACAGGGAACTTTATATATTATATATATAGTGATACAAATGTGATATTTAACCCTGAACTGAGTGTATTGGGGATTACTTTATTAAAAACTTCCATTGAATCAATAAATTAAGAGTTTTGAAAAAAGCCAGCGTAAGCATCCATGTCTCCTTATCTCCAAGTTAGAATCCTTTAATTTCAAATATTCCTTTTGTGGCATAGTTTTGAGTTCTTTTGCCATCTCAGCCACTATTCTTTGAACACACTCCAGATTATCTGTCAGTTAAATTGTGGTGCTCAAGAATGAAACAAAACACTTTGAGAGTTGTAACTGGTGACCTTTGTATTTTCATTTCTAGGTAGCAACTTGGGTTAATACTGGCTTTATTTATATTATTGTTCATTTATTTGTGATTACATCATGCTCCTCACTCATATTGAGCTTTCTGATAATTAAAGCTCTTCATTCTTTCTTGCATATCCTTTTTTATATATCCTACATACATACTTGGTCATTTGAGTTTTGGGATATGCATTCAGGGCCTTAAATGAATTCCTGATAATACTTCGCACTGTTAAATGTCACCCACATGGATACTGGAATTTAAGGAGAGGGGGCAAGGGTATAAGTGTGGCCATCTGCCACCAGTCAAGATCCTGTCATGCAGTAGCTCTTCTCTTTCTTCTAGCTTATTCTACTCACAAGTTTGATGACTCAGAGTTCTGTACCCATATCCAAGTAGTTAACAGCAATAACTAACATTTTTGAGCATTTACCACGCATTAGTGCTTTGATACTCCTTCACATTATTTATCCCACTTAACCTTCACAGGAGCTCAATGAGGCAGACACTATTACCATCACCATTTTAAAGATGAAGAAACTGGGGCCTACAAAGATTCAGCAACTTGCCCAAGATCGCATTCTAAGAAGTGGTGGAAGCAGGATTTCATCTCACTCTGAGCCCTAATCACTGTAACTGGCAGTCATTAAAAAATGAACATAATAGGGTTAAGAACAGAATCATAAAATATGCCTTTATGAAAATTGCCTAATGACCCTGTTGCACTAAATAATCATCTCTGGATACAGCCTTTCAAGTATTCACCTAATATCATTAACACTCAGCTAATCATCCACCATATCAACCCAAAGGTATCTTGAAAGACTTGGCCAATGTCTTGCTTTAGCTCAAATACACTCTTTTGTGCATTCCCCTAACCTACTGATTTAGTAACCCTACAAAGAAGTAAACTGGGTTAATTTGATAATGTTTCTTCTGAATATTGAATCATTGCTTCCTTTGCTGGCTATTCACCAACCATTTCTTTGATCATTAATTCTAAAATCCTACCTAAAATTATTTGCCCAGACTATAATTTATGGAAAACTTTTCCCTTAAGAAAAATTGAAGAGCATTTACGTGTCTTCATTCTTCTAATATTACTCCCATTCTTCACAGAAAAGACCTCTGAAGAAGAGACCAGAAAACCTTACCAGTCTGTCTCAAATTCATTGTGCTTTAGAGCACTAGGCAATTGGGAGTATAGCTAATTTTATGTCAGCAGCATATAAAATGTGTGTTTTGAAGCAATAAAAAGATGGCAATGAAAACTATAAAGTTCATGTTTATAAAATAAAGTAATGAAAAGTAAATTGTTCCTTCATCTGAAGTAAATTCATGTAATTCCTTTCAATAAAACCTGTGTTTGAATGTAAGTGCTTATGGCATACTCAAGCTACTGATTTCTGCAAGTTAATAATTTCTACCAGTGGTATACAATCCCAAGGTGGCTGGGAAAACATCTGTCAGCCTGTGTCATGTTCCAAAAAGTCAGTCAATGGGGCAATAAAATTTGTGAGTGTCTTTGGTGCGGGGACCATTCTAGAAGATGCAGTGGGGAAATGTAAAGTAATGTATAAATTGATTCAGGGACCAATGAATCTCAATGACATCTCTCTGGATAAGAAAACAGAAAGTAAAATGTAAGGCAATTTAATGCTCCTCTCTGAACAGACAAAAACTTTTCCTGAAATGACAAGTTACTTTTAATCTATATATTTTCACTTATATTCTCCTTGGTAATGGAAAAGCATGTTTTAAAGATGTTAGATTTTACCGTAGTGATACATCCCATAACCTTTTGAGCTTTAAGCTCTCTCTTCAGTCATGAGGATGTTTACTGAATAACACAGGGAGTTGGCAAGATGGCCCTGAAGCCTCAGAATAGAGTGGACCTGACCCTTCATGTCATCCCAGGCAGAGAAGAGAGTGTGGGAAGTACAACCAGGGGAATACACCAGGCACTCGGCTCAAAGGCAGAGGTAGGAAGAACAAAAAAGGCCACTCTTAAGTAACCGTTTGGTAGCAGGATCCTGAGAACCCAAAGGACCGTGATCATGTTTAAAGACAACTCTCAGTAAACACAGAAACAAAGAATGAGACTAAAATCTCCAGGATGTTATAGCCCTGTGCAAGCTTGTGTAAAACAAGAAATGCAAAATTAACAGCATTTGAACAAAGCCAGGAGAGAAAGCCAGATCTAAATACAGCAGACTGTTCTCTGAGTCAGAGCTGCAGAAGCGGTCTGATTAAGATTATTCTGAATGCAACAGATTATTCTCTTAACAGAGTTTTGAGAAGGAAAAATTGATATGAGTCATCAGAACCCTATTCATAAAGTTATTTAAATATAGCTTTTAGTTGTCTTCATTTAGGAAAAATCCTCCAGATACAATATAAAAAGACATATGAATCAGGTGGCTACGACTGATATTGCTATCAATACTCTGGGTTCTAACAGAATGCTGTGACTTGAAATAACTTTTTTCTCTCACTATGGAGATTACAGACCCAAAACACCAAGAGAGGAGCATTTAAATATCACCTGTCTAACATTTGCATCCCATATGCTTACTGCATAGAACCTCAGTAATATTTAATAAATAAATGGTCAGATAAAGTATGAAAATACTTCCATCTTGTTAACTCAACTCTATGTGACCTCCATTTCAAAATCTTCCAGAGGAACCTGTTAAAAATGCAGAACTACCGAAACAGAATCTCCAGGGATAGAGCCCAGGTATCTACATTTGAAATCTCTGGAGTCAGGCGAGGCTCTGCTCTTTACTGGCCCTGTGCCCTTTGTGAGTCTCATTTCCTCGCTAAGCAGCTCTCTCATTCACAAAGCAATGAGTAAGTAGAGTAGGACCCCCTTCTAAAGTTGCTGTGAGGATCACAGGCCATAATGCTCATAAAGCCCGCGGCACCATGCGTGTCACCTGCTTGGTGCGAAGGAAGTGGGAGAGTTACAATCAGTAAACGCCACATGGAGTTAATGACAGAGGACAGAACATTTTGGTTCTTTTTTCCCCCACCAAGAACTAATAATCATCACTCACAATCATAAACAGTTAGACCTTATTAAATGTGTTAAACAGAGTCCAAAATAGGCACTTTAGATGCTCTAATATATTCACAGTAAACTCAGCATAATATCTATTGCACAGAAACAAGACTCCCAAGGTAGAGAATGCCAGACATGAGGCTCAAAGTCAATAATCTGCCTCTGAATCCCAAAGATGTGTTTGTATCTCAAACTTCTACATAAAAAAATCCAATAAAATAAAATACATTTTCCTTCTAAAGAAAAAAAGGGTGTTCACTCTTAAAACTCAAGGATGAGACTTTTTAGTGTGTTACAACCAATATAAAAATGCGTATTTATCGTCTTTTCATACTCTTATTTATAGTCCATGAGAACATCCTGAACAGGAAGTTTACTATGAAGACTGCCTTGATTAAGATCTCATGAACTATTCCAGATAAAAACACTGTTAACTACTGAAATTCATTATCTGGGAATTTCCTTTTCAGGCTATTTTTATAAACGAGATCATCGGGACAATAAACCAGTCAATAATATTTATTGAACACCTGCTAAATGGATGAGTCTGGGAGGGCATGTTTGTTCAGTACTTGGAGTTAGACTTTTCAGTCCTGGCAATCTAGCCAAAAAAAACCCCAAAAACAAAGCACCAACCACCATCACCAATGACAACAAAAACAACCTTTTCCAACTCAATAACTTAACGGTTGTTAATAAAACTTTTAAGTCCTATAGTCTATCTACACTTTATTTTTGTGACTAACTGCTGTTTTCTCTCTTTTCATCCATGAGGCAGTGAGTTCCACTTTACAATATTCCAGTTTCCTGTAGCATTCAGAAAAAAAGTTCAATACCTTTCTTATCATTACAATTTTTTGTTGTTGTTCTTGTTTTGGTTTAGAATTCAAAATATCTAAAGAACAATAAAATACAATACCCTTGCTAGCAAATGAAGGCTACCAATCTAAACAAGTAACTTCATATGGCAGCCCTCTGCAGGATAAGGTGAGAATCACTTCAGGCAATTTCAGATTTGAATCACTTCTATATGCATTTGAAAGCTCTCAATATTTTACTTAGTTTCCAATCTCTTATTTGTCATAAAAACTCTGGTTGAATGACTCCTTGGGTAAAGGCAAGTTCTATTTTATGTCTCCCATTCATTTAATTGGTTCTGAGAAAGATACTAAATATTTACTAGCTTTGGAATTAGCTAGAATGTACGAGTTGGCATCAAGGACATCACTCACAATGGAGTCCCTAGGTGGGAATGTCATTAGCAGGCAGCATGACATAAGTTGACTGAAGGTGGCACAAAAAAGTTCAGAATGAAAGTTGACGCTGTTTCCCTTTGTGACATCTTCACACAAGCCTTCCTCACCAGGCACAATGCAGTAGTTGAAGCTTTTTCTCACTGAAGGCACAGCTGAAGAGCAGGGCTGATAGTGTTACCGCACAGACCTGCTGTTCTGGAGCCCCGAGGTTTCCCTTTAGCTTTCAAGTTCTTTCATATTAGATGCCAATGCTGAAGAAACAACTCAGGAGCTACGGCACTCATTAGAATGTGCCAAAGAGCAGTGGTTAAAAAAGAGAGAGAGAGAGCTTTCATTTGAACTGCTGACCTGAAAAATCTAATTTACAAAACAAGTGAACCTAAAGGAATGTAGTCTCACTGATCAGAGTGAACAGTTCCACCCATGTCATTACCCCAGGTTACAGCCTGACAGCCCATGAAAGGCTTAACAAGGCAAACTAACCTTCAGTAATCAGTTTATATTCTGAAGGTACTTCTGCCAAAGAGGCTTGCTCTGAAAAAACACATGGTGTTTCACTAACTCAAACGTTTCATTCATTCATGCCACAAGTATTTATTGAGGACCTATACTATATCAAGGAGAGGGCTGTGTAAAGCACTGCAAGACAGGAGGTGGGTGAATCTCACGGTAAAAGATAGTCATGAAATGTTGAGTTTGAGATGCCACTGGGACAACAAATGGAGAAATTCAGTGAGCAGTAAGTTATACATGCCTGGAGGGAGCCCAAAAAACAGTCCTGAGCTAGAGATCTAGTATTGGGAGTCACCAATTACATGTAAACTGAAACCATAGGAGTGGATATAATTGCCCATAGACAAGAGATAGAGGAGGAGAAAAAAGGACATGCCACCTTCTCATCTGAGCTGAAACCGACTCTCCATGAAGGCAGTAACTTTCCCCTGTAGTGAAAGAGATGCCAAGGGTTTTGCTGTAGATTCAGGTGTGGACAAATGATAAAGTTGATAAACAACCACCAAGGGAAGACTGTTTACCCTCACACATCCCTTGTACCTTAAAATCCAGCAGTGATTCAGAGTCATCAATGTTCCTTATTTTCACTTCTAGACTATTACTTTTATTAAAACTCCTGCTCCTCTGAGGCTCACATTTTTTGAGTAAACCATGCTCCTGTCTTCTTCTTTGCTGCCATCTACCTACCACCAAACCCTTTCCCCTCATTTACTGACATGTTTTCAGTTAAGTCTTATCTCGCAATCCTCATTTTCAGCCCAATTTTTAAATTATCCTGGGAGACTTCAAGGTACAACACCATGACCACTTGGTTTCTTGACTACTCCATCTTTAATGACACCTCTGCCACTCATTCCCATAAGCACACTGTGAATCTGGTTATCACCTGCAAAATCGTGGATTCAAGTGTTCCACTCTCCAGCTACAGTTTTCCACATTTCTTTCTGCATAGCTACTCTCCCTCTTGAATCACAGTAGGGCTTCCTCTTTCTTCTTGTCCTTCTGCCTGCTCTGCTTTTCACTCCACCCCTTATCCTGCTGATAGAACATCATTTCAACACCCTAAACTCAACCTTATATTCTTGCCTCAAACCTGCATGAACCCAAATATGCATCTCTGACTGCCTGCCCCCAGGGACCTGAGTGCTGCTAGAGGAAATCACACAACAGACGATGGGCCAGATTGATGTCACTACAAATACGTGGTCCTCAGCTCACCTGAGCCCTCAACACCACCTTTAAATAGGACTACCTTTCTTTGGGTAACATTTTCCCCATCATCCTAATGATATTTCAAACTCTCTCCAGTGTCTTGCAATCTCAAGTTTTCCTACCTCTCCCTTTAGTCTCATCAAATGGTCTCTCGCTCTACCTCACAGAGAAAATACACACTGCCATGTAGATACTCCCTCAACTTCACATAAAACAGAAAATCTAAGAGCATCATCCACAGTGACCTGAGGAGAGGTTCTGTTCCTCCCAGCTAAGACTCAACCCTCCACATGTGCTCTGTAACCTTGCTCCTCCAACCTTTACCAGAACTTATACTAAAAATAATTCCTTTGGTATTCTGTATCTGCCATCGGTACCTCTCTAATGAATCCTTGTCAGGAGCTTTAAACATCCTTAAGCTTCTCACATCTTAAGAAAAAAAAGAAGCTTTCTCTTCTTAAATAATCACTTTATCTTTCTTCATTTCTAATTAAAAAAACATTGTAATAAAACTGTTTAGGGCTACTGTATCCATTTCCTATTAACTTCTAACCCACTAACCCCTAACTCACAACCTGGCTTATGTCCTGAATACTCCACAACCCCTTTATGAACACTTGTTGCCCTCCACATGGGCATAGTATCTCCAAACTTGAGATCCTTTGATGTGATTGCTTTTGTCATTGTATCCATTTTCATCTTATTTTGGTTTTCACTGACTTTAATCACCTCTTTAACTTTTGTTTATTTAGTGATCATAGGAATATAGGGTTATCCAGGCCTAAAACAAAGTTAAACACATTTTTTCAGTTGGTGCTACAATTCCCCATACTAGGCCCCTGCACTAGATATCCAGGTAAAACCCTGAATGGTAATGTCAGCCAATTAAAAAGGTACCAGTTAAGTTAAAAACCACTGAGCTGAGTAATTCAGAAGAACCAGAAACCCAATCCACCTTTCACAGAGTAGTAGCAAACAGCTCAGTCTAAGGTCAAATCAAACCTTTATTTTCTCTGGTTTCAATAGGTCTTTCTGAAGACAGATATCTTTTACTATTTAGTCCTTAATTTGCCAACCATTTAAAATTAACCCATGACCTAAAAGAAAGAAGCAGGAGGAAATTTCACCTAGGCAGAAGGATAAAACACCTGGATAAAACATCTCAGGGCAAATGCTACAATCACTCCTCTTTTGTGATTCTTAACCAAGGATATATTGAGAATCTCCTGAGGAAGTTTTTAAAATATGAATAACTAGGCCCCGTATCTAAATATTGTATTTCAGTAGATCTGGGGTGAATCCTGAGTTACAGGGATGCTACAAAGCTCCCCAAGGGATTTTGTTATAAGCATTAGAAGTTTTCATTTGAATGCTTCACATATGCCAGGTACAGTGTGAAAAGCTTTACACACGTTGCCTTATTTATTCTTCACAGAAACTTTTATTTGTAGCTGACAATGTTGATTTGACTGGTGTTATGTGCCAGCACCAGATGTGGGGTGAGAGAAAAATCGGCTAAGAGGCTTGAGGTAAAAGGGCCTCCACTCCTAAGAGAGAAACATAAATATAGGTGACTTCTTCCCCCTCTGGGGGTTATCATGTCTATAACTCCTGCAACAGTTATAGCTATCATGAGGTCGAAAGGAATCCTTGCCTAAAGTCAAATCTGACACAATAAGGATGGCAGAGCAGAAAAGTATACAGTAACCAGGTTCTTAGTTTCAAGGCTCACAAACCAATAAGCCAACTCAGGCTGACTTAAGGACAAAGATAATTTGTCAAAATCATTCAGTCTGGAAAATTAGGCTCAAAGCTATATAGCTAACAACAAAACTCCCAGTTGTACAGCAGACCTGGTGCAGTGAGTGAACTGCTGCCATCACAGAGAAACTCAGACTTGCCCCAGCTACCTCTGCTGCCATTGCTGGGAACTCCATTTACAGCTGCCATCCCTGTGGCTGATTCTAAAGAATGGCACAGTGCATCTGCTTGGCAGAGTCTAGGGCTTAGGTCCAGTAGCCAGGAATCTTTGGAAGGCAAGTACCTGGGACCTTCAGCCTAGGAGGTAGGCTCTACCCCTACCAAGAATACATAAGATGATAAATTCTTCAAAACATAGCAAGGAAGTTCAGATGCTGGGAAGCCAAAATATAAACAAACAAATAAATAATAAAATGATGAATACTCACCACAAATGAAGAGAGGCTGGGTCCTAGGGGGTGTTTTTAAATCACGGCAGAAGATGTCATTATACTATTCTGTTTTGGTATGTTTAAAAGATTTTTTTTTTAATTAAGTGACTACATCTGTGGAAACTAACCAACGTTGATCTCATTCTCTGGTGTATTAGTTTCCTATTACTGCTAAAACAAATTACCACAAACTAACTGGATTAAAACAACACAAATGTATTATCTTACAGTTCTGTAGGTCAGAAGCTCTAAAATCAAGCTGTCAGCATTTCTTCTGTAGGGTCTAGGGGGGAATCCATTTCCAGCTTCTAGAAACTGCCCTGTGTTCTTTGGCTCATGCTCTACTTCCTGCAATGGCATCACCCCATCTTCTGCTTCTGTTGTCAGATCACCTGCTCAAACTCTAATCCTCTTGCTTCCCTCTTATAAGAACACTTTGTGATTACATTGAACCCACCTGGAGAATTCAGGATAATCTTCCCATCTCAAGGTAATTAGCTTAATCACACTTTAAAGTCTCTTACCATATAAGATAACATTCACATGTTCTAGGGATTAGTACCGAACATCTTTGAGTTCCAGCTTCAGCCTACTACATCTGGTAATACCACTAACTCTCCCTCGTGGTATGATTTTTACTCACACCAACATCTCATTGGAGAATCTGGACCCTGTGAGTAAACATCATCCTTTCTCAATCTCACTTTGTCCAATATCAGTATCGGCAGAACACAGGACACACTCAAATAGAGAAATTTGAGGAAAGTTTAATAAAGGGACTATTTATGAAGATATGGGCATCGTATAGAGAACTACAGGAGTGAATGCAGTGCCCACTGACTGGTACGTCAGGGTGCTGTTGACCCTCTAAGCCTGAAGGTGACCAGTAATCAGAACTGAAGCACAGACAAGCTCATGGAAGAGCTATTGAGCTAATGTTGAGTGCTGCAGCCAGTGTCTTTGATCTAATTGGCCAAGGGAAAGGACTTCAACGTCACTTGGTTCCAGGAGACCTGGATACTAGAAAATGTCAGAGACTTTAGGTTCTCTTCCCCACTGGCCATTTGTTTCACTTACTGTTGACCTTTGGACTTTCCTCTCTCTTAGGTTACCTGAGAGGAGTCCAGAGGTCAGCAGTTTCCCAATACACTGTTTCACCCTCATTTCAACTCATCATTCACAGAAAGAAACAATGAAATCCTTAAAGACAGGTAGGTATTACGCCTGGCAGTTTGGATACAGTTGACATATATTACATAACATTATTCAAAACCCATCACTGGTAATCTCATTCTGGCTTATCTAGGAACCAAAGAAATTTAAAGCCAGAAGCAAGCTAAGACATCATGTTGAGCAATGCACTATTTTAGACCTCAATAATCAATGACCTAAGAGTATATGGTTATTTGGCACATGAAGATGCTTCCTAACACTCTGTTCCTCCCATTATACCTAAACAATGTCAAGACTGTCTCACCCCTGTGAACATCTTTGTATTTTATCACCAGTTTACACTGAAGGCTGAGAAAGGTATTGAATATAACGCCATGCAAAAAATCACTGACAATACCACAGCTTTTGACATCAACATATAACAAGCAGAAGGCCACATTTTACTCACTGCATATCCATGATTACACTGGAAGAGAAGAGTGAACTTGCTTGCTTATCGCTGAATTCCTTAATCGAGATTTGCCATTTTATTTGCACCTTGCAGAGCAATTCTCAGAAGACATGTAGAATGCAGTTTCAGACCCTCTTGAGTGGTTCTTTTAAAATCTTGAATATCTTCTGTTCATAAGCCCTGCTGAATACAAGCACACTTACATAATGCTTTAAACTCCTTTTCCCCAGAATGCTTTATCAAATGAAATGTTAAGCAAATCAAGAGAGAGATCTAGATGGAAGTAACAGAGCCTCATCTAAATAAACACTGCCCTTCTCTGGCCCCTCAGCATACTCTGAACACTCTGATTTACAGAGCCATATTTTCAAAAAAGTATAGACTTATTGCTTTACAGAAAATCTCCCTACGGCATGACCCATGAACACCTTAGAATTTAAGAAGCAAATTATAATCACATGGTTTTTGTTTCAACTACTTTGCCATTTGCCTATTGCTGTCTTTCTAATTTGTTTATTGAATCAATATGAACTAGGAGTAGATGGACTTTTTCAGTAAGTAAAAATAATTTTGTGGTTTAATAAAGGAGCTAATCATTACTTGTTTCATCAATCCACAGTCTATAATTTGATTACTCAGATTAATGAGGGAACACAGAAATTGATTATAAAAATCACATATAATTAGCAAAATGTGAAAATGGACATCAGCATATTTATGTATTCTTCTAAACAACTAAATAATCTGAATTCATTATCCTGGCATACAAATGTTTAATAAACACAGATAAGTAATTCTTCAAAACCACAAGAAAACCCCACAATTACATAAGATGCATAAGCATGACATAACTAAAATGGTTTCACAATTTGATTTCCCGTACTTGTGACAGGTGTATCGAATCTCAGTTAATTTTTTTCTCCTTTGGAAATTTGAAGGGGGTGCCACAGGTCACCCTTTATTCCCACTCCCTCCCTTATGTATCCATATTCACCCCTGCATACACTCTACAGTTATGGAAATACAAATTATTCTGTACAAAGAAGGAAGAGGTTTCATTCAACATTTACTTAGTAAAATATCATTAGCCAAACATTAATGGTACTGACGACTTAGAAGTAATATGACATGATTCCTGCGCTATTATTACAAAACCTCATTCAAAGGTGCAACTGAAGAGATCAGGTTATGAAGGCACTTCAGGATCAGCTTTGGGTATATATGGACTCATCCACATGTCATGAATTGGAAAATTTTAAAAGATCCCATCTATTTCCCACAACTTTCCTATTAGAGCTGCTTCCTAAAAGACTTACATAACATCATAGAGATTTTACTAATGTTAATTTTTGTTCCTCTAGGGAATATCTTTATGAATTTTATCTCATTAATCCCCATATCTAGAATGTTAATTAGATTTACATTTGGAGATAAGCAAATAGAGAATCAAAAAAACTAAGTGACCTCAAGTCACATAGCTAAATAGCATGGCTAGGTCTCCAAGCAAATCTTATTAATCTGGTGATGCCCATACCAGCATCTCACCAACACATGTGGGAAAGACAGGCCTGGGTGTGGACATCGAGAGGAGCACTGAGAGCCAGCCAGGAAGTCTTAGACTTAGTTTAGAAAGGTGATGTTTACATTAGGGTTAAGACTTAATAATAGTTCTCATGTCAGCTTTGTTTTTTTGCTTTTTCTTCTTAACATCTTTGTTGGAGTATAATTGCTTTACAGTGGTGTGTTAGCTTCTGCTTTATAACAAAGTGAATCAGCTATACATATACATATATCCCCAGATCTCCTCCCTCTTGTGTCTCCCTCCCACCCTCCCTATCCCACCCCTCTAAGTGGCCACAAAGCACCGGGCTGATCTCCCTGTGCTATGCGGCTGCTTCCCACTAGCTATCTATTTTACATTTGGTAGTGTATATATGTCCCTGCCACTCTCTCACTTCGTCCCAGCTTCCCCTTTCCCCTCCCCGTGTCCTCAAGTCCATTCTCTACATCTGCATCTTTATTCCTGTCCTGCCCCTAGGTTCTTCAGAACTTTTTTTTTTTTTTAGATTCCATATATATGTATTAGCATACGGTATTTGTTTTTCTCTTTCTGACTTACTTCACTCTGTATGGCAGTCTCTAGGTCCATCCACCTCACTACAAATAACTCAATTTCATTTCTTTTTATGGCTGAGTAATATTCCATTGTATATATGTGCCATCTTCTTTATCCATTCATCTGTCTATGGACACTTAGGTTGCTTCCATGTCCTGGCTATTGTAAATAGTGCTGCAATGCTCATTGTGGTACATGACTCATTTTGAACTATGGTTTTCTCAGGGTATAGGCCCAGCAGTGGGATTGCTGGGTCATATGGTAGTGCTATTCTTAGTTTTTTAAGGAACCTCCATACTGTTCTCCCTAGCAGCTGTACCAATTTACATTCCCTCCAACAGTGCAAGAGGGTTCCCTTTTCTCCACACCCTCTCCATCAGCCTCGTTTTTAAGATGTAAACAAGCATATTTTTTTCAACGGTCTATTTCAGGTGCTTTCATGATATGCAAATTCTGGTACATTCAGAACAGCTTATAAAATGTGATCATATATGCACTTTCCAGAAAAAGAGTTTTGGTTTTGGTTTTTAAGAAAGCCATTTACTTTTTGGAAGTTCTATGGGAGCAGAGACATTTCTGTGGCACGTATTCCTGTATTTCTGTGGCACGTATTCCTGTATTCTAAGCATCTCCAGTGCTTAGAATATTGGCGCTCATTGAATGAATGAAATCAATTCTATATAATAATTCAAGGATGGAGAAACAAAAATAATTGCAAAAAGGAGAAGAATAATACAGTATAAACTACTAGATATCTAATGAGGCAGGCAGTCATTTAACAATCCATAAGTTTGCTGTAAGAATAGAGCAAATCCAACATCTTTTCAATGCAAAAAATAAAATGGTCAAGTTCAAGATAAGTGACAATTATAAAAATACATGCTTCTTGAGTGGCATCAAATTATGATAGTTCCACAGATAAAAACATGCCTTTAATATAGGGCTCCTTGAAGAAGAGGTTGATTCCACTGCTGGGGCAGGGAAAAATACAAAAGGGACCTGGAGCATCTTGTGATACTTAAACATAGGTAAATGCTTAAAGGAAAGAGAAAAAATGTGGGGAAATGTTAAAGGGGCATGGGAATTGACGTGAAAGCTCACAATGGCCAAAGCTGGAACAATTTGAGCAAAAATATAAATAATGATAGTGATAAATTCTAAGCCAAAGAATAAAATAAGTAGCCATGAGTCCAAATTGACACAAATGATTGAATAAATAAACATAACAAGGGACAAATATTCCTTCAGAACAATCCAATTAATAAATGTAGAAAAAAATAAGAGAAATTAAAAATCACCACTACACCACCACAGTAAAAATTGCTGCATGTAAGATCCACTGAAGAACACTAAATTTAGTTGATGAAAGATTAAGGAGAAGCTGGGTATATCTGCATAGACTTAAAGTATCTCACCCGAAATAGTTATTAAAAAGTCAGACACAGTAACTTTACAGTGGAGGAACATGACAGGCCCCACCTTGACCAAATGATCAAGGTTAACTCCCCAGTAATAAGACTTATGGAATATCATGTATCCCCGGATATGATGCATTGAGAAGTACATCTCATTTCTGTGTCATTCTTCCCCAATATCCATAATGTCAACTTAATTATGGGAAAACAGAGAAATCCAGTTGAGGAACATCCTACCAAAGCACCTAAACAGTACTGTTGTAAAGTGTCAAGATCAGGAAAGCTAAGGAGAGACCAGAACTGTCACAGATCAAAGACAACTAAAGAGTTATGACAACTAAATGCAATATGCCATCCTGGATTGGATACTGGAACAAAATAAAGACAGTAGTGGAAAAACTGGTGAAATACAACAATATAGTCTGTAGTTT
Organism: Grampus griseus; assembly: GCF_964374135.1. NCBI lineage: Eukaryota > Metazoa > Chordata > Mammalia > Artiodactyla > Delphinidae > Grampus > Grampus griseus. Next base: position 59,263,468 of record NC_139018.1, read on the forward strand.
AGTGGCATATCAATATTAATTTCTCATTTAATTAATTTAATTGGTTATATACAATGCTAATATTGGAAGCTTGGTAAAAGGCAAGTGAAAAATCTGTTCTTCGCGCAACTCTTAGGTAAGTCTAGAATTCAAAATAACAAGTTTGTAAAAGTAGTGCCACAAAGGACCTAATTTAGGTAGGACCATTAGGGTGGGGAAGACCTCCCCCAGAAAATGGTGTTTAAACAGAGACATGAAGCATAAGGAAGTATCACCTTCTTTAATCCAAACTATTCATAATGTAATATTTCTTATATAATTCCAAAAAATAATTTGTATTAAAAATATTTTATATTAACATTTTAAGTTTCAGAGATTATTCCAATAGTTGTATTAAGACTTGTAGTGACAATTTAATGGATTAGAAGTAATGCTTCTAGAAGACTATGATCTTGTGTGTATGAATGAGATGTTAACTTTTCATACAATGTAAAAACCTTGAGAATTGTTTTTTAGCTTTATATTCAATGATGGTATTCAAAACCATATATTACTTGATCCTAAACTCTAGTTAGTAACAAGTAACAGGCATATCATGGGAATTTTAGTTTATGAAATGTGAGAAAAGAAGACAAACTCTTCTCTACTGCTCTCTCACCTCACCTGATTCCAGGTCATTTCCTCATCATTCTTTTGGTCCCTTCCATGAAGTTATCTTTCCCACTAAAACAAGATGAATAAATCTAGACATATACTGATTAGAAAGCATGTACCATAGTCAGATTATTTAGGGACACAGGTTGATAAGGAAAGCAATTTTGAAGATCATCTAATCCAGTGGTTCTCAACTCCATCAGACCCAACGCCTCTTTTTATATCAAATGTTTAATCATGGGCCCTTTATTTTCCTGAAATTGAAATTCAAAGATAATATAGCCAACCTGCACACAATTTCAAATACGTGTATATAATCCCATACTGTAATAAAAAGGAGAATGACAAGGAAATTAATTTAAAATAAATAATATGCATTCCAAACTGTAGATGCTTGGGCAAAACTACACTAGGAAACATGAAGTAGTCAGACACAAGCTCTACATAAATCACTGTGACTGTCACTGCTACAAATGCAGACTGACATAAGAGTATTAGCAACTCAAATTCCATAAGAAACATGCTGCCGGAACATCATGTCCTCGATAGTAAACAACTCTTTGAAAATCCCAAAGAAAACAAAATTTTCTTCCAATATACACCTACCGATTCTGGTAAAATACAACATCTGTTAAATTTTGAACCTATATTTCTTAAAGCCATGCAGAAAATACTTTGTTATATGTGTAAAATGATTTTGTTTCTCAGAAAATTATAAACAGGTTTTGTTTGCCTATATGAATGCTCCCTGGGACATATAAAAGTCTCACTGGATGCAGGACTATTTTTTGTTGTGTTGGACTCTTTTACCCATTTCAGGACATTAGGTATTTCTGATTTCCACCCAATAAATGTGAATTGAGTTCCCCAAATCATTTTGACAATTATAAACATCCCCACAGATTTCCTAGCTACCCCTAGGACATTAAGACCACCACATAGACCAGCAATCATTTAACAGACAAGGAAGTTGAGGCTCAGAGTGTGCACTTTCTCATGATTACTAAGGTAGTTAAAGATCAAACTAAGGCTAGAATGACATAAGGCTCTTCTTACTATGCTGTGCTGCATCTCTTCCATTCCTTCAGTACTTGGTATTCAATATGTAAATTAGAACTTTCCCATGCTCCATCAACACTAAATAACAAAACTGCTGCCTCTCTTGAAAACTTTATCTTCTCCCTTGAGATCCATTAGTTGCAAGAGCCAAAGCCATCCTTTCTAGCATTCCCTGTGAATCAGCTTTCAGGCCCACTCTCCTATTCTCTCCCTCCTGTATATTAGCCCCAAGCCAAGCCTACTGAAATACTCAGGGATTCTCACCTCAAACTAGGAAGAAGTTATGACTATATTACACCAAATATCTCTTTCATCCAACACAATGCAGAATTAGTTCTAAATCTGGTAGAAAGTTGAAAAGAAAGGAGGATCAAGAGGAGGTGTGCTATTATCAACTGTGAGGCAATCTTCACAAGCTGCAATATTTCCTCACTGTAGCCATGCATGTGGTTTTAGTAAGCAGCCATCTGAGCCACTCAGTACATACTGCATTTCTGATAACTGGTACTACCACAATGTTTTAATATCATATTAGGTAATTAGTTATCCAACTAACCTCACATTGAGGAAATGTTTCCCAAAGAAAAACAGGCTTTTGTTATACCAAACATCTTTTATATATGTTCTATCATTGGATAAGATAAAGTTATTGTACATATCAGTTTCTTTCTACTACTTTTGGGTATTAAATCATAGTCCTTTATGAAGGAATAGATTCTGAGGAAATGTTCTTAATATTAGCATTCTTTGTGTTGACAGAATTCCTAAAACGACCTGTCAAAATGAGAAAGGCCTTTATCCCCAATGATTCTGTAGACATCCTCGGACAAATGAGACACAAATCCTATCTCACAGAAGGGATAATTAAACATATCTAATTTAAGGTTCATGAAGTTATTTCTGAAATAATGTCTCATCAAGTGAAATGTAATATGTTTCTCAGAGAAATATTTGTCTTACATTTAAAGTCCATCAAAGTTTTGACTTGTTAGGGATTTCAGTTAAATGATGCTTAACAAAAGGTAAATTCCTATTTTAAGAAGAATTAACATTCAGTGAAAAGATTCCAAAGGCATTTTGTTCAAAGAATAAGTGCTTCAGAAGGTATTAGAAAACAAGAATTTGGAAAATCCCTTTAAAATAATGGACTTATGAACTAAACGATGAACACCGAATTCTATCTTGAAAGAGTATGTTTGTTTATTTATCAATCTGCAAATTAGGAGAAAATGTTTTTTTAAACATACGCAACATTTTTTCCTTTTTTATTTTGTTTTTCATGCTTCTACTACACACACACACACACACACACACACCTGAAACAAGCATAGTATGAGCCCAACCCAATCCTTTATCTCCAAAACAAAAATTCATTAAAGCATTTCCCTAATAGATGGAAGTATTTTCTAGGAATTTAAGAAAGATACACTTGGCTACATTCAGCTCTATTCAAGAGATATGTGCTGGGCATTTGGAGTAATAAGATATGTAATATAAGATTCCTGCCCTAGGTAAAATTCAAAGATAACCAAAATGATGATAAATGAAGATATAGTATTCTAAGTTAGGTTCCCGATTAACATTTATTTTCATTGAGTAATTTCATCTAACCCCACCCATGGCCATTTCCACCAGACCTCCAACAGGCACACATAAATCATAGCCTCACCTTTGGTAAAAATTTGGGCTTTGTCCTATATTCCAATCTAGATCCATCACAGCAGTAGCTTTTCAATCACCAACCTGGGGTCCATTTTAAAGCCTGTGCATGCAAGCTCACTCCCTTCCTCCCAAGGGACTGGAAAGGCAAAGGAAATACAGCCAAGGACCACAGGAAGTCCTAATACCACAGAGATCCTCACCTGTTCAGGGGAGTTTATTATTTAATTACTAGGGGAACTTATGGAAAAAATGAGGAGGGTTAGCACCAAAAACAACTTTAAACTAGAGGCTTTTATCCCTATAACTAGCTTTTATTCTTTTTTTTTTTTTTTTTTTTTTTTTGCGGTACGCGGACCTCTCACTGTTGTGGCCTCTCCCATTGCGGAGCACAGGCTCCGGACGCACAGGCTCAGCGGCCATGGCTCACCGGCCCAGCCACTCCGCAGCATGTGGGATCTTCCCGAACCGGGGCACAAACCCGCGTCCCTTGCATCGGCAGGCGGACTCTCAACCACTGCGCCACCAGGGAAGCCCGATTCTTTAATAGATCTTTCAAAGTGACATGTAAATTAACCAAATTTTCAGTATGGTCATCTGAGATTAATAGGTTTTTCACGGTTTACCATGAACACATATGGTGCCACTGCTGCTACTCTAACCAATGCCACTTTGGGTGAAGGCCCAGGAACAGCTCATATCCTATCTTCCGACCTATCTGCAGTGCTCAAGAGAATGAATGCCTACCTTTCTCTAATGAAAAAAACTCACTCTCCCAATGTGCTGGCCCAAAGTGTCTTTCCACCACTGATGAAGTCCAGGAGGAATCATACCATGACACTCTGGCCCAAAGGTTGATCTGTTAGCAATTACTTGATTCTCTGATGCATCATTTGGCAGGGTTCTTTATGCTGCTTGAGGATATGCTGCTAATGAAATGCACCCTGTTGTAAAATATCAGAATTAGGAGGCCCAACCACTAATTTTATTAATTAGCTATGTCTACAAAACTTGTAGGTACATACAAACTACGAAATTCCAAACTCAGCTGATTAGGAAGAAACTATCCTTTAAGACAAGAGGAGACAAGAAAGAAAGAAAGTTCCATAAAGCAGCATTTAGAATAGAAAGCACAACTTGCTTAACTAGAAAACAGATGTCACTTATAATCATGAAAATACATTACTGATCTTTTAAAACTAATAAAGTACAACATGTCTCCTGAAAAGCGATTGTTGAAAGCATATTGCTAAACTGCATTGTGCTGTTAAATAAGCATTTGTACAACAACTCTGTGTCAAGTAACTGTAACAGTGTAAAATCAGTTAATGAAGCTTCAAAAAATTGATCTGGGAATACTACAGGAAGCAAAGAAAACAAGCTGTTTTTCATCTACTTAAGCAATTCAGTGACTGCATCTTGATTACCAAGTCAAAGTTAGTACAGCATTTCCCTAGAATCTGATTAGCCTGGAACTCTTTTGGTAAAAACATGGAATGTCTTTTCATTGTTGTTATCAAAATGTTATGGGACAGCTAATAAGAGAAACTCCACTCTGCATTTTAATGGAAAAGGTGACCTTGGTTTACCAAAATAAAATAAAAATTAGAAGAGATACCAATCTGATCTTTCTGTGAAAGTGATCAGATTCTATTGACAGTACTTCAGATACCTCCCTGTCCCACAGCTCTAAGGTGAGAGAAATCTACTCATCTAACATTTTCTTCTAAGGTTTGTGTGTTTATTTGCTGTTTGTTTTCTGACCTACCCACCTCATCACTTCAAGATCAAAAATCACCTACTCATAGCCATTTTTAATCTTAAGGTTGGTTTATTTACTTGTTTTGTAACTTTTCCATCTCATACATTCCCTCTTCATCTTTTTGGTTCTCTAAATGAATTCTGCCAGTATTCTACCAATCATTTCCTGGGAGTTGAAGAAATAAGGCTATTATAGCAGCCACCAATATGCCTGAGCCGTTTCCTGTAAGAAGACACTCAGAAGAATATGTTTCATAGATCTGTAAAATCCCAGAAATAAAAGGAACTTAAAGATTATTTAATCCAACCACTCTATTAATCCTCGCCAAGTGGCTAACTTTAAAACATCTGCAATGACATTTAGCTTACTACTTCTCAAGTATAGCCCATTCAATTTTTAGCTGATTCTAATGGCCAGGACAAAATATAATTCCCAAATCTTCTACCCAGTGATCCTAGTTCTATACCTTAGAGCATGCCTCCAAAGAGGGGCAGGGGGTAGAAATCAACTGATTCTTTCTCATCAGACCTTCATAGATTTGAAGACAGCAATCTTATCTGTATTTATTTTTCTTTCCATTTTGCTAACTATGTCCATTTCCTTCCATTTTTCTTATTTGATGTGATTTCAAGCACCTATATCTAAACACACTCCTCTTTTGGGACCAAGTAGAATTTAGAATCTGGACTGAGCCAGGGGACAGTAACCTACCCTAGGTGGCTATTAGGTAGGGAAGTTCTGAGCCAAATCCTTGAAGGAGAGCTAAGAATTTAAACCCGTGACAACCAATAGCAATGATAACTCTAGAACTGCAGAAAAAGAATTAATAGCAAGAATCGTAGCCTAGAGTCTATGGCTAGGCAGACACAAGAGTAGACTGGAGACACCCAGGAGGATGATCTGGAGTGCATTAGAGTATGGGCGGCTCATCTTTATCAGCCACTTGTTGTGTGTGCCTGTGAAGAGCCGGATCAAAACCTCCACATAAAGATGGGGAGGTCCACATCCCAGGGCACTCCTACAAGGTTATAAAGGGCCCATTCACAACTAATGGCCCAATATCCCAAAGGTGACAAATATGTATTATAACTGTCTGGACTGCAATGGGATATGAAACATGACAGCACATGAGTCAACAAAATAAGCCATTTACATGATGAACATTAAATCCAGTTTCTTTTCTGTGACAATGTAAAAAACTGCAATGTTTTTAAACAAAATAAAAGCTTCAAACAAAGAAAAACTAGAATGCATCTCAAAGAGAGAATCTTTACCTTTACCTGCACCTTTACCTCAGACTGTGCCACAGCAACTTTACCTGTAATAGCCAAAAATTGGAAACAACCCACGTAGCCATAAACAGGAATGGATAAACAAATTGTGGTACAACCATACAATGTAGCACTATTCATAAAAAAATGAATGAATTAATGTGGTTGAATCCCAAAAATACTATGTTCAGCAAAAGAAGATATAAAAGAGTACATACTGTATGACTTCAGTTTTAGGAAATTACAAACAAAGCTAATCTAAACTATAGTGTCAGAAAGTAGATCATTCGTTGCCTAGATCTAGGGGTGGGGAAGTGCGTTAACTTCACCAGGGCATGAGGGAATTTTTTAGGGTGATGAAAATGTTCTATGTATTGATTATTACAGATGTTACATGAGTGGACCTATTTGTCAAAACCCATTGAACTACACACTTAAAATAGGTACATTTAATCGAATATAAATTATACCTCATTACCTCAAGTAGATTTTTATAGAAATGTATTTGAAAACATTAGACTTAGCTCTTAAACCCCTTACCCACATTCAGGGTATAAAAGATCAAGAGTGAAGATAGTTTCAACAAAAAAAAAATTTTCTGATGGAGCTATTTGGATCCTGAGGACTCCAGCCTTTCTAAAAATCGAGGGAAGATTTGTCTTTTCTTGCCTTAAATCTAGTGAAAAAGCTTCAACAGGAGTACTCAGAAAGCCTAATAGCTGCTATTTCAGAGTGGGAGAGAGACTGAATTAATGTCTGACTCACACTTGAGAAACCTAAATCCAGAAGCATTGATGGCAGAACAAAAGTGAGATAGCAGTTTGGTGATTTATCCTGCCCACATAGAATGCATTAGAACGAAAGATTCTAGAGGGTTTTCTGGGAGCCATGTGCAAGAGAACACTAGAGTGGGGTCATTTTAGGTCTTGTCTACGAGGTGGGCTAGAAAGATAATGAGTCTTCAGCATAAAGTAGCTGTATGTGAATGGCTGAATTCACAGGGGCTGAAGAAGCTGTAAGAGACAAGGTACAGTAAAGGGGTACCTTCCCTTGTCAAGGTAGCTCTAGATAAGAGGTCTCCAGAAAATGGAGCACCTCTAAAGAAGCCACAAATAAGTCCCACAGCAGAGAGTCAAGCACCCACCAAGCTCCAGAGAACACAAGGGAAGTTTTTGTAGCACCAATAAAGAATAAAACTTCCCTGCCCTTTTTACATCTTCACCATACCCACCACCCCTCTCAAATCCCAGAGGAGTCAGAAATCATGGTTATCAGGCACAGAGAGAAAAGTAAACACACAAGGCATGGAATGAAAGAAGCTGTCAGTACACTCCCTTTCTAACTGCATGCAGTAGCCCATGGAAAGTTCAAGCTCAGGGACAGAATTTTTCACTTTAAATCAAGTTTGAAATTGTGACAATCCTATGGAATTAGGCAATTTAATTTCTGGACCAATACAATTTGTATTACACATGAATAATCAGAAAAGTTCCTGACTTTTTGGACAGTTGCAGGAAAAGAAATATTTCCAATGAATGAATTTTAAAGGAATACTGAAGACAAAAGTAAATTTGCTCCTATACCCTCGCTCTTTGTGTCCCTCACTTCCCTGGAAACTCACACGTTGAAAACTAACCCCCAATGTGATGTCATTAGGAGGTGGGAGCCTTTGAGATGTGATTAGGTCATAAGGGTAGAGCCCTCATGAATGGGATTAGTGGCCTTATGAAAGAAGCCCCAGAAAGACACTTTGCCCCTTCTACCATTTGTTACCTTCTACCACTTCTCACCAGACACCAAATTTCCCAGCACCTTAATCTTGTACGTCCCATCCTCCAGAACTCTGAGAAATAAATTTGTTTTTTTATAAGCCACCTAGTCGGATATAGCAGCCCAGACAAAGACAATTGCTTTCTGATTCTATCCCATGATTTGTACTTGTCCAAAATAACAGCTACACTAATTAGTAGATTCCATGGGTGAGCAGAGGCTGTGCTAGGTAGAACCACCACACAACAGAACTTTAGGACGGGATATGCACAGAGACATGGCGTGCAAGCCACCCCTGGTGTTGGGCAGCACAGCAGTCCTGATACCAGGAGCTTTGCAGGTATAATTTCTTAGCAACAAGGAAAGGGTTAATCACACAGCTCTGCCCTTATTTAGCCAGTCACAAGGTCAAGATTAAGCACTGGGTCTCCCACTTCTTAGATGAACATTCTGTCAAACTAGTTTAACCTGGTCATTTCTACTTTCTAAAGGCCAAAAGGCTTTTGTTTTCTGCACAGAATATTCAGTAACTGTTGAATAAAGCAATGAGTGAATCAGTTTAATCAGTCAAATGGTACCCAGCTCTAATGCCACCATTCAGCTGAGATTTTCTAGCTCTTGTGATTTTTATTCAACTTGATTGTTTTACTGGTAAATCTTAGTATATGATTAGATAGAATCATATTTGCCACCCACTAAGCAATGTTTTTACAGAAGTCATTTTATCTGTTAATAAAAAAACAAAAACCTGTCCTCTTTCACCAATCAAATACAAATAAACAGAAATGATCAGGAATGTAGATATATTCATTTAACAATCAGGTATTAGATTACATTTGGCCAACACAGTGGCTTCAGCCAAAAGTGAAATTGTTGACTTAAATGACTGAAGCAGCCTGGATTAGAATAGCTTTTAGTCCTAACTTATTAAAACCACCGGGACCAGGTTTTTCTTCCCCTCTTGCCAAGCTCTATTTCATCTGGATAGGATTAGGATGGATTGAATTAGGACCTAATTCAATGGATTAGGTCCATTCTCAGACAGCCTCTTCTCTGGTGACAGTAATGTGGCTACAGAAATTGCCTGTGATATATCCTCTCAGGTCAAAGTCTAACAGCAAGGATAGAGCCTGATTCCCTGATACATATTTTATAGTCCCTGAATTTAGTACCTATGGATAAAGGGTTAACAAAATCATTTCCCCTTCTGAGTGAGAATCTGACTTTGGGTCAACTGTCTAGCTCTCTTCTCCTAGACATCTGATAAGAGTCAAGAGTCAACTACATTGTTAGACAACATTTCTTACAATAAAAATGATGCTTGATTAGTAATCTGAACCAGGACTTGGAGGAACTATAAACCAACTAAACAGCTGATGAGGTTGCCATGCTTTGGGCTCCCCTGAGTTCAATGACTCATAACTGATACTTCCCTTACAGAGAACCTGGAAGCTAGGCCTATGGATTTGTTACAGAAGATATTGGCTCTTATAGGACATGTCTTTCTCACCTGTGCAATATGGATCTTGTTTCCTTGCCCCTGAGCTATACTGCTATGCTGGACCGCTAAAAGGTCTCTTGCAGAGAAAGCATGTCTAATGCCACAGGCAAGCTGTTTTCTCTCCTATAACCTTCTGAGTAGACTAGTACAGGGTAACATATGGAAGTGAGTTTAAATGTCTAGTGTAGCTGTGAAGACCCCTCTGGTAGGTGTTGCAGTGCTCATCTCTGAACCAATAACCGTAATGAGGAGAAGTAACTGATTGGAATAACCTGAGGTTACATGTTCTACCCCAGGAATAGAGGAATTTGAGCTGCTTCACTGAAAGTACAGGGAACAAGAGTGCGGCAGGAGTGGCTCTGTTGAAGCTCATTCAGAGTTCCTTACCAAGAAGAATTAAATGCCCAGCAGCCAAAACAGTAAATATTTACCATGCAATTGACTCTTTCCTACACACCACGAAGTACTTAGGATTCAAATTCATGCCTCAACCAAATGACTAATAATTACATATCAGAAACCTATGAGAGCATGCCTGCAAATAATCAAAAGAGCTGCAAATACTAAAGATCAGTAAGTCATTGCTAGTAGCTCTCTAGAAACGATCATCTACAACTAAACTTTGGCCTACTTATTAGGGCTCCCATCAAAGGATTCAAGAATTCTTTGTTAAAATTTTATTGCTTTCGTTCCAAACTGTTTAATGTGAAAAAAATGAAATTAATTTAAATCCCAGAGGCAATTAACCACAGTTAAGAGCAGAGACTTTAAATGTAGAATATGTGGGTTTGAAGCCTACTGCCTCTAACTAGCTGTTGATTTTGTGCAAAGTTAAATTAAATCTATGATTTTCAGTTTGCTCATATGGAAAATGAGGATGATACTTACCCTCACTGGGTTATTTTGAGAAGTAAACAAGTAAAAATACATGTAAAGCAGCAGTGCCTGGCACAAAGGAAGAAGCGGCAAGTATTACTAATAATAGCATCATTATGCCAAGAATTTAAAAATCTGATGTATATAATTTGCATCTCAACCTGACATTTTTTTTCATACCTGTAGTTACTCTCAAAGTAATAAAATTTTGTGACTTTGGGGATAATAGGCATCAAGTAAGAGAGAAAGCTTTATTTAATCAAATTTGAAAAGATGGTTAAGTTGTAGCACAAAATAAACAAAAATATGATTCTGAAGAAAGTCAATTATTTGTGCAGATATTCCTATGCTTTGAAATTTAGGGGTTTGATGGGGGTCTCAGGGATCTATCCCTGGTAAATATATCAAAGATCTGCAAAACTAGGTCTTCAATAAAGAACCAGGGCTACACAGGGTAAGTTCCATGTCATTTCAGGAAACAACACTGCTGGGCTCATCATGTGCTAGTCAGCGTCCTTGTAAAACTCACAGTCTAGTGGGTGAGAAAGACCCATGAATAAGTAAAAGCAATGTGATGTGCTAAGTGCTGTGTGGGGACATGCACTGGGTGTTCTCTTCCCACAAAGGAGGGACTGAAAACCCAAGATGCCTTTTAGTCAGATTAAATTCATTCCATTTCACTTTGGTACCTCCTCTTTGCCTGTCTGTAAGAACACTAATGGTAACATACCAGCCATTCCCACTTCTCAGACAGGCCTGTGTGAGCCGTGAATTAATGTACATTAAATCATTCAGCTTTTCTGAAATAAGTTACTGCAGGAAAACCCAAGAGACTGTCACTGAGATGATCACAGCTTCCTGCAATCTACTTTTATCTTTATCAAAGGAAACTGTGGGAGCACAAACATGGTTTTGCCATTATTTCAGGAGCATAAAGAAGGTGAATACCACACAAATACATAAGAGCCCACAAAATGAGAACCTAAAATCTATTCTGATAAAAGAGAGACTTTCTACTTTTTTTTCCCTAAGGCCAGCAGGAAGAAAAGAGAATTGCTTCTGAAGAATTCTGTAAGGTCTTCATGTTTCTAAAAAGGGAAGAGAATAGGAATAGGGATAGGAATACAAAAGAATTTTAGAACTGGAAGTGAGTTTAAAGATGATCAAATCCGCCTTCTTTATTTCAAGCATACCCACAAAGCTTAAGCAGCTCACCTAAACCAATGCAGGGGCCAGGGGTAGCAGTCAGGCCTTAAAAGCTCCCCCAACTATGGGAAGCAGCACTCACAGTTATCAATATTTTAAGGTCTCTCAATGAATTGACACTATTGTATTGTTTATGGTTCAGATTCACAGCAAGTTAAACAGGCTTTTGTTTCCAAGACTAGAAATCTACTATATTTAACATTGCTTCTATCGAAAAAAAGAAGAAAAAAAGAAAAATTTCAAGAAAACTTAACAAATAAAACCTCCCCAACACAACCCATTTTTAGGTCCATTCTTGTGTATTAATCACACAGGTTTTCTTATGTTCGTTCTGACTGGGGACTTCCTTTTTTTGCCCTAGTTTGACACATTTCCTATTTTAGTACCTTTCAATTTTTTGCTCAATAATTATCCTGAATGTAAATATCGGAAGCCTACTAGATAGTGTCTGTCTATTTGATTTTGAGTAAGAAATTTGATGCTGTACAGATTTGATGTTAAGAACTGCCCTCAGGAAGAGACAACATAAAGAATGTCAAAATGCTTATCCACTGTACAATTTCAGGTCTTCCTCCTATAACCCACCATACTCTACACTTTCACGAATTGACATAAAATGTGACTCTTCTCTTTAAAACAGAAGTTTAGTTTCCTAAACTTCACCCCCACTAAAAAAATGCTGAAGGATTTCACTGTTAGAGAGGCACAGCTTGAAATGCATCATAAACTAAAACAATCATCAGGGTATTCACTGTCATATTTTCTTCACCCACCTTAATGGCAAAAGCTCTTGACACTCAGAATGTGTTTAGCTGTCTAATGGAAAATAACACAAAAAACAGTAAAATTTGCAAGTCACCTTGCAAAGTTGCTTCCCTGAACTTGGACTGAAATTGAGCAAAGATAACCAAAATATAGATCAAGTACGTTATCTGGGGCTACATTTTTTTTCAACAATTAGCTTTTTTTTTTTTTTTAAAGTTATTTTTAGCATTCAGGATTTCTTTCTTTAAAATTTTATTTATTTATTTTTGGCTGTGTTGGGTCTCGTTTCTGTGCAAGGGCTTTCTCTAGTTGCTGCAAGCAGGGGCCACTCGTCATTGCGGTGTGCAGGCCCCTCACTGTCGCAGCCTCTCTGTTGCAGAGCACAAGCTCCAGACGCGCAGGCTCAGTAGTTGTGGCCCACGGGCCTAGTTGCTCCGCGGCATGTGGGATCCTCCCAGATCAGGGCTCAAACCCGAACCCGTGTCCCCTGCACTGGCAGGCAGATTCTCAACCACTGCACCACCAGGGAAGCCCTGGGGCTACATTTTAATCTACCTTTGAGAAAGGATTGTTTTCACTTTAGTAACTAAACTTAAAATACTTTTGGTCCATTACACAGGTAGACGTAAGACTGAAAAGTGCCACATATTTATTGCTAGCACTATAATAAACATTTTATTGTGCCCATTATCTGAGGCCTATTCCAGGTTTCATTGCTGTGGTGTTTACCATCTCTCCAAAATATTTTACAAGTAAGAAGTCGAACTAGGAAGATGGACTGAAGCTGCTGAAATTAGAAATCATCGTTTTAGATGCTTTTGTTGACAAGGTCAATTTTCTCCACATTTGTTTGAAAGCTTGGCCTCAGAAACAGAGAAAGGAAGTGGTAGGTAATCCAGAGTTGTAAAAGTGGCAAAACGAGTGTAACAGAAGGAAGAGGGGCAAAGGCACTGAGGACTCTGATGAGAAAGAGTAATTGGGGCTTAGGCTGAGAAGGGAAAGGGGTGAAACCAGGAAGGGAAGATAGACTAGGAAAATAAGGGGTGGCTGAAGGGATGGAAAGCCTGATAAAATTTCAGAATGTTTAGTCTTGTTGAGGAAGAAAGAGGTGGGGAGATTCTGGTCAGAGATTGACATTAAAGAGTTTTAAGTTTTTACAGAAAGAGAACTTTTCTAGATGAGACCAAAGTCAAGTGGAGAGTTGTGGGGAGAGGGAGGTGAAACAAAAGGGAGGTGAAGTTCACTGATGTCAACAGGTCATGGAACTGTGAAACTCTGTATGGATGACTGTTGTTGGGAAACAATTCTCCATAGGTGTCTGACTTCTTTGCACACATTGTAAGCTATGAATTATTTACTCTGGACTATCTTTGAGTATTTTTGCATCATGAACAGCCTTGAAAGACAGAGACAGTGTCTTCCTCTGGAGCAGAAGGCAAGTATGTTAATTTCCCATTATAAAAGATTCAGGATTCACCTTAAGCTCAGGATTTCTTTCCTAAAATGCAACCTACTGCATGTTCAGGTATCATCTGCCTCTCTTCACTATGGGAATTAGGAGAAATGCTGATATTCTGGCTACTGCTATTACTGCGAGTAATAAAAATCCTTTATCTCTGACTCAGCAGTTTCATGTCTTCTACGAGGAGCCATGAAACTGTGCCATGTTAACTTGTTAGCTTGCAAGTAGGGTAAAATCTCAAACCTTTTATATTCTTGATAATTTTGACAACAAGGATGGAGTGCTAACACACACGGGTTTTTAGAAGAGAAAGGATAAGGGTGTTTAACAAAATATGAGGGAAGTCTATGGGAATTGGTAGTGAACATATTAATCAAATTGCATGGGCTAGGGACAATAAATAGTTCTCCAAAGCATTTTTTACTAAGGAGGAAAACATGGGGAATGGGTTTAAATACAGCTGCATAAACAGTGCCTAGATTGTTGCTGACTCTCATTTGAGTAGGATGACTTCCTCACCAATCAGCCTGAGTTCTGCCTCATTTTAACAGCTAGTGTCAAGATTAATCCTAGAGCCTTAAGGAACCTGAATCTTATAATAGGCAGTAAGCATGCTGTGTTACATCCTTGAAAAGATGATCTGGAACAAAGAAGCTTGATGTTTCACTCTTAATACATGCTGAAATACAAGACATACATGGACAATTGTCTTACAAATCTCTACTCTCTACTCATTTCTGTTGGCTTCTGGTGAACTGCCCCATTAGTACACCACTCTGTCAGTCACTACTTAGTGGCTGGGAACAAGTCCATTCAATCTGTCTAACACAGCATTTAATTAAGGCTACTGTCAACAGAACTTCAAGCAGTACTGCTTTTGATCATGCCCCCCTTAGAGTCCCAGACCCAGGCAGACAAACGACGCTGATAAACCACCAGAGTTTACATTACATAGCCACGTAACTTTCTTTCTCATTAAGTCTCTGTCTTGCCCTTTCTGCTTTTCCTAAAGCATTAATCCATATACAGCAGGATGTACTAGTGACTGCACAGACTCTGCCTTGGCCCACAAGGAAGAAATCAAGGGCAATTTCATCATCCAAAACAACCCAGGCCAGTGAGTTCAAGCTGGCCTGAATGCATTCCAAGTCTGAAGTGGTGTAATGGATCACTTCAGCTAACGCTGGAGCAAATTTCCTACTGGCTTTTCTAATTAGATAACTCAAGTTGCAGGGAGAATTTCCCACAGAGTGGACATAAATAATAAGTCATTCATTCCTCCACCAAAAAGCTCCCTAGAGAAACCAAGGTCTCTTAAAGAGACACCTTCACAGTTGTCTACATGATACACAGGTGTTTCCTTTAACAATTGCAGGTCTCGCATTAACACCCCTGAGAAGCAGGTCACTGTGTTTGGGGGAGGGAAGCACCAACATAGATTTATTTTGCTTGTCCTAGAACATCATATAATGTAATCAAGCAATATGTACTCTTGTGTAAAGCTTCTTTCACTCAGCATGATGTGTGATATTTACCCGTGTTGTCACATATAACAGTAACTTTTTCCTTCTTATTGCTAAGTAGCATTCTGTTATGACTATACTTCAGTTTGTTCATCTAGTCTCTATTCATGAACGCTTATGCTTTTTCCAGTTTGCGGCCATTATGGATAAAGCAGCTACGAATATTTTTATAAAGTCTTTTTCTGGACATAAGTTTCTATTTATCTCAGGTAAATACCCAGGATTAGGACTGCCAGGTCAAAGGGTAGGTATATATTTAGATTTAAGAGAAACTATCAGATCTTATTCCAAAACAGTTGTACCATTTCCACTCCCACGAACGATGTGTGAGAGTTCTGGTTACTCCACATCCTTGCCAACATTTGGTATTGTCAGTCTTTCTAGTTTGTAGCTAATCTGGTAATCGTGCAGTAGCATCTCATTAGTACTTTTGCTTATTTATGTTTTATTAACGTTTATTTATTTATTTTCTCATTAGTTATCCATTTTACACAAATCGGTGTATACATGTCAATCCCAATCTCCCCATTCATCCCACCACCACCACCACACCCCCCACCACTGTCCTCCCTTGGTGTCCATACATTTGTTGTCCACTTCTGTGTCTCAATTTGTGCTCTGCAAATCAGTTCATCTGTACCATTTTCTAGGTTCCACATATGTGCATTAATATTCAATATTTGTTTTTCTCTTTCTTACTTCACTCTGTATGACAGACTCTAGATGCATCCATGTCTCTACAAATGATCCACTTTAGTTCCTTTTCATGGCTCATTAATATTCCATTGTATATATGTACCACATCTTCTTTATCCATTCATCTGTCGATGGGCATTTAGGTTGCTTCCATGACCTCGTTATTGTAAATAGTGCTGCAATAAACATTGGGGTGCATGTGTCTTTTTGAATTATGGTTTTCTCTGGGTATATGCCCAGTAGTGGGATTGCTGGGTCATATGGTAATTCTATTTTTCGTTTTTAAGGAACCTCCATACTGTTCTCCATAGTGGCTGTATCAATTTACATTCCCACCAACAGTGCAAGAGGGTTCCCTTTTCTCCACACCCTCTGAGGCATTTGATATTTGTAGATTTTCTGATGATGCCCATTCTAACTGGTGTGAGGTGATACCTCACTGTAGTTTGATTTGCATTTCTCTAATAATTAGTGATGTTGAGCAACTTTTCATGTGCTTCTTGGCCATCTGTATGGCTTCTTTGGAGAAATGTCTATTTAGGTCTTCTGCCCATTTTTGGATTGGGTTATTTTTTTAATATTGAGTTGCATGAGCTGTTTATATATTTTGGAGATTAATCCTTTGTCCAATGATTCATTTGCAAATATTTTCTCCCATTCTGAAGGTTGTCTTTTCATCTTGTTTATGGTTTCCTTTGCTGTGCAAAAGCTTTGAAGTTCCATTAGGTCCCATTTGTTTATTTTTGTTTTTATTTCCATTACTGTGGGAGTGGATCAAAAAATATCTTGCTGTGATTTATGTCAAAGAGTGTTCTTTCTATGTTCTCCTCTATGAGTTTTATAGTCCTCGGTCTTACATTTAGGTCTCTAATGCATTTTAAGTTTATTTTTCTGTATGGTATTAGGGAATGTTCTAATTTCATTCTTTTACATGTAGCTGTCCAGTTTTTCTAGCACCACTTATTGAAGAGACAGTCTTTTCTCCATTGTATATCCTTGCCTCCTTTGTCATAGATTAGTTGACATAGGGCTGTGGGTTTATCTCTGGGCTTTCTATCCTGGTCCATTGATCCATATTGCTGTTTTTGTACCAGTATCATATTGTCTTGATTACTGTAGCTTTGTAGTATAGTCTGAAGTCAGGGAGTCTGATTCCTCCAGCTCCATTTCTTTCCCTCAAGACTGCTTTGGCTATGGGGTCTTTTGTGTCTCCATACAAATTTTTAGATTTTTTTGTTCTAGTTCTATAAAAAATGCCATGGTAATTTCACAAGGATTGCATTGAATCTGTAGATTGCCTTGGGTAGTATAGTCATTTTCACAATATTGATTCTTCCAATCCAAGAACATGGTATATCTCTCCATCTGTTGATATCATCTTTAATTTCTTTCATCAGTGCATTATAGTTTTCTGCATAAAGGTCTTTTGTCTCCCCAGGTAGGTTTATTCCTAGGTATTTTATTCTTTTTGTTGCAATGGTAAATGGGAGTGTTTACTTAATTTCTCTTTCAGATTTTTCATCATTAATGTATAGGAATGCAAGAGATTTCTGTGCATTAATTTCCTATCCTGTAACTTCACCAAATTCATTGATGGGCTCTAGTAGTTTTCTGGTGGCATCTTTAGGATTCTCTCTATATAGTATCATGTCATCTGCAAACAGTGACCGTTTTACTTCTTCTTTTCCAATTTGTATACCTTTTATTTCATTTTTTTCTCTGATTGCCATGGCTAGAACTTCCAAAACTATGTTGAATAATAGTGGTGAGAGTGGACATCCTTGTCTTGTTCCTGATCTTAGAGGAAATGCTTTCAGCTTTTCACCATTGAGAACGATGTTTGCTGTGGGTTTGTCATATATAACCTTTACTATGTTGAGGCAGGTTCCCTCTATGCCCACTTTCTGGAGAGTTTTTATCATAAATCAGTGTTTAATTTTGTCAAAAGCTTTTTCTGCATCTACTGAGATGATCATATGGTTTTTATTCTTCAATTTTTTAATATGATGTATCACATTGTTTGATTTGCGTGAATTGAAGAATCGTTGCATCCCTGGGATAAATCCCACTGGATCATGGTAAATGATCCTTTTAATGTGTTGTTGGATGCTGTTTGCCACTATTTTGTTGAGGATTTTTGCACCTGTATTCATCAGTGATATTGGTCTGTAATTTCTTTTTTTTGTAGTATCTTTGTCTGGCTTTGGTATCAGGGTGATGGTGGCCTCATAGAATGAGGTTGGGAGTGTTCCTTCCTCTGCAATTTTTTGGAAGAGTTTGAGAAGGATGGGTGTTAGCTCTTCTCTAAATGTTTGGTAGAATTCACCTGTGAAGCTATCTGGTCCTGGAAATTTGTTTGTTGGAAAATTTTTAATCACAGTTTCCATTTCATTACTTGTGATTGGTCTGTTCATATTTTCTATTTCTTCCTGGTTCAGTCTTGGAAGGTTATACCTTTCTAAGTATTTGTCTATTTCTTCCAGGTTTTCCATTTTATTGGCATAGAGTTGCTTGTAGTAGTCTCTTAGGATGCTTTTATTTCTGCGGTGTATGTTGTAACTTCTCCTTTTTCATTTCTAATTTTATTGATTTGAGTCCTCTCCTTCTTCTTCTTGATGAGCCTGGCTAATGGTTTACCAATTTTGTTTATCTTCTCAAAGAACCAGCTTTTAGTTTTATTGATCTTTGCTATTGTTTTCTTTGTTTCTATTTCATTTATTTCTGCTCTGATCTTTATAATTTCTTTCCTTCTGCTAACTTTGGGTTTTGTTTGTTCTTCTTTCTCTAGTTCCTTTAGGTGTAAGGTTAGATTGTTTATTTGAGATGTTTCTTGTTTCTTGAGGTAGGCTTGTATAGGTATAAAATTCCCTCTTAGAACTGCTTTTGCGGCATCCCATAGGTTTTGGATCATTGTGTTTTCATTGTCATTTGTCTCTAGGTAGTTTTGGATTTGCTCTTTGATTTCTTCAGTGATCTCTTGGTTATTTAGTAACGTATTATTTAGCCTTCATGTGTTTGTGTTTTTTACGGTTTTTTCCCCTGTAATTGATTTATAATCTCATAGCACTGTGGCCAGAAAAGATGCTTGATATGATTTCTATTTTCTTAAATTTACCAAGGCTTGATTTGTGACCCAAGATGTGATCTATTCTGGAGAATGTTCCATGCGCACTTGTGAAGAAAGTGTAGTCTGCTGTTTTTGGAGGGAATGTTCTATAAATATCAACTAAATCTATCTGGTCTATTTTGTCATTTAAAGCTTGTGTTTCCTTATTAATTTTCTGTTGGCATGATCTGTCCATTGGTGTAAGTGAGGTGTTAAAATTTCCCCACTATTATTGTGTTACTGTCAATTTCCTCTTTTATAGCTGTTAGCAGTTGCCTTATGTATTGAGGTGCTCCTATGTTAGGTACATATATATTTATAATTGTTATATCTCCTTCTTGGATTGATCCCTTGATCATTACATTGTGTCCTTCCTTGTCTCTTACAACAGTCTTTATTTTAAATTCTATTTTATCTGATATGAGTATTGCTACTCCAGCTTCCTTTTGATTTCCATTTGCATGGAATATCTTTTTCCATCCCCTCACTTTCAGTCTGTATGTGTCCCTAGGTCTGAAGTGGGTCTCTTGTAGACAGCATATATATGGCTCTTGTTTTTGTATCCATTCAGCAAGCCTGTGTCTTTTGGTTGGAGCATTTCATCCATTCATGTTTAAGATAATTATTGATATGTATGTTCTTATTACCATTTTCTTAATTGTTTTGGGTTTGTTTTTGTAGGTCCTTTTCTTCTCTTGTGCTTCCCACTTAGAGAAGTTCCTTTAGCATTTGTTGTAGAGCTTGTCTGGTGGTGCTGAATTCTCTTAGCTTTTGCTTGTCTGTAAAGCTTTTGATTTCTCCATTGAATCTGAATGCGATCCTTGCCGGGTACAGTAATCTTGGTTGTAGGTTCTTCTCTTTCATCACTTTAAGTATATCAAGTCACTCTCTTCTGGCTTATAGAATTTCTGTTGAGAAATCAGCTGTTAAGTTTATGGGAGTTCCCTTGTATGTTATTTGTCATTTTTCCCTTGCTGCTTCAATATTTTTTCTTTGTCTTTAATTTTTGCCAGTTTGATTACTATGTGTCTCAGTGTGGTTCTCCTTGGTTTTATCCTATATGGGACTCTCTGCTTCCTGGACTTGGGTGGCTATTGTCTTTTCCATGTGAGGGAAGTTTTCAACTATAATCTCTTCAAATATTTTCTCGGGTCCTTTCTCTCTCTCTTCTTCTGGGACCCCTATAATGCGAATGTTGTTGCGTTTAATGTTGTCCCAGAGGTCTCTTAGGCTGTCTTCATTTCTTTTCATTCTTCTTTCTTTATTCTGTTCAGCAGCAGTGAATTCCACCATTCTGTCTTCCAGGTCACTTATCCATTCTTCTGCCTCAGTTATTCTGCTATTGATTCCTTCTAGTGTAGTTTTCATTTCAGTTACTGTATTGTTCACCTCTGTTTGTTTGTTCTTTAATTCTTCTAGGTCTTTGTTAAACATTTCTTGCATCTTCTCGATCTTTGCCTCCATTCTTTTTCCGAGGTCCTGGATCATCTTCACTATCATTATTCTGAATTCTTTTTCTGGAATATTGCCTATCTCCATTTCATTTAGTTGTTTTTCTGGGGTTTTATCTTGTTCCTTCATCTGATACATAGCCCTCTGCCTTTTCATCTTGTCTATCTTTCTGTGAATGTGGTTTTTGTTCCACAGGCTGCAGGGTTGTAGTTCTTGCTTCTGTTCTCTGCCCTCTGACTATTTTTGCTTATTTATTTTTAAGTTTGTTTCTTTCAACCGTCACTTGACTGTTAAGTAAATATAGATTTTAGAAGAAGAGAGAATAGAAAACTAATGGAAAAGCATTGTTTACGTACATAAACCCTTTCCTGAAACATGTAATCCCACATGATATACAGAGAAGCAAGGTGATGGACCTGTGGAGTCTGGGGAGAACAACATTAAAGTCTCAGCTTTGTGACTTAGTAACTTGAGAATCTTTAACATTTTATAAAAACCCTCTGATCTCAATTTCCTGATAAAACTGTGGGAAAAAGTTATCTAACAACTATGTAAAGCATTAAATATAAAATTATAGTTAAAGTATATTATTTTGATATGAGACAGACTGAGCTCATTAGCTGTGACCTTGTAAATTTCACTCAACTTTACAAAGTATCTGTTTCTTCATACAAAATGGGAAATGAGTTCCTTCATACAGTGTGCTTTGTATGGTCTCAAGAACATATAATAGTAGCCCAAATTTCTAGAAAATTTACTCTGCACTACACTTAGCAAGTTACATGGATCATTTCATTCAAACCTCACCACAAGTTCCATAAGCTTTTGAGGTAGGTACATTATTATTTTCATTTTACAAGGGCTTTCAAGGATCTTGTTAATTGCCTCAGCTTTCACAGCACGTAGCCTGACTCTGGATCCTGTGAATACACTGCTTTCACCAAAAAAAAGAAAGAAAGAAAGCCAAACTTTGTTCATTATTTGTTATATTGCTAATCTCTGTCTCCCTTCATTACCCAATTTTTTCCTTCCTCATACATTTTAGGAAGCTGTAAGAGTGTTAAATTTTGAATTCAAAGACTGGCTCCTTAGAAGAAAATCAGATCAAATCAAATATTTTATATATTTACTATATATATATATATATATATATGAAATTTTATCTTTTATGGCAACAAGATAAAAGGTTGTAAGTTGTTTTCTGCACATAGTTTTAAGATATTGGACTCAGATTATCATAAATCCTGTGTTAGACAAACTTCTAACAGTAGCTTTGCCCTAATAGACTGGCCAAAAAACATAAAGCAAAAAACTGTCAATAAGATGAGTTGGTGAAACAAAAAGGTGCAGAGCTTGCCCTAGCTTGGCTGGTAGACATCAATACAGCCTGAGGGGGTCTCTACATAATTCCATGGACCTGCAAACAGGACAATTAAAGGACGAAAGGGCCTGGAGTTACTTCTTAACTGAGTTCTTCAGCCTTCCTTTTAGAAATAGATACATTACTACCAGACCATCAGCTCCTATCCCATGTCCATCATTACTGGAAAAGAATATCATTTTTACCAGAAGGTACCAGCCACCATATGCAGCTCATCTAGGGGATTTCCAATTACATCCCATAAAATTAATCACCAAACAGCACCCAAGGAAGAGTGAAACAAGGGGCAAAATGTATAATTTGCCACAGTGGAAAGTCATCTAATCCCTCCAGAAAAAAATTGTCAGGTCATTACTTGTTCTGTAATCCATCAGCAAGGTCTGCAAACCATTTAAGCTCAGTCATGCACAGGTGATTACAGCAATAGCTATACACAAAATAGGCTTTCATATTAAAAGGCTATTGAGAAGTTATGTCCCAGCTATCTTCCTGCTTTTTGAAAAGGAAAAATGGTCACATGAAACATCAATCAACAGCTTGAGCCAAATAAAAGAATTTGAAATAAACCATTTATAAATAAATGAATTGAACTAGCTGAAGATGAAGTAACTTATTTAAAGTTTCAAGGTCTTTACATATGAGAGCCTGATCATGCTGTGGCCAATGATATGAAAGGATTTGCAGACTGTATATTATCATAGAAATGAAGATGTCACTCCAAGGTTAACCCCATTTGAATTTATTGATGATAGTCTTTAATGTCCAAGGCTAAAGAGCTTGAATACTTTTGAGTTAGGACCTTACTAGTAAAACACACATGATGAAACACTGAACAGGGAAAACTGTAACAAGAAAAGGAGAGCAGCTGCTAACTTGCCTTGTCTTTTGTAAAAATAAATAAATAAAAATTTTTTAAATTCCACTATTCAAAGAACCTTAGAAACATCTTTCACTGAACTTTAGTAACTTGGAGAACACTCCCTCCTCCATGATTAAAGCTTCAGATCAAAGCACATACGGAAAGTCATTCGGGAAATATTTTCCATTTTAGTTTCCTTGGGAAGAATCACAGATGGCATGCCCTAGTATGCCTTGCCTTCAAAGGTTCAACAGACTCACGCTCTCAGGTTAACAGGTAAGAACTGCTATGTTTCATTCAAAATGATTCTTCTGTTTCCCATCAAACTCTTTTTCTTTTTTTATAAATTTATTTATTTTATTTTGGGCTGTGTTGGGTTTTCATTGCTGCCTGCAGCTTTCTCTAGTTGTGGCGAGCGGGAGCTACACTTTGTTGTGGCGCACAGACTTCTCATTGCAGTGGCTTCTCTTGTTGTGGAGCACAGGCTCTAGGCACGTGGGCTTCAGTAGCTGTAGCATGAGGGCTCAGTATTTGTGGCTTGTGGGCTATAAAGCACAGGCTCAGTAGTTGTGGCACACGGGGCTTAGTGGCTCTGCGGCATGTGGGATCTTCCCAGACCAGCACTCGAACCTGTGTCCCCTGCATTGACAGGCGGATTCTTAACCACTGCGCCACCAGAGAAGCCCTCCCATCAAGCTCTTAACACACTTCCTCCAGGAGCCTCCATCAGCACTCCAGGACAGTGCTTCCATACTTCAGATGGTCCAAATTATATCAAAGAAATGTTTAAAGTAATACCTTCTAATGCCAAAACAAAGTGTCAATGTCTGGGGTTAGGTGTAAAAGTCTTTTTTTTTCCTTTTTGGAAGTGTGTTCTACAATACAGATGTGTGTCTGTATCTCTGCTGAGCAAATATGCCATTTATCAATGAGACATTTTCTTTAAAGTTTGGCTGTAAGCAATCTTATATTGCTCAGAAATACCTCTAAAGGCTGCCCCCAGTTTA
This sequence comes from Grampus griseus, assembly GCF_964374135.1. Lineage (NCBI taxonomy): Eukaryota > Metazoa > Chordata > Mammalia > Artiodactyla > Delphinidae > Grampus > Grampus griseus. Next base: position 59,287,456 of record NC_139018.1, read on the forward strand.
TATCAGGGATGGATGTCATACAGGATCTCCCTACATTTTCCTCTATAATGTGAGGATGTGATAAGAAATTAAGTTATTGCAGGAAATGTGAAGTATTTCTCATTAGCTTAGGCTGCGAAAGATGCCACTTGGCTCTCGACTCAGATTTGGGTTTGGAGTCTGCTAGCTGCGTGACTGTGGGCAAGTTACCTATTTTATGCCTCAATTTACTCATCTATAAAATGAAGATAAGTAAAAAATACCAACTTCTTTGGTAAACTGTGAAGATTAAATGATTAAAAGCAGTTAGGACAGTGGCTGGCACATAGAATGCACTCAATAAATCTTAACTACTATTATCATCATAATCATCATTTAGTGTTGTTATTATTAATTGGGAAAGGAAAAGAGAACTTTTTCATAAAAATGAAATCTGCCAGCTAGACAGAAGGTTCTTAAAGAGACATGAGATTTATGCCAAAATGTCCTTGAGGTCATTTCTTGTCTTTCAAGACAGACCAAAATCCTGAAAATTGTATCTTTTTTATTACAATAGTTATCAAATTTTAATGCTCAATAGAATCACCCTGGGATTCTGTTAAAATGCAGGTCCTGATTCAGTAGGTCTAGGTGAGGCCTGAGATTCTATATTTCTAACGAACTCCCTGGTAACGCCAACACTGCTGGGCCACACGGAGTAGCAGGGTTCTATAAGGCAAGGTCTCTCCTCTCTCCTTTGCATATCATTACATGTCTAATAAGGACTAGACATGTAGACCAGAATCCAGGTCTTCTATCTCTAGGCTGGCAGCTCTTCGATGTATAGCTGAGTAGACCAAGATTTCTGCTGTTTTCTTGTAGATCCTTCCTAAATGACATGTTTTGATGGAGATCTACTCAAAATTTCTTCTCCCTTGCCCCGTTAAAAATGTGCGCTTACGTTTACAAGTTTAACCACTAGACTATACTCCCTCCTAAAGGAACTATTTTCCAGAATAATTGATGGCACAGAAAGTAGCCAACTCTCAGAACAACGAAACTGGGTTTTTGGTTTCCAGTTAAATGGCACAGCTATTAACCAATCTCCTTACCTACTCCTCTAAACCTAAATACGGATAATTAACCTGCCAGCTTCTTCTTGAATCATTTTATGAAAGACTAGAAAACAGCTCTTTTCAAAGTAACAATACAGTATGCATAACCATATAGATAGTGATGTAAGCTATTACTGACCAGTCTAACATACAACAAAAGTAGGTAACTTACTGAGGGACAGTATAGCTTAGAGATTAAGAGGATGAACTCTTGGGGCTTCTCTGGTGGCGCAGTGGTTGAGAGTCCGCCTGCCGATGCAGGGGACATGGGTTCATGCCCTGGTCCGGGAAGATACCACATGCCGCGGAGCGGCTAGGCCCGTAAGCCATGGCCGCTGAGCCTACACGTCCGGAGCCTTGCTCCGCAACGGGAGAGGCCACAACAGTGAGAGGTCCGCGTACCACACACACAAAAAAAGAGTATGAACTCTAGGGCAAGGCCACCTGGATTCAAATTTTTAGTTATACTACTGGCTTAGTCCATTCAGGCTGCTATCACAAAAATACCACAGGCTGTGTAGCTTATAAACAACAGAAATTTTTCACAGCTCTAGAGGCTGGTAGTCAAAGATCAGGGTGCCAGAATGGTCAGTTGAGGGCCCTCTTCTTGGTTGCAAACTCCTTCTCATATCCACACATGGTAGAAGGGGCTAGGGAGATTGATGGCATCTCTTTTATGAAAGCACTAATACCACTCATGACAGCTCCACCCTTATTACCTAATCACCTCCCAAAGTCCCCACCTACTAATATCACCTTTGGGGGTTAGGATTTCAACATATGAATTTTGGAGAACACAAACATTCAGATCATAAACAGTAACTACCCATCATAAATATGACATTGACCAAGCTACCTCACCTCTCTGTGCCTCAGTTTCCCCAACTGTAAACAAGGGATAGTAATAAAACAGGTTAGAGTTGTTACAAGGATTAAATCAGTTTATATACACATATATACACACACACAAAGTGCACAGTACACTACTTGATTAATAGTAAGTGCTTAATATGTTAAGTAACTATTTTAATTGTGACAGTGTTTTAGAAAATAGCATATACTTAGCAAAGTTTTCAACAGAACATAAACCTACACCAGTTAATGATCTTACTCACTGCAAACTCTATAGTTTCCAACCTTAAGACTTTTCTTTTGGCTTTTACCAGTATCTCAGGAGCTTACTTTCCTGTATTTTCCCTTAGCTTTCAGATTTCCAAGTTAAAATGCTTTTAAATTTAAAATTCCAGCTCATACAGTCTCAACAGGACAAAGATTTTGTTAAACAGAAGGCAGAGAAGTTACTTACTGTTTCAGGTCCCTAATAATAACTGAAAGCAGTCATGGGCTTTAACCATGCTTTGTGAACAAGCATTTAAGAGCTCAACAAAGTAGAATGAATCACTTTTTAAGTGTACAGTAAGTTCTTCAAAAGTTCAGGTGTATCATCAGGAAATTCCCACCAAATTGGACCTCCACAGAAAGAAAGTTATTTAAATGAGGTTATTTTTCTCTTCCCAATGCGCATGAAGATTATTGTCCTTCAATATGTTATTGTAAGACCTCCCTTTGTAGATGGAAACTTTAGGGAGTTCTAGAGAATACAGGAAAGACAGGACCATTCTGATTGACCTACATGTAGGAGATTGTACTAATATGTATTCTGTACATTCCTATGCAAAGTTATGGAGGACTCCAAACATCTATAAAAGGTACTTCTAGGCTACATTATATTGGGGAAAGAAGTTCTCCCATTAAGAAGTTTCACAATCCTCTTCATGTTTTAGTCCTCCAATCCCTTCACCCTAAAATTCATACTATGACAACTATCCGGGACATTATCAAGAGTATTGCAAGAAAATATCTTCCCTTTTCCCAGGCCACTCTAGCTTGGAAGACTCCCAGTTTGCCTTCTAATGAGTTTTCAATATCTTGTAGCATCTAGCACTTATTTGTGAACAAAGAGCAGAGTCCAGATAGACAAAAGCTTTACTTGACATCTTGGAACCAACAATATTATTTATCTTTCCCATTTCTGCCACCGAAAGACAACATGTCGGAATTTGGAAAAGATAAAGATTCCAAGACAGAGGAAGCACAATTTCTCTCTCAGTAGCCCTATTTAATAGTTAGGGAAATGAAGGCTGAGAAAGAATGATAATAGTCTAATCTGTGAAAATAAAAACGAAGAAATTCTAATCTAGGCATATTTGACTTCAGAGACCCTGATATTTAAGAAATGAGCTCTGATTTAAGCCCTACTAAACAATTACCCCATTTTTGTTCAGTTGTTGTAAGTTCACACTTTTTTATGTGCTGATTTTTTTTTTTTTTTTTTTTTTTTTACTGATAACAAATTCTATATCTAGTGGGTAACCTCACCTTCCCTTATGAGAGGCCAGTTAATATCATGTTACAGCATATTGGTTCTGGAATCACACAAGCGGTTGAATTCTGGCCTTAGTACTCATGAACTATGTGACCTTAAGCAAAATACCCTCTCTAAAACCTAATTTCTGCATCTGTGGTATAGAGATGTTAATTCCTATCTTACAGGACTATGATGGGGATTAGACAAGCTAACGTAGACCAAACTCTTGGTGCCTACATATAGAAAGCCCTAAATAAACATTAGCTCTAATTAATATTAGCTCCCCAGGAGCTAGATTAAGTGGACCCAAAATATGCAATAGGGGTCTCTCTACACTTAGAAATGGGGAAAAGAAGAGTAAGGAAAAGACTGTACTTTGAGGTATTATGAAATTATAATTACATTTAAAATAAGGCCACTTTTTCAACATGTACAACCAAAACCAAACAAAAATAAAGTAAATATAACTACTCCCTGGTGTACATGTATAGAGATTTTACAGGGGAAATTTTCTCACATATATAAAATAGTACAGAGAGTCACTTTAGACATAATACAATCAATGACAGTAGTTACACAACATTGACAACTTTGAATTGTCTCACTAAATTTGTGCCTACGTGGATCATCAATTACATTATCCTCAGTTTTGTACATTATCTTGTATCACAGTCTAACGTGATATTTTCTGTCTTATTCATTGGGTCTATGCCATACCTGGGATCTCTTTATGGCTGTTCACTAATGATCTATCTTTAACTTAAATTCATGTATCAACTATCACCATTTCTGTTATCTCAGTATTTCACCATCCTATGTTCTTTATTCAGGCTTATAAAGATATATCAAAATGTTGGCATATTTGATAACTATCTCTAACCAGGAGTGATTCTTCAGGCAGTATCTGCTAATTTGATAAATTAAAACCCTATCTGCATTCCTAGGTGGCTCACTCTCCCCAGCACTCCTTTCTAACCTCCCTCACTAATCTCTTACTGTATACATTGTCTCTTTGTGTTTCCCCCATGAAGGGATACCACTACTACTGCTATTACTTTACTCCTTATGAAGCATTTTCATTTATCAGGCACTGAACAAAGGCTTTGTGTTCTTTGCTTTACTTATTGGAATGATAATTTACACTATTTGCCTAAGGGTTACATTGTCAATAAGGACAAAAGCTGAAATTAAGTGATTCCAAATATCATACTTTTATCCATAATGTATAGTAAGACAATATTTCCAAAACTTCTATCAAAAAAAATTCAATCTAGTTTTGTTTGTTTAAAACTAAGCCAATATTTTACTCACTTATAGAATTTTAGAGTTTAGGATCAGTCTAATGAAACAATTTATGTTCCTTATTTGTAGGAAGAAGGCGGTATTCAATTCAGTGGTTATGTTGATTTCCCCCCCAGAAATGTCAATAAAATAATGCTGTCCATTCAACTTGAATGTATAAAATTGATATCCTTTACACAGTAACCTTGAATATCATTATTTGTTTTGAAATTTTATATAATGAAATTATTTCATGCCATTAAGTGTTACACATATGCACAGAAACAAAAATTTAGAGTAAAATAAAATTTGGATTAAACATTGGAATTTATGATTTATAATACTACTGATTAAATAAAGAACCAAATTTCACTATGATTTTTTTGTTTTCTTTCTTGCTCTTAATATTTCTTGTATTCTACAGCAATAATTCTAAATATCTGGGATCACCACAAACCTCATTTAAATATCAGAGGAAAGCTATGAACCCTCTCTTTAAAATATACAGAAACAAATACATTACCTATAAACATTTATCACAATGTTTCACACAATTCTACGGAGAGTTGATAATAATCCCTTTTCTAGATCATTTTCAGTGAGTTTGTGGTGATAGAAATTTGTAGCATCTATATTTCATGGATATTCTAGTTATCCATGCAGAAGACAAATGACACCTGGCTCTAGAGCTTAAGATATGATGTTTATTATGTAAAAAATACCTAACTCGCAGGCACAAAGTACAAGATTAAAGCCTTATCAACAAGATTACTTCAGCAAAGCAAGTGTCAAGTAAGCTAAACCATCATGTTATCTCTCAGAAAGAAAAGCTTCATTATCTATATCCTTAGGACATGTCCTCAATCTATGACTCCAGAATTGGGCATATAAAAGAGGTAATTTCAAACAAAAATGCTCTTATTTTCCCATGGGAAAGAGATAAGGATGAAGTAGGAAAGGTTCTCCTGTACACATTTTTTAAACTACTAAATCTGCATATCTGCAAAAGATCCTTCATCCCTAACGCCAGCAATTCTCGGGATTGCAAGAAGATACCTACATAACCCTAGTTAATATTCATTGTGTTTATGTGGAAACAAATATTCAAAGGTTTAAACCCAAGATCACAACTAAATTTCATAGAACTCAAATGTTGTCCTACTATCCATTTTCTCTGTGGTTTCAAACAGCATCAACAGTTGCTTATGCCAAAGCTACCGTTACAATTACAGAAAATATTTAAAAGGACCCCTAGAACAGATGTGTTTAATCCTTTTACCTCTCATGCCTAAATTCACATTCCAAATTCTCTGTTATTTTCCATTAGTTTAATTTACCGAAAGGTGATTTGGGACAAAGAGACGATTAAACTAATCCAGGTTAAAAGGTGATTTAATTATGAGTCATAGAGCCTCATTCTCACAGAGAAAATTTAAAAGTGGGTGAACACTTAGATAATTTTAAAATAATTATATACTTAGAGCATATAATGTAAAGCTGATTATCTGACCATCAATAGTGAGCAAATTATTAAATTATATATATGCTAACATTTTTTTTTGAATGCTAACATTTCTTTTTCTAACCTGAAGTTCTGTTTAACTATTTCCACTGATGGATACTATTCCATCAGTGGGGTATTTAAAAACCTAGCGATTATCTTCAGAGGAAGCAGGAAAGGAGAGGGAAGCAGTCAAATGGAAAGTAAATACTAGATCAATTTTTCATGTTGAGAGAGTATTCTAATGTACTAACAGAGACCTAAGAGCAGTAACCATCAGTTAGCAAACAGTTAAGCTTAAAACAAACCATCAGCACAGGTTAAAATATACCCAAATTTTGATAACAGATTTTAGCATAGAGAGGTTTATAGTTATTAATCAACCCCAGAAAAAAACACACTATGACCATTACTTATGTACACAGATGCATCAAAAATCTATGGCCCTATACTTTCACCAGTATTGGCAGAATATGTTATTGTTTGTGAAACTGCGTTGTATCTGAGACTGCCAGTCACATCATTTCTGACTGCCGAATGTCAGTTATTTGCCTGAAACTTGTTTTCAAATTGCTTTTATATCAGATCACCTAAAGCTTCAGTCTCTTCACACTACCTCAGATCATCCTCACTCATCAAAATTCCATGACTTTTACTTCCTCAAATTCATCCTACTCTCCCTAATCTGCTCACCTTTTCTCAAATCTTTCCTTGGCTTCCTATTACCCAGTTAATACTTGACATTGATATGGTATAGTTTTCTCTATTAATTAGTCTTCTCGATATGACATTGTGGTATGAGTGCTCACCTTGTGTTTTAAATATTGTCAGAAGAGCATGTAATGAGAAATTAAGGGCCCATCAATGTTCCATGAAACTGATTATACTGATATGAGGAAGTTCATAAAATTTTGCAAGTTTGGGGACACTGCATTTGGGGGCAATTGCATAGGGTGATTTTGACATAAGACTTGTGTAGAACACATTCTACTGGCCTATAAGGAAAACAGATATATGAACAAAATTGAGATTGGTGCCAGATGTGTACAACTGAATGTATTACCAACTAAATCAGTTCACCTGGAGAAAGTGGCAAGACACATCTGGAATCGGTATACGTGTACCTCCTGTCCCTGGGCATCAAAAATACATGTGTAATATCTTATTAGGGACTAAATAATCCTTCTGAAATATCCAAGCCTCACCCACTTAAAAGGCAGTCACCACATCAAGCGTATTGTGGGAATGTTATCTTTATTTATTCCCTTCCAGAATCTACTTTGTTCACAAGGTGAAATCTCGAAAGCCGGTTGCACAAGGTCATATAGAATGACACTGCATGTTTCTACCCCACCCCACCTCTAGGGCATCCTTATCCACGTTTTCCTTATGTGGTAAGATATGCCAAGAACATGAGGCCAGGGCAAAAGACAAGTGGATCCAGACATGTGTAGGGAATGCCTTCACAATACTACTACAGGATTCACTTCACATTTAGAGCCACTTGGACAAAACAAGACTCCTTGGAATGCCAGAGCCTTCTGAAAGCATGAAGAGCCACAAAGCAGTGTCGCCTGGCTAAAGGAAGAACTGTAAGAGGCTCCCCATTTATAAGATTACAGAGAAGCTGGAACTTCAGACTAGAGGTAGAGCTCTGGAGATAGAAGGAATTGCCCTGCCAGAAATGACTAATTACAAAACTAGAGTAATCACCAGAAGTGAACAGATGGAAATCTTTTCCATATCAGGTGAAAACAAAGCTAGAAATTCTGAAAATCTACGGAGTAAAACCAAGAAGTGGGGACTAAAATCAGAGAATTCACAGTAGAAACCTGCTGCCCTACGGCAGTGTCTTGGGCCTTCAACTGTCTTCAAGGGTAAGAGCATCAGACCCCAGATGGCCTGGAACTTGAGCCTGACGGCAGTGACCTTAAGAGGAGAGCTAAGAATTACCCCTTTTCTGGAAAAGATGGAGATATAAGGCACAACTAATACAAGAGTGAGTGCTAATCCTGGCCATGAAGAGCCTTAGATGTGCTATATGCTCAGAGGAGATGGTTGGCACAGGCAATATGTCCAGCAGGAAAGAGGAGAAGCACAGACAGGATGAAAGGAATGGAGAACGGGTTGATCTGTGTGTGCTCTAATGCACTTTAATTTGCCTGAATATAAAAACACCCGCTTTCACATTAGTCCTATTGCCCAAGTGATTCCATCCACTCTCATAGTTTTGATTACACACTACAGTGTGCTGAATAGTCCCAATTCTACACATTCTATGTCTGATTTTCTAATTTGCTTATCCAACTGTCTAAGATTTCCAGCCAGATTTCTCTGTCATATCAGACTTAGTGTGTCTGTAATTGATCTCGTTTCATCCCTTTCACCCCACCTATGTCTACACGGATCCTCCAAATTGTCACATTGGGATTAGAGATGAAAGAGCTTTATTAGGAGACACACCTGTGATGGGTAGAGAGCACTGGAATAGGCAGAGAGACCCTTCAGACCACAGTGCAGGTCTGATACTGTGAAAGAGACTGGAGGCAGAATTGGGTAGGAAGAGCCTCATACTGCAGAGTAGTTCTGAGAGTATTGGCCAGAGCAGTGGAAATGTCTTATACCAGACGGGAATGGCCCAGCTCTGGAATTACCACAGTGATCAGGCATTGGCTGATAGCTCAGCAGTCCTTTGTCATGGCAGATCAAAAGGTGCTACAGTTAGAGTTACCGGTCACTACATTTCCTGTAACAGGTACTCTTGAAAGGACATCTGTGTGACGCATCTCCACTGCACTCACACTGCTCTTTATTTTCTCTCAGTTTATTGTCCTACCATCCTTCCAATTTACCTAAATTAGGAACCAATCATTCTAAACTCCTTTCTCTCCTTCTATCTCCTAAATCCATTAAATTTACTTTCTAAGCATTTCTCAAATCCATCCTCTCCTCTCTGTCCCCTACTCCAGTTGGCCCTGGTCATGCTCCCATCCCCTCCTGCCTACACAACTGCAATAGAGTCTAACTCCCTTACTCATTTTATTCCCCTAAAATCCACCCTACACATTGGTCTGCCAGAGATACCTATAAACTTAAAACACTTCTATACCTCCCCATTTCCAACAAAAATATTCATGCACACTCTTACCAGGATGTATGAGATCCCCAGAGAATATGACTCCCGCCTTTCTCTCCAACATTACCTCCATCTCTTCCTCTATGATTCAGAAACACTAAATGCTGTTTTGCACCCCCATGCCTTAGCTCTCACATTCCTTTCTGCCTAGTATTCCTTTTCTCAACTCTCCATGCCTGACTCACTCCCAGGAATGTTCATTCTTTAAGGGTACCTCCCTGGCAGTCCAGTGGTTAAGACTTCACCTTCCAATGCAGGGGGTGCGGGTTCAATCCCTGGTCAGGGAGCTAAGATTCCACATGCCTTGCGGCCAAAAAACCAAAACATAAAACAGAAATAATGTTGTAACAAATTCAATAAAGACTTTAAAACTGGTCCACATCAAAAAAAATCTTTAAAAAAAAAACCCATGTGCCTTCTAGATTACATTATAAATATTTGTATCTCAATCCTCCAAAAGACTGAGTTTCTCCCATTTTTGAGCAAAAAATTCAAGGCTTTTTTTTTTTCATCTGTATCCTCCCCACACTTAGAAAAGTACCTGGTGCTCAATAAATATGGTTAAACAACTTATGGGAAGGACAGAAACTCCCCCCAAAATTATTGAACAACAAATCTGTGTTGAGTGCTATAAATTTTTACCTCCTTTAATTATTGGAACAACCCCATAAAGTTAGGTATTTTATCTCCACTAGGAAACTGAGTCTCTGTGATGTCAGATAAAGTTCTGAGATTTAAAACCAGTCATTTGATTCCAAAGGCTTTGCCATGCTTCCCCAATTCATATTCCAATTTAATTCCAATAAGTAAATTCCATGGTACAGTCAACTCTAATTACACTCAAAGACACAATGTGCCAGGTTGGGGGAAATGAGGGCTTCAGAATTAGTCAGACGTGGATTTGCCACTTGTTAGCGGGGGGCATTGGGAAAATTATATGAACTTCATAATGTTCAGTTGTTTTTCTTTTAAAAAAGAAATTGGTATAGCAGTACCTAGTTTGCGGGGATTTTGGTAAGGACTAAAGAGAATAGATATGTACCACTCGCATGATGCCTGGAGAAGATTAAGCATTTAACAGTTGGCAGTGGTGGAATAGATTATTTCATCCAGACACAGCAGAGCTACTAACAATCAGAGAAATGGCCCCCGCATTAATATTCCTCCACTGTCCGACCTCAGAGGTGGTAACAAAGCACTATGAACAGTGAGTCAACAGAAAGGAGGAAATTTAAAAAGAAGGACTTTTGTAACCGGCAATACGGTAATTAAATATTTGAAAATAAATACATAGTTAAGAACAATTGTCTGAAGATACCAGACAACTATATAATTTATAAACCACTTAACTTCTCTTCTGTGACCCTCTCCCAAGGGAAGAATATCTTTTGATAAAGAAAGGGATCTACCTAGAAGAAATTATTTGATATTTGGAAGTATCAAACATGCTGCAATATGGAAGAATCCTATAGAGTGCTTTTGATTTGCATCATAAACTAGTAATCATTTCAACTGGGTTATCTGCATATTTCCTGAAAGTATAAAGCTTAGAAAATATCTTGTTTCTTGGTGCTTTATTATTTCTTGCAGCAGCCAGTTGCACTGTGAAAACATGCAGTCTTTTAGCAATTCACTGGGGTGGCTAATGAACTCAGAATTCCTGCTGTACCCCATTTGTTCTTTCATTACCCTATTCATTGGTTCTGTTGGACAAGGAATTGGAAGCCAACTTATACTTCATTTTAATCCAAATCTTGTCACCTTCAAAATTTTACCAGATCTTTCAAAGTAATTTAAAATCAATTTGAGGGCAAGTCTACACAAAAAGAGCAAGTCTGGACCTGCCCAATAATTCAGTGATAGTTCAACAATGGCAAGGCAGGCTGAGGATGCAGACAATTTGTGCAGGTACAGGAGTATTTGTAATGCTCTGTCTTGTGGCAGAAATAAAGTAGGAATCTGGATCTTTCTGTGAACATTTTAACTGTCCTTTTGTTAATAAAATTGAAGTAAGTTACTTTATCTTTTCTCCTGAAGTATAGTTGGATTTACAATATTATGTTAGTTTCAGGTGTACAGCATAGTGATTCAGTATTTTGGCAGATATTCCATTATAGATTATTAGAAGATAATGGGTATAATTTCTTGTGCTATACAGTATATCCTTGTTGCTTATCTGTTTTATATATAATAATTTGTATCTGTTAATCCCATACCCCTAATTTGTTCCACCCCCTTTTCCTTTCCCCTTTGGTAACCACAAGTTTGTTTTCTATACCTGTGAGTCTGTTTCTGTTTTGTATACACATTCCTTTGTATTACTTTTCAGACTCCATATATAAGTGATATATAGTATTTGTCTTTGTCTGACTTATTTCACTAAGTGTAATATTCTCTAGGTCTGTCCATGATGCTGCGAATGGCAATGTTTCATTCTTTTCTATGGCTGAGTTATAGTCCGTTGCATATGCTTGTACACTGTTGGTAGGGATGTAAATTTGTGCAGCCACTATGGAAAACAGTACGGAAGTTCCTTAAAAAACTAAAACTAGAACTACCATGTGATCCAGCAGTCCTATTCCTGGGTATATATCCGGGAAAAACTAAACCCCTAATTAGAAAAGATACATGCACCCAGTGCTCACAGCAACACTATTTACAATAGCCAAGACATGGAAGCAACCCAAGTTACCTTAACTTAGTTAAAGGTTAAGAAGAAACTTGAGGATGGTTCATCTACTGTGCTTTTCCTGTTTATAAGATCATAAAATTATCTATCCTGAAGTCTTACTGGAAGCATTAAGAAACAAATTGTTCTAAAAAGTTTCTGTGTATAGAAAATAATAATGAGTGTCCATTTAAATAATTCATGCCATATAAAAAATTTTTAATTATTTGCTAATGTTCTTGGGTGGTAGTGATGGCATGTTCTCTAGGGATCACTGTGGGCCAATTTGTGCTATAAAGACAGAGGCTGTCTTTGGTAAAAGAGGGTCAAAACGACATGACTAAAGTGTTGTTGACCATTTAAGAGTTGGACAGTTCTTCCTATTTAGATATTTTAGCGTATATCAATTCTCTCAGAGCTTTACTTGCCACTTTGCCATTAAACAAACATATACCACTTCTAAGGTAGGAAAACAGTTTGTTCAATTATAAGACAGGCTTTTCTTTTGAAGTTGATAGAGATTTCTAGCTGGGTGCTAAAAGGATTCCAAAAGCGACTGCTCAGTGGGCATCAAAAGCTTGAGAACTAGTCATCTGTCCATTGATTAAGTCACCTTTCTGTCATAGGTTGATTTATGGACACCAACCAATTTCTAATCATTCTCCAGAGCTATGTCTGATTCAGGTGATTTTATGTACTCTAATTGTCCCATGAGCAAATAACGCTACATTTCCGATCATCTCATTCATCTCTTTATTAGCTTCAGATTAAAAGTGGTCTTCATCAGTTGAGGAACCACACTGCCTATAAATGTCACACTAATGTGTTAATAAGATCTGGTTTGCTGGATTGTATATGTCCATTTATTAATGTAAAAGAGGGGTTCTACTTCCAAGGTAAATTATTTTCATATAATAGATTTCAATGAAAATTGGGAACATAGAGTAGTACATTACCCAATAAAACAAGCATAGGCAATAGAGTTATCAAACATAAGCAAGGAAATTAGGGAGTTCCCACTGAATGAAATCTGCATTTATGTGCCCTAATTATGGCATAGTCATGTATAGCCATAAAAGAAGGCTCACTCATGACTGTCATCACTAGTTAACAGAATACTATGATTGTAGGTAGATTTTTCTGCTGAAAATAAATTTTTAAATTTACAGCTAGGGTTTAAAATATGGTCCTCTTTTCACTGAGTTATGTGAAGTCAAAAACACAATTTATCAAGGCACAAAAGTCCAAGGTGACTTAACATAAATAAGACAGAATGTCATGGCATGTCAAACCCTTCAGTTTGAGACACAGTGACCAATTTTTAAAACCAGCTTTATTATATCTAGGCAGTAGCATAATATTTTACTATTTTTAAGATGAAGTTTTATCCAATAAAAAGTCAAGATTTTTAACTAAATCAAACCTAAAGTAGTATTTGAAACTAAATAATAATAAGCATATTTTGGTGGGTTTTTTAGTCTGTTGCCTTTATAGTAACGTTATGGTCAATATTTACAACTTTACTGCTTTCTTTGTACTCAAAAAAGACTGATTTCAATTTATGTTTCTTTTTAAGAGTGATAGTCATTGAGTCATTGTAATAAAATCAGATGATCATAAATTCCTTCCAGGAATTGCACTCCTTACTGTGTGGTTTACTTGGAAGCTATTTTATAATATGGTACTAATCAATATTCCACTGTATAAAAGAACTAAAGAACCCAGATTCCCAGGATATAATTATTTAGTTCATAACACAACAAACTTAATAAACACACTTGGAAAGCTGCTTGAAAGTAAAACGACTTTTGTAAAATTAAAAGGACTTAAATTATACCGGGACATAGAGAAGTATAATATGTCTGTGTACAGACTTCTATGGCTGAGTCTATTTGAGATGCAGAAAGTTTTTACAATTGCCTTCAAAGTATCACCTGTAACATAGATCCCTTTCAATTCAAGAGAAACATTTGAAATGCTGAGCAATGTAAAAGCAAGCAACAGCAATATTCTTAAACCATGTACCATGCAAACAGCACGTGGGGGTCAGAGGTGCTGTGCACAGCACACTCTATTAGTTTGGTGAATATAAACTCAGAAATTTGGGTAATCACTCTTAGCCAAACAATTGCCAAGGACAAAAATGCCCTCAGACATGCTTGCTATGCCCCTTCCCTTGGCTTTGGGGATGGCTAACTTTTATCTAATTCAATCTCATCTGAAAGATTAAAAAAAAAAAAATTCCATCTATATGAAGCAGTACGTTAGCTTCTTAGGAAAATTCAAAGAAACATCAAATATAGTTCCTGACTTCAAAAAGGTAAATGGGCAAGAGATTTCACTTCTGGCTGCAACTCTAAGGGAATTCTTCCCAGGTAAGACAGCAACTCTTCAAAGAGTTTAAGCCTCTGGTCCAAAGGTTTAAACATTCTCAAATGTCTGTACATTGGAATCATCTGGAGAGCTCCAAAAAAATACTGAGGCCTGGGTTCCATGCCCAGAATTCCTGATTAATTAGTCTAAGGGGTTAGGGAACTTTTAAAAGTTGACCAGATTATTTTACTATTCAGACAACTTTAAAAATGATTGCCTTAGTTCCTTTATCTATGTCAGTGGTTCTCAACCGGGGGTGATTTTGCCCCCAGGGTACATTTGGCAACATCTGGAGATATTTTTGGCTGTTACAACTAGGGAAGTGTTACTGGCATCCACTGAGTAGAGACCAGAAATGCTGGTGAACATCCTATAATGCACAGGACAGTCCCAACAACAAAGCATTATCACATTGAAAATGTCAATAGTGCCAAGGCTGAGAAACACTCATTCATTCATTCAAGAAATAAGAGCCACAGAACCCGAATCTGTGCCAGACACTGTGCTAGGTTCTGGGAACCCAGACATGAAGGACAAGACTCTGTCCTCCAGAATTACCATCCACAAGCAAGGGCGATAATAACCAAAGGACAGTGTGTATGACATGATAAAAACCCAGCTCAAGGTGATCACAGGGGAATATGTAAAACAAGGCGAGCAATGCCTAAGCTTGTTGGGAGGGTGAAGGAAGTCTTCCCCCTAAAAGGGCATTCCCCCTCAGCATCAGCTATTGGCAGTAACTGTGACAGTGATGGCTGCACTCAGATATTCTGGTTCAAATCTTAACTTTACCATACAAAATAGCTGTGTCTTCAGACAACTTATAGAACCACTGTGCCTCAGTTTTCTCATTTGTAAAATCTAGAAAATAGTACTTGTCTCAAAAATGGGAATTGAATGAGTTACTACATGTTAAGGACTTAGAAGAGTGCCCAGTATGTACCGTAGGTACTTAATACTTTAGCTATCACTGTTGTAGTTGTTATTACATTTTTAATTGAAGGAAGTATAGAAGTTAGTCAAGTGCAAAAGGTAATTCCAGGCAAATGGAATATTGGGGGAAAAAATAAAAGAAAGCAGTGACACTCTATTTTAGAGAACTATACAGAGTTCACTACATTAGATATAATGAGTAGGTTGGTGCTTAGCAAGAATCGAAGACAGGGCTTCCCTGGTGGAGCACTGGTTGAGGATCCACTTGCAGATGCGTGGGCCATGGCTGCTGAGCCTGTGCGTCCGGAGCCTGTGCTCCGCAGCAGGAGAGGCCGCAGCAGTGAGAGGCTCGCGTACCGCAAAAAAAAAAAAAAAAAGAATCGAAGGCGGAGAGGTGGGCAAGTAATAATAGGCTGAAGGCAAAATCTCCCCAGTTTTCAGCCTCACCTGTACCCACATCCTTTGCTCCGCAGATTTGTAGTTTCTCCCATCAAAATTCTATTTCCCTACTCCTTGTATCTGAGCTAACTTTATGAGTTACTTTGGCCAATGCAATCCAACAGAACTGACAGTGTGCCAGGACCAAGCCTAGGCCTTAAGAGGTCCGTGAACTTTTACTCCCTCTCCTGGAACCTTGCTCAACAGCCAGAAAACAAGCTCTGGCAAGTCTGCTGGATAAGGAGACTTGTGGCCTAATCGCTTCATCATACCAGCCGAGAGCCAGCCACCAGGCACCTGTCAGCTAACCACAGATGCATGAGATCTAGGTGAGGTCAGCTAAGCCTGAGCTGGATCAGCAAAACTCCCCAGCTGACCTGTAGACTCATAAAGGGTAAATGTTTGTTTTAAGCCACTGAGTTTGGGTGTTATTATGCAGCATTCTTGCAGCAATCAATAACTGATACAGAAATATCCAGATTATGGACATATTATATACCATACATTAATGGAGTTTGAATTTTTATCTTGAAGCTAGTGAGGAGCCATTGAATTAGCAGGAGACATTTAGGAACAGGTTTTTTTTTGAGAAAAATTATTCTGGCAGCAGTGTGACAGAGAGGTCAGAATGGGGCAAGCTTGAAGGTGCAATTGGAGAGATGAAGAGAATAATGTCAGAGATGACACTGGCTACTATTGCCAAATCACAGAGCTAAGAGCTATGAAAAGATTCAAGTTTTAATGGGAAAAAAGATTTTACAAATTATGATCTAAGGGTAATACTGATATGCTCCCCCCAAAAAATTCCAGAAAACTATTAAATTTCCTAAGACCATTTTATTCCCAATTAACCTTTCATTCTTTCATTTTTGATAGAATTACTAAAATGGTGAAATCAGGGTTGATAACACACATACTATATCTTGATTCAGGCAGAAGTCAGATGGCCATCTTTTGGAGATGGTATGAAGGTGACTTCTTTAGTGAATGGGAAGATAGCTTCTAAGTTCCATTTCAACTCTTCTGGGGTTCTGTTGGGAAGGAGAGCTAGAGTATTTGGAACTGCAGTACACTGGTTTGTTTATAATTTCCTACCACTACTGCCGCCATCAAATTTAGAAGACTACCTTTGTTCTCTGAAACAAGCAGGACATGAATTATGGAAACCAATCTATAAGCCTATGTATACCATAGAGAACAACACTAAGATTTATAGATAAAACACCATTGATCACATATTACAGAAAACTCAGAATATGTGACTCCCAATGAGTCACAATAATAAACAAATAAGAAAACAGAACAAGGTCTTCAGTATGATCTTTTCCCCATTAAATATCTATGCCTACTTCCTGCTTCAATACTCTATGCTTAGCTATGTTTTTTGGTTTTTGTTTTTTCATTTTAAGAAATAATAACTTAGCCTTTACCTACATTGTAATGAATGCTTTTTAAGCCCTTCCTGTTCTCAGATAGAGATTGAATGAAAAAAGGTCTATCTTACTGTTCTGCCCAGGCCAATTCTCACTTTAATTTCCTTAGGTTTTCCCCTTCTCTTTATAAGTTTCTCCAGCCTGTATGCCACTCAAGTTGCTCAAAACGTGAATCTCATTTTCCTATCCAATTCCCAAACCTAGTATTCAGTTTTTACATGGAACACAAACCTCAGCCATCTGATTGCCTTTAAAATTTCAGTACGCATCAGAAATAATTTCTCCACACATTTGGTCTGTTTCAGTGCTTCCAAAATGACTGCAATAAATCTGTGAATCATGTCTAGAACACTTTTTTCAGACCATGGTTTCTTTTATTACTTTCAAAGTCTTGGATAATTTACCACTCGTCCCCTTCAAACTACCTGCATCTCCCACGGTAGCAAGTGATACAAACCATACAAGCAGTACAGCACCCATTTCTCCCATGAGGAATGGGCTCCCTTTACGTAAAGTTTCTCATGGATTAATCTTTGTTTTTTAAAGGATGGAGGTTTTTTATTTCTGTCTCGAAAAGAATAAAAATAAAATTTACAAAGAATTCAGACTTCATTGTCTTCAAAATGTTCCCTACTATAAATTCTCGCTCTCCTTAGTTTAGAGTCTATAGAATAGTTTAAAATAAAAGTTTGCAAGACCCAGAAACATTCTTTGCAAGTTAGTAATACAGTAATTAACCTTATTCACAGTCACTTAAGATCATGAAAATACATAGCAAGGCAGGGATCTGTAATATAAAGAATATAGCATAGTTATTGCCTGCCTTCATTTTTTTAAGTTTACCTTTTATTATGAAAGTAATATGTTGTTATATACTCACAATACTGAAAAAAGTTGAAGAAAACGATCAAAATGGCTAATGACGACTTCTAACATGTTAGTAATTATTTTTCTAGTCCTTTTTCAATAAATAGTTACATAATTGATTCGCTATATATCCAGGTCTATAACCTTTTTCATTTAAATTGTAGCATAAGTATTACTCCATTTTGAATATAATTTTATTAAAATGAAATGAAATATTTACAATGTTCCAGGTTCAATGCTAAGAGATTCACATTAGTAGTTCATTTAATCACCACAACCACCTTTTAAGGTAATTATCATCCTAATTTTTAAAAACTAAAGGTAATTATTGTCCTCACTTTAAAAATGTAAGGTAATTATTGACCTAGTTTTACAAATAGAGAAGCTACAGCATAGAGGTATTACCATCCTGCTAATGTTTTTTGAAACACATTCTGTGAAAAAAATTAACTGGGGTGCTTATCAAAAAATGCAAATTTATGTACTTCTATTCCAAACCCTCTGAATCAAAATCTCATAAAATATACAAATTCAACTACCACCCTAAGTGATTTTTCTGCTCTACTGAAATGTAAGAACTATTGCCTCTTTGGAATACTGCTAGATTTGCCTCATCTAACTATAACCAATAACATATTGACATCATTCCTTTTGTTTCAGTCACTTTGTACCATGCATAAGTGCATTAGAGTCTTACATAGATTAGGTTAAAGAGATCTTCTAATGAAGGTCATCCAACGGGAGAAAATGAATTAGTTTACTGCTTCCACCTGATACGCATACAACATGGTCCAATTGTACTGCAATCCTCCTAGTGTAGTCTCCATCATAATGTCTTTTAGCTCAACTCCCCAAATAGTTTCAAGTTCAGTTGGCTTCTACCTAAGCTCTTTAGTTTTATCTACTTAGTGTGGCCGCCTGTTTGATTTTCTTCTCAAGATTAAAAGTGTTTTACAACCAAAGCAGTGATCACAGAAACTTCCCTCACCAGCCTTTTCTACTACGATTGAATTTCTCAGGAGAGAAGTTGTTTTTATCAAGAACAACATGTTCCTTCTGGAGTACACACACACAGACACACACACAGACACACACACACACACACACACGTCTCCAACTATTGTAGAAGTGGAGCCTGTATACTCCACTCAAAGTGATTCTATTTTATAATACATATCTGAAAGGAGATGGCACACTTAGTTTGGCATCCAAACTAAGTTAGAGGTCTAATCAAATACAGACTAATACCCAATACATCTTGCGATAAAACTGAGGCACTGAGCTCAGCTCAGTTTGCAGGCTGCTGCTGATTTGGTTCACTATCCTAGAAGACAGCCAACTATCTAATCTCCTTGAGCTTTCCTTTTTTTCTGCAGAGTTGGGCACGTAATTCCCGATGACACAATCCAAGCCTTGTGATACTGTGCAGTGCGTCGACACTGACAGTGAACCCCAAGGTAATGGTAAATTCTGTGCTACCTATCTCCTTCTGAAATGCTCAACCAACTGGGCCACATGGCTATTACTGAATACATGCAGTAGAATACTTTTAGTCACAAATTTTAGAGCCCTGTTCTCATCTTGATTCTTAATTTTGAGTCATCTCTCACTTGACTGAGAAACTTATTCAGGAAATAGTTCTAAGAAAAGTACTTAAGTAATTTCTTTCCTGAGCCCTTGAATGACTGCATATAAAAGTCCAAAATTACCAGGATGGAGAAGTCTGAAGCAACCTGATTTTTGTTGCTTGGTACACATTTCTTAATATCGATAGTTATAGAATTGCCTCTATAATCTTATATCATAAGTATTTTGCTATACTAGATGTCACTTAGATTTTGCCTAAAATATGATGAGCACTTTAATATGCAAGTCAAGTTTGTTTCATTCAACTATTTTTCGGCTGAAAAGTTTTCTTCCTTTATGTTTTCTTCATCACTTCTATCATATTGCTCTTACTCATATCAGGAACAATGTATAATTCTAGAAAAGATTTTTGTGTTCTTTGCTCTAAGTATCTATCATCTTTTAGCTCTACTATAGCTGACAAACTTTCAAAACAAGTACTTCTTGGACCACCAAAAAAAGGGATCAGTGTTCCTTTTATAACTCCAGTTTTAAAAATTTAGAAATGTTGTAATATAAGCATTAAAATTTCAAAAGAGTTAAAGTAACTGAAAAGCTTGGACTTGGAATTTCTGAGCACACAGCAAGTTCACTAAGAGTTCATTTAAGTAATGTTGATAAATATGAGATTTACTATTACTTCTCAGTATGTTAAAGTTTCTAAATTAAATGGCTTAATATCACTGTCACTATTAATGGCCACTTAGGTTATCAAACATAGAACAATTTGACACTTTGATCAAAATCTGTAATTTATGATCTAGTTAGGTTTGATAAATCTCTTATTATAAAATAAATTATTTTATCCGTCCTAGAGGAGGTAATTTATTATATAGGTGGATTTTTAATTCCTGCTAAGAAAATCTAAGTAATAAATGTCCTTGCAAATATTGTCAGTCTTGATATATATAGTTATGAGTTCAGCAGTAAAACAAATTAGCAGTCTCTCAATTTCACATCTGCTAACAAGGAGTTTATAGTACTCCGTTTATTTTGCTTTCAAAAAGGAATAACTTATAAGAGACTATATTTATATCCCTATAATTCTTACTGTGATCATTTTCTCTCTGGGCCTTACAGTTATGTAGTAGAAGTAGTTTAAGACATTCTTTAAAGCTAAAGACAAAAGCAGATAATTCAGTATCCAACTGGTGATATAAAGTCCCAGAATTTTACTAGGATAAAATAAATAGTCTTCACAACAAACAGGAAAACTGATAAGGAGTATAAGTTGATATTTTACAACAGTTTGTCCCTGGTGAGTTAAGGCAGCATTTTTTGAAACTTCACTTTGCAAAAAATAAAAACACCTAGTTTTGAAAGACATTAATGGCTATGCTACAAAACAAAATAAGACAACCAAAGAAAACTTCAAAGTGGTAAATATGTATGTGTGTGTGTACATGGAACACTACAGGCTATATCTCACACTTAGAACATTAAATAAAGCTCTTCAAAGTACTGTAATACCAAACCAAAAACAAAAAAAAATTCTTTTTTTAACATTCAAGATCTTTTGTCTTTATGTCCTAAATCTGTAAAGATGTTATTTAACATATTTTCTCTTCACTTCATTTCCATCCTAGGTCTGATTCTTTTTTTTTTTAATTCATGTATAGTTGATTTACAATGTTGTGTTAGTTTCTAGTGTAGAGAAAAGTGATTCAGTTATACATGTATGTATTTTTTCATATTCTTTTCCATTACAGTTTATTACAAAATATTGAATATAGTTCCCTGTGCTATACAGTAGGACCTTGTTGTTTATTTTATATATAGTAGTTTGTATCTGCTAATCACAAACTCCTAATTTATCCCCCTCCTTTCCCCTGCAGTAACCATAAGTTTGTTTTCTATGTCTGTGAGTCCAAAACAAAACCTATTGAACTCAATATTTCTTAAACACATAAGAAAATTTTTTTAATCATATACTCAGTCACTAATAACCTGAGAGTAGTTATTCCATGAAAACATTTGTTCTTAAAAATCTGACCTAAAGATTTTTATACTAATAGTCACATTCAAACTGGACAACTGGGGAGGATCTAGTAAAAGGACTATTTACAAAGGTGTAGATAAGATTAAGGAAATAAGATGTGGTGTATTTTCCAGGGTCTAGCAAACATCAAGGGACCATTACCAGGGACCAAGGAAGGACTGGAAACTGAACACAGAGAGGGTGACTATTATTTGGAGTTGTGACCTTTGGTAGAAGGACCTAGCTAACCTAATGAGACATAGCAAAGAGGAAGCCGAGGCAACAAATAACCAGCTCCACTCTCTTCTCATCATCTGATAACCTACCATTGGCACCCATTGGTCAAATTCAATCAAATCCAGAGAGCAAGAGACCACATTAATTCTGTATATAAAGCGTGGCCTCCTTGGGCACAGAGCAGGATATAAAAAGGTAAAGAGTGGATCTGGACTGGCAAATACCCGGCACACTAATAATACATCTGAGGTCTATTCAATAGGATTTTTTTTCTCTCTTTGGTATGGTATATATTAATTTATTCATTCATTTTTTTCCAACAAAGAGATTACTTTGTTGAAATGTTTGTCAGTATTTATTTGGCTTCTACTACAGTAGGAAAACACAGACACAAGATCCCAAAGGAGCTGACAGACAAGAAGGCACAAGAGAAAGGTAAAAATATAAACTAAAATGCAATTTAATTAGGGCTATAATAGAAGGATAACTAAATTGCTGTAAGTTTACAGGGAAGATAAAGTAACTCTGCCTGGGAAAGCCAAATGGCCACTAGAAAAGAAGTGACATTTGCTTAAACTGAGTAATGAAGGATGAATAGAAGATTTTCCAGGCAGGGTGGCTGATAAAATCAGGGAATGCATCTCTAGCAGAAGGAATAATATATGCAAAGGCAGGGATGTGTAAAAAAGGCATATTTTTTGCAGGGATTGGTAAGAGGTTCTATATTGTTGATTGTGCGGGTCATGTCACGGAGCTGTGGTAGGTAAAACCGGAAGCACTATTACAGTCTTGTAGTAATTCTAGGACTCTGGAATTTATTCTACACCTAAAAACATTTTTTTAAATGCTATTTTAAGTAAGAAATTAGAGATCAGTGTCTGCCTGGACTATAGATAGGATAATAATGGCTCTGCGCCCCAATCCCAAATCAGTTTTACTTATTCCATCCCACTGTTCTGAGGCTACGTGTTGCTCTGATACTGTAGAGGACAACTTTTTTGTTTTCCAGATGATTGCCACATAATCTATTTGATATAATTTTAGGATGTACTATCTGAAATTGTGGCTATTCAAACAGTATAAGAGAGCCTGCTAGAAAAGGACAGCCCAAACAGTTCCATCAGCAGACTTACTTTTTTATTTTTTTTTAACATCTTTATTGGAGTATGATTGCTTTACAATGGTGTGTTAGTTTCTGCTATATAACAAACTGAATCAGCTATACATATACATATATCCCCATATCCCCTTCCTCTTGCGTCTCCCTCCCACCCTCCCTATCGCACCGCTCTAGGTGGTCACAAAGCACGGAGCTGATCTCCCTGTGCTATGCGGCTGCTTCCCACTAGCTCTTTTCCATTTGGTAGTGTATATATATGTCCATGCCACTCTCTCACCTCATCCCAGCTTACCCTTCCCACTCCCTGTGTCCTCAAGTCTTCATCCCAGCTTACCCTTCCCACTCCCCGTGTCAAGTCCATTCTCTACGAGTAGACTTACTTTATGATAAATAGCTATCACTGTGGTTCACTAGATAATAACTGGCAAGAGCAAAACTATGCAAATTCTGCCCTATATGGTTCACATAAGTCCTGAGTGCCAATTTTCATGGAACCTTAAGTTAATTCTTTCTCCAATGCCTTGTTCAACACTTCTCCAATTAACTTTGAAACAAAATAAGATTTCCAATAAAAGACTTCAGGGCACAACCTAACTTGGGGTGACATTTATAAATTACTTCCCCTTCCCTGCCCAATTATGATCTGATCAAACTGTGAATAAACCGTTGTGAATTATTGAATGTAATGAATCAAATAAATAGAAATGTGCGTGTGGGGCATAAAAGTTCTTTCTCCTGAGCTCCTTCTATATTTCTATCTTGTGTGATCTTTCTCAGATCAATCCTTGAAAGAAAATTTCAAAAATAGTAGCAAATGCTTCAGTCCTTTCCCTAAAATATACTTCCTCCAACCAAGGGGTTTTTTTAAGGCTCCTGTTCATCTCTGTCTTGGCCACAAAATAACAAAGTCTTAGGGCCAACACATAATGCTTTTAGATAAACAATATTTTCAAGAAATATGCACCAGAGCACCCTTCACACTCTTAAAGCTCATTTGCATTGTTTGCTTAGCAGCTTTTCTCTACTCCCCTTTTTTGCTTCCACATAGTGAGATCCTTCTCTTGCTTCAATTCTTGATTTAGATATTACCTGTTTTCCTAGCCCTCCAACCCCACCTCCTGTGTGCCTTAGTACCTCTGTCAGTTACAGCACTTAGCACAACAATACTACATTTTTTTTTTTTTCTTGTGGTACGCGGGCCTCTCACTGTTGTGGCCTCTCCCGTTGCGGAGCACAGGCTCCGGAGTCGCGCAGTCTCAGTGGCCATGGCTCACGGGCCTAGCCGCTCCGCGGCATGTGGGATCTTCCCGGACCGGGGCACGAACCCGTGTCCCCTGCATCGGCAGGTGGACTCTCAACCACTGCGCCACCAGGGAAGCCCACAATACTACATTTATCTATCCACATTTCTCACTCCCTTCCTAGACTGTGACTCCTTAAACTCAGAAACTATTTCTAATGTATCTTTGTAATCCCAGAAAGCAGTAAATGAATATGTATATGATAAATTGAAGTGACATTTATCATAAATAGCAACCATTTGAAATAACATGCAATTTATTTTTCTAGTCCTAATCCTACTGCCAAATTCTTACCCCAAGATCAATCAAGAGGAGCACCACTGAAAGAGAACTGGGAGTATGAATCTGATTTGCTCTAAATCATAACATTTCAGAGATTGGAATAAACTTCATCTCAACCCTGAGCTAGTTTCCTGTGTATTGGCCTCAAAACTCTCCTCCAAATAAACTTGCAGCCTGCCACTCATTTCAACTTTGGTTCAAATTTTGACTGCCACACCGGATTGATCCTTAGAAGTACTGGTATGACCCTAAAACTAAAGGATCTTTTCCTTGTTTTTAAAAGTTACACCTTTCAGTTGGAAGTAAGTCAATGACAACCTATCTATCCACTGATTACAAATATAATCTCTGGACAAAACCTGAGAACTCTGAAAAGCAGGTAAGTTGATTGAAAAGCGTGGTCAAAACTTGAAAGTGACCACTTGGTTAATTCCCTGGAGGTTTTTTCCCCCTCATCTGTTACGGGTTGAAGTCTATCCCCCCAAAAGATACGTTGGGGTCCTAATCCCTAGTACCTCAGAATGTGACCGTTATTTGGATGAAGTGTCTTTTCAGAGATAATCGAGTAAAATGAGGTCATTAGGGTAGACCCTGATCCAATAGTACTGATGTTCTTAGAGAAAGGAGAAAATGTGGTCGCAGAGAAACATGTACACAGGAAGAATGCCATGTGAAGATCAGCATTATACTGCCGCGACCAAGGAGCTACCAGAAGCTAGGAGAGAGGCTAGGAACAGATCCTTCCCTGGCACCAGAGGGAGCATGGCCCTGCCAACACCTTAATCTCAAAGTTAAGAGATTAAGTTAAGTTGAAACCTCCAGAACTGTGAAACAATAAATGTCTGTTTTTTTAAGGCACTCACTTTGCGGTAATTTGTTATGGCAGCCCTGCAAACTAAGACGCCATCTTTCCTCTCCTAGTTTTGACTGGAGGATGGCCCAGTTACGAACTCTGCAGTGGACACAAACAACAAAAATGTCAAAGAGAATTCTTTTCTTTCTGAAAAGAGAACAAAGAAAAGGGGAACCTGGAAGTCAAAGACTGTAGGGGGGATTCCTGTGAAGTAGAGAGATGGAGAAGGGAATTCTCTAATTCTGTCTATGATCCAGCACAATTTTCAGGCTCACCCCTTAACATGTATGTTTACATGCACAACACAAACCCAGATTAGCAGAGCATAGGCTATAAGAACCGAATAGTACAAAACATGATCCACTTACCAAAATAAGCCATGAGTGGCAGGCACATGCACAGAACTTAGTGAAAGCAGCATAGCAAAGGTTTGAAAACTGAACTGATATTGTAAATTCCACCAACTGAAAGTGAGATAAAACTGACGGTCTGAACTTATTCTGGTGTAGGTTATTGTCTACAGCAGTTAAGGGGTAGGGGAGGGGGTACAAAAAAACAACATTATCTGGAGGACTAAGGAAAACATGATGTAACATTTAAAATATTATGATAAATATTACTACAGCCAAAAATTGCTCAACATAAATATAACTACAAAATTGATTAACTCTCAGTGGAAAAGACAATCAACTAATTGCAATCCCAAGATGACTTAGATATTAAAATCATCAGCCCAACACTTTAAAGCACCCACTATAACTGTTCATAAAATGTTATCAGAGAGAAATTTAGAATTTGAGAAATGAGAAGCAACAGAAATGGTAAATATTTGGGCAATATTTTTATCTTCTTAAGTTCTTTAAAATATGTATTTTTGATAAAAACAAAATTGTAACATTTTCTGGTGGGTTTTCAATATGTAGCTGTAATATGTATAATTCTAAGAAATGGGGGAGCGTAAAGGGGTCTATATGATTTCAAGCCTTCTACGTTAATTTTTAAAATATATATATTTTTTATTGAAGTATAGTTGATAATTACAATGCTGTGTTAGTTTCAGGTGTACAGCAATGTGTTTCAGATTATATATATGTGTATATATATGTATATATATATATATAAAATCTTATTAGTCATCTATTTTATAAATAGTGGTGTGTATATATTAATCCCAACCTCCTAATTTATCTCCCACCTCCTTTCCCCTTTGGTAACCATAAGTTCGTTTTCTATGTCTGTGGATCTATTTATATTTTGTAAATAAGTTCATTTGTATCTTTTTTTTTTCAGGTTCCACATATAAGCGATATCACATGATATTTGTCTTTCTCTGTCTGGCTTACTTCACTTAGTATGATAATCTCTAGATCCATTAAGCCTTCTACATTTAAATAATAAAATATTAATTCTATGTATACTGTAAAAGATTAGTTCTGTACACTTTATTCCCTAGCACAATCTATTAAAAATATGAAGCAATTAAACCAAAAGGTAGATAAATTAAAATGGTATACCAAAAAACATTGAAATCATCCAAAAGGTGGCAAAAAGGAAGAAGAAAAATAAAACAGAGAAGATGAATAAATATTAAAATGATGCATCTATATACAACCATATCTATAATTACATTGAATAGAAATGGTCTTAAACACGCCAATTAAGAGATAGCACGTGGGGCTTCCCTGGTGGCGCAGTGGTTGAGAGTCCGCCTGCCAATGCAGGGGACATGGAATCGTGCCCCAGTCCGGGAAGATTCCACATGCCGCGGAGCGGCTGGGCCCGTGAGCCATGGCCACTGACACTGCGTGTCCAGAGCCTGTGCTCCGCAACGGGAGAGACTGCAACAGTGAGAGGCCCGTGTACAGCAAAAAAAAAAAAATAGCATGTGAGACTGGATTAATTTTTTTTAATTATATCTACAAGAAACCCACTCAAATATAATGACATAAATAGGTTAAAAGTAAAAGAAGGGAAAATACTAGACAAAGTTCATATTAATACTAGACAAGGTAGAGTTCAAAGGAAAGTATATTAGAATAAAGAGGGACTTGATTTGTTTTTTTTTAAAAAAAAAAGGGGTCCCTCAATGTTCATAGCAGTGCTATTTACAATAACCATGACATGGAAACAACACAAGTGCCCATAAACAAACAATTGGTTTAAGAATATGTGGCATATATACACAATGGAATATTACTCAGCCATAAAAATGAATGAAATATTGCCATTTGCAACAACATAGATGTATCTAGAGAATATTATACTAAATCAGAGAAAGATTATATGATATCACTTATACGTAGAATCTAAAAAATAATACAAATAAATCTATATACAAAACAGAAACAGATTCATAAACATAGAAAACAAACTTATGGTTACTAAATGGAAAAAGAATGGAGGGATAAATTAGGAGTATGGAATTAAAGATACAAACCTGTATATATAAAACAGATAAGCAACAAGAATTTATAGCACAGGGAACTATATTCAATATCTTGTAATAATCTATAATGGAAAACAATCTGAAAAAATGTGTATGTGTGTATATATACGTATATATATATTATATATATATACACATACACCTGTCTATATATTATATATATAATTTGTCAATTTCCTATAAAGTGGTCACATCAGAACTTGTATGCAGAAGCATACTGTAAATTTTTAAAACGTCATATTTTCCTGATGCCTCAACAGCCCCACAAACCTGCTGTGTGAGCACCCGACGCAGGTAACCAGGATGATAAGCCTGTCCTTGCTACTAGGTCCCCTTCTTGCCCTCCATTGACTATGACCTAGTGACATTCAATGCACCAAAGAAATCCCTCACACCTTTTGCTGTGTACTCCACCCTGACCCCCAATAAAGGCACTTGCCCACAGATCCTCCCTCTCTTGGCTCCCATTTGCTTGGCTAAGCCTTCTCCCTAGGAGCTCCTCCCATATGGCCCCCTGCTTCCCTCTTCTAGTACCTGTGAGTATAATAAATCCTTTAATGTCATATGTCTCAGTGTAAATTCTGCAACCGTGTTGGAGTGATCCTTAAAGTCCCCACAAGGGGAACTTACCCCCACCATTTACAACACAAGAAGTTTATAGAGAATTTCTTCATAATCATTCAAAACTGGGAAAAAGAACACTAATATCTTTCAACCAGTGAATATGACATATTAGCAATAAAAATGAACAAATTATTGCCATACAATAGCATAAAATCTGAAATATATTAAGTGAGAAAAACCAGACTCAAAAAGCTACATACTGTATGATTTCATTTATATGACATTCTGGACAATGTAAAACTATAAAGATAGACAATAGATCGCTGTTGCCAGGGATTAAGGTAGGAGAAAGGATTGACTAAATAGAGGCAGCATAAGGAAATAATTTGGGGTGATGGGACTCTTCTATATCTTGATGATGGTAGTTGTTATAGGACTGTTCAAAAATTCTTAGAACTGTACACCAATAAGACTGAAGTTTGTGGGTAAATATAAATTTTTAAAACATGTTAAAATTAAAATTTCAGAATTTTCTATTGTTCTCAGAAGATGAGTGACAGATGGAATTAATAGGATACTGACAAAAAATCTCTACAAACACTTATGACCTCAGAACAGGAAAAAATATATTAAGCCCCTTTGAGATTTTTTAATTTAAATAAGCTTTTTTATATTAAATGTTGACAGCAAGTCAAATCTATTTTTGTACTGCTCTTCCCTACCTTAATACTGTTTGAAAAAAACAGGTGGCAAATTCTAGAGCTGCAAAACTCTTGTGTTCTTAACCAAAAGCAATAATGAAAACAGAACTATAAAAGTCCCACTCTATTTCTAAATGAAAGTTCTTTCTGCTTGTCCCTATTCATTCAAAAGTTCTAAAGAATTTCCCAACTGTTAACTTTCTCTTCTCTCCTAATTAGTACTGTTTTAGCAAAAGCACTAAAAAAAGGAATGGTGAGTTTTTCTTGCCCTAAGGATGAGTCTATCTTCTCCCTCTCCTACCCCCTTGACATGAAAATGACAAAGGAAAAGGGCAAACGGTAGATATGCAGGCTCCACATACAAATAAAAACACAAATTCAAGCAGTCGTATTTTAAAGGTTAAAGGAAAATAGCCAATGTTAATCAATTATTTTATTCAGCTCTTTGCAAATGGTTATGTACATAGTTGCAGCCAGTGTTTACTACAATGAGTGCTTACTATTGTGTATTATAACTGTTCTCTCATTTGAATAAAATAAAAGTATCTCTACTGGGAAAGCAAATTAGGATAATATATTCAGTTGTGATTCTGGCTTTGATATTTGCTGGTTCTCTGGTAGTTCAATGCTGATCTAAAGAGCTTTAAATATGATAAGTGAATGTAAATAAGAGAATCATTTGCACTACCTGGAAGTTGAATTCAAGAAGCTCACTCAATAGTCTAGAAGAGAGTGGACATATGTATACGTATAGCTAATTCACTTTGCTGTACAGCAGAAACTAACAACACTGTAAATCAACTATACTCCAACAAAAATATTAAATTAAAAATAATCTCATTCTATCACATGAAGATGGAAGAAGGAAAATAGTAAATACCTATATTTGTTTTGGTATCTGATCATAAAGCTCTAGTAATACTGCATTAGGCAAAGCTTACGTTTTTACTTACTATAAAATTGCTTCTTAATGATAATAGACCACATAATTTCAACTGAAAAGCGGCTATATAGTCAGTAGTTATTGAAACTTAATGTTTGTCGTTGCTATAGAAATGAAACTACTGGTACTCCAGTAAAGCCCTGACATAAGGCTATAAATGGAGTTTAAAAAAAAACAAACAAACAAACAAAAAGAAAAACAGGGGCTTCCCTGGTGACGCAGTGGTTGAGAGTCTGCCTGCCGATTCAGGAGACGCAGGTTCGTGCCCCGGCGCGGGAAGATCCCACATGCCGCGGAGCGGCTGGGCCCGTGAGCCATGGCCGCTGAGCCTGCGCGTCCGGAGCCTGTACTCCGCAACGGGAGAGGGCACAACAGTGACAGGCCCACGTAACGCAAAAAAAAAAAAAAAAAGGGCTTCCCTGGTGGCGCAGAGGTTGAGAGTCCGCCTGCCGATGCAGGGGACACGGGTTCGTGCCCCGGTCTGGGAAGATCCCACATGCCGCAGAGCGGCTGGGCCCGTGAGCCATGGCCGCTGAGCCTGCGCGTCCGGGGCCTGTGCTCCGCAACGGGAGAGGCCACAACAGTGAGAGGCCCGTGTACCACAAAAAAAAAAAAAAAAAAAGCAAAAACAAAAACTGTGGATAAAATATAGGTCTCCACCATTGCAAAGTTAATGAAATGAGAGATTTACCCAAATTCACCTGTTTTGGCTGCAGTTTGGCACCTCTTGTAACAATTTCCTGTTCCAATGTAAATATCAAGGAGTTTTCAGAAACAGAAGCAGGAATTCCAAGAATATGGCAGTTTAGGGACAGGGAGGGGTGGGGGTGGATTTCAGCCTGAACCGAGGAGAATGGGTCAGAAGACTACTGGGAAAAGAGGAACATAGATTCCTAACTTCTACTTTGGTACTTTTGAGGAAAGGGATAGCCTAATGCCTGAAGATTCCCCACAGGGTCTCACCCTCCTCCATGTTTCCCTAAGCTCACCACCACCACAGATGAATAATGTTAGCCTATTACCCACACCCACTATCTGCTTTGTCTAAGATCAAGGGCTGGGAAGAAAATTGCAGCCAATTGTGAACAGTTTGTGGTATTCAAATTCACATTATTGCTGTGTTTTCCTATATTTGGAAGACTAAAGGAATGCAAGCTTTTATTGAGACACACATCTGATAAGGAAAACACATAATACATAGGAGCTAATGTGGATGTCTTAAGCTTCTAGGTAAGAGTGTCAAATTTGACATTTACTACATTTTTAATGAATTACTAAATAAAATATGCAGTGCTTATTGTCTTTCAACTAATCGCCCCTACAAAGTCTACACAAGTGTCCCCCAAACACACACATATGCATACATACCACACACTCCTTAAAAAGTAACTACTTAGGAATGAAGTTTGAATGTCAGTTGTTGGTCAGTGAAGTAGACAACACTCAAAATTTTCTGTTTCTCTTTCCATTGTATAGATATCACCTTAGTGGTTAAATCATTAAACGTGCAAAGTGAGCACTTACCATGCGCTAAAGCACTGTATTAAGCACTAGAGGAGTTCCAAATCTAGCAGAGAAAATCCTCAAATAATTACACACACATCTTATTGAATTATAGCTGTGACAATGTTAAAGCACTATGTGTAACACAAGCTTGGTTTTTATTCCCTGTCACATCAAAGTGGAATTTTTTTTTTTCTCATGTATAGTCAATAGATCCACAAAGCATGTGCAGGGGGAAAACATCCTATGGCTTCAGATATTTTTCCAACACCTATCTTATAGAAGCATAAGTGTCCCATGGGTTCAATAATAGCTATATGAACATTCCTTCAAGACTCACTTTTATTTGACAGCAGATTGCTGCTGGCGAGCAACTATGGCAAGCATATGAAAACAAACCCTCCAGCTTTTACGGACTCCTTCTTCTAAGCTTATTCTTGGAAATGTCTCTCTGCCCCATATAAAATAGAAATGCAGTCTTCTGTTCCAAATAACAGGATTGTAGTAATGTAATATTTCTAAGATTGAGTCTGCTATGGTCTAGTTTGAGAGTTTATCCAACCCCTAGACTGAGAAGAAAACCAAAAGTCTGACAGGTGGGACTTCATTTGAGTTTCTGAAAGTGTACCTATTGCCCAGGGCCCCTCATACATCTATAGAATATCAATGCAGCCATGAAATCCAAGAGCTAAAAATTCCACATAGCAACACAGAAAAGGAATCTTCCCAAAGAATATAAGCTTCACAAATATGTCTTTGCTAAACTGCTCCATGAGTTTTGCAAATAGGCTCTCCAAACTCCAGAACTTTTTATCATCAGTGTCTATCTGAATTTCTTTCTTTTCCTTCAGGCATACCAACACAGTGGGACTGTGTTACAGTCAATACATCTGTTCAACCAAGGCAGAAGCAGCAATTCAGAGAGAATACCTAACTAAAAGAAACTGTACTTTTACATGATTACCCATGGCTATGTAATGGTGTAAGTTTTATGATATCCATCTTATAGATTTATATTGCTACATGGGATGTCATGTTGAATTATTGCTAGATTAATAAAACTGCAAGACCAGGTTCAAGTGTAAGGTTTATGAAAAGTGTTTATGACAGGATCAGTCAGGCTTCAGGCAGGATTAGACAAACTTTTTACAGTTTGGGATTGAATTGCTTAATGAACCAGTCAGCACTTGATTTTCTGCCTTCATATATTTTTTAAAATGATTCTCAACTATTAATTGTCAGTTTAGATTCCCATAGGTACTAAATATAAACATGTGTGAAACCTAACCCCTCATGAAGGAATGCTATACCGTGTGATTCAAAGGAAAAAAGATCTGAGAAAAACATCAGCCTAACTCTTCAAACATGTTCATGGGATCAGAAACATCATTTTCTCTATGATAAACTTTTAGGACTAAAAACTCACGTTTGGTCATGAGAATGTTCATATCTCCAAACATAAAATTTGAGTTGTTGCTAATGGCTCTTTTTAAGGCAGATCAAAAGCAATTAGCAGGATATTCCCTAACAAGCACTTTTAGAAGTTCTATGACTCTTTCTGGCAACTAAAGTACCCAAATGGCAGAGGGAAATAATACTTTATTACAAGTATTTGAGGACCTAACAAAAATAGTCTTTTGAAAGCACTTAGCATATTGAGTACCAATTAGCTCAGAGAATCCAGAGAAGAGGTGGAATAAGAGAAGTTTTAAAAGATCTTCTAAAGAACAATACATGGGGTAGGGTAGAACTATAACATGCCTTCTTATTACATGGGTTTGGATAAACAGTAGGATAAATAATGTTCCTTAAAATTAGTCATGTGCACACTAGAGAAGTATTTTGTGGGAAAACTGTCCTATATGAAAGTGTTTAATGTATCCTACATCAGTTATATGAAACACTTCCTACATATTTTAAATGTAATATATAGAAAAATCATGAAATTTTTCAAATTAGAAGTATCAAGTCAACATCTTGTAACCAATGGGATATTATTCTATTTCTAGAGCAATTTAGTTATATCAGTGGCTTCAATATACTATATAATTTTATCTTCACAACAAGATGAGGGAATTAAACCTCAGCAAGGTCAAGAGACTCATTCAAGGCCCCAAAGATAGTAAACGGCAGAGCTGAGACTTGAGCATATATCTCTGGACTATCAAATCTTGGTGACTATCAATATCTCCTATGGCTTAGAACTTACAGATCTGTTACTTGAGAAGTTATGCTTAGCCTCAGTTGCTAAGTGAATATGGTTTATCTACCTGGATTTTTACATGGTGAAAAGAGCACTGGGTTTGGGAGTCAAAAAAATTAAATTTATACCCTATTACCACCATTTACTACTCATGGGTAACTCACTTTGCCTTTCCAAACTTCTGTTTCTGCATATATAAGAAAAATTCATAAAATGTAATAACTTATAAAATGTGCTATGAGTCTAATAAGATAATAACTTAAATATGCTGGAAAAGTGTTAGAAATATTAAACCTACATTATTTGTAATTCATCTCCATATCTTCAAAAGCATCTAATAACATGCTTTGCTTGCAATTATCACTTAATTAATGCTTCTAAGTATTCCAGAGTTTTTACACACAAAAGTATCTATGCTATTTTATGCAAACAACTAGATATTTTGAATAATGGTTAAATTCAGTTACAACTTTGCTCTTTGAATGACCATA
The DNA here is from genome assembly GCF_964374135.1 of Grampus griseus. Classification (NCBI taxonomy): domain Eukaryota; kingdom Metazoa; phylum Chordata; class Mammalia; order Artiodactyla; family Delphinidae; genus Grampus; species Grampus griseus. The sequence continues at coordinate 59,321,775 of NC_139018.1, forward strand.
TGAATGTACTGACTACAGTCAGTGACGTAGGCTCTAGTAACAAAGAAGCTTCTCATTTAAATGTACCAAGAGGTTGAAACAAAAACCTGGGTCATTCAGAAACTTACACAATTTTCTCTATAGGGGCATTTTTTTAAAGCCTAGAAAGGAGAAAGCCAAAATATGAATCCAAGGTATAAAAACATGAGAACAAAACATAAATTTGAGAAGGTCTAGAAAAGTTAGGAGCAGAAAAAATTGTAATATCCATACTGCAAGTAAACATTTAATAGTTTGCTTTGTGTAAGTCATCCCACTGAGCCAGTTTCAATCATGATCTCATTTAAATCCCACATAATCCCTGTAGGATAAGTATGATTATAATTCCCATTTCACAGCTGATGCTTCCAGAGGTAAAATGATTTGTTTATACACACACAATAAGAGTGAGCAGAGTGGATACTCTACCTATTTCTATCTATTACACACGAGAGAAGATGGTTTCATTCCCCTGCCATCCCCATGCCTCTCCCTCCAGTCCCTTATTTTCTTCTCTGACCCTGGATTCCTATGGTGTTCTGGCTTTGCACAGTTTCTTCATCCTATCCTCTTCAGAAGTTGTTTTATTACCATATCCTAGTATTATCTACATTATATACTAAATATATGCCTAGTATATATCCACATTATATAGTAGATATATAGAGATATACCTAGTATATACACACCTAACACGTATCCAGTATTATCAGCATTCTTCATACTTCTTTGTTTCATCCAATTAGGGATGCACAGAGTGATAAGGAAAATAAAATGCAATTGTTCTTACCCCAGGCTACATAAACATCCTCTTTCCACCATGATTTGAGGGAAGAGTAGATGATGACCCATCATTCTTTCATGAACTGAATACTTAAGTCCCATTTATTAAGCCCGATACAGGCCCAATCCACCTACAGGGAAAGTCTGCACCAACACATCCATGACCTACACCTGCATTCAGTTCCTCAAACATGCCAACCCCTTTCTTGCCTCGAGACTCTTGTCTGCTAGAAGCCTCTCTTCAACGTCTAGACCTTAGTTTAGAAACTAAACTAGGAAAGGTCTTCCCCAACCTTGCCATGTAAAGAATCTCCCAGTTATTTTCTCTCAAAACAATGTTCTCATTGTAACCTTTCCAAATTTGTAATTGCTTCAAATATTCACCTCTCTGTTATTATAAGAGATCCTGAAGGACTAAAAATTTTCTATTCCACGTGTTGTATAACCACCTCCATCTAGTTCTTAAACAGTTCCAACACTTCACATTAAACCCCTTTCCCATTAAGCAGTTTCTCCTCATTCCTCCTTCTCCCTAGTCCCTGGCAACCACCAATCTTCATTATGTCTCTGCAGATCTATTTATTACAGATAGTTCATATAATTGGAGTCATACAATATGTGACTTTTTATATCTAGCTTCTTTCACTTAGAATGTTTTGGAAGTTCATCCACATTGGGCATGCAGTCTTTGTTCATATTATAAATATTATTCCATTTTATGTATGTGTATACCACAAATTGTTTTTCCATTACTCTATACATGTCCAAGATGGACATTTTACTGTGTCCATCTTCTGGCTATTGTGAATAGTTATGGTTATGTAATTTTTAAAGAAATATATTAGAGACACATACTGAAGTATTTCGAGGTTAAATGATGTCTAGATTTTGCTTTAAAATACCTCGGCCAAATAAACCCAAACTGGATATAGATGAAACAAGACTGAAAAAAATTTTGAAAATTACTGAAGCTGGGAGAAGAGTACAGAGGGGTTCATTATACTAATTTCTCTACTTTTATATATGGTTGAAAAACTCCATAATTGAGTGGGTTTTTTTAAGTTTGGAAAACAGAATCTGAATTAGACTCTTTTGGGGTTTTTTTGTTTTTTTTTTTGCGGTACGCCGCGGGCCTCTCACTGCTGTGGCCTCTCCCGTCGCGGAGCACAGGCTCCGGACGTGCAGGCTCAGCGGCCATGGCTCACGGGCCCAGCCACTCCGCAGCATGCGGGATCCTCCCGGACCGGGGCACGAACCCACGTCCCCTGCATCGGCAGGCGAACTCTCAACCACTGCGCCACCAGGGAAGCCCAAACTCTTTTGTTTTTATAATATATTCTAAGAGTACTCCCTCTCATCCCCATTCCCCTCAAAAAATGTCGCATGCCTAATGAGTGCCATGGCTGGCTAGGGGAGGAAAGTAGTCTGGAAAGTTAATACTGACTAAAGCCCACTGAGAAAATAAGATTAAAAATAATTTCTTCTCCATGCAGAAAAACTCTCCTCAAAGGTAGGAAAAAAAAATTATCATTGAATAAGCATTAAGCCAGAATGTGATGTACATCACAGGCAATCCACTAAGAGATTACAAAGATATATATAAGTCTCACCCTTCATAGAGTCAAGCACATATGATTCATACATGCTCAAGAGAAGCAGTAACTAGTCCTCAAGTAAGTTGATTTGACAGCCCCATTGTCATACAATAGTTCATCTCAAATTCACTTGGTAGTTGGGGTGACCATCTGTGTTAGTTAATTGGCTTAATCCAAAAGAAAAGATAACTTCTCATATCTTTATGACGAGAGGAAGTTTTGCCACTTGGAGGAAGAGGCCACCAAAGTTAAGCTCCTACCCCCTCACAGAGACTGGAAGATAGGGTGATATCTTTCTGGATTGTATTTCAAAGATATAGTTCCCAGTCCCTGGTTAGAGGCTTATTTAGCTTTTTTTTAAAAGTTTACATACATTTTAAAGAGATGGAGAATGAAGTTACAAGTTTTCTAAAGTAAATGTTCTAAGAAAAAACTGGGGGTGGGGGTTACTTCTTTATTTTCAACAGGGAGAATTAAGCCTGTTATTTTTCATTTGTATTTACTACTACAAGCCCTTTGTAGTAGAAAAAGACATTAAAAAAAAGCAGAATATCTCATTATAAATCACCACTATGTGCTTTATTCCCAAATTATATGTAATATCAGCTTATATAAATGAATATATTCAAATCAAGTAATAAGTCTATAGTTTACATGACATGCAGGTGACAAAGTGCAATGGAGCAGATCTCAAATATTGGTATACACTTGAATCACCTGGAGATTTTGTCAAAACACAGATACTGACTCATTAGGTCTAGGGTGAGCCACAGATTCTACATTTTTTTTTTATACAGCAGGTTCTTATTAGTTATCTATTTTACACAAATTAGAGTATATATGTCAATCCCAATCTCCAAATCCATCCCACCGGCACCACTTTCCCTCATTGGTGTCCATACGTTTTTTCTCTACATCTGTGTCTCAACTTCTGCCCTGAAAACCAGTTCATCTGTACCATTTTTCTAGATCCCACATATATGCGTTAATATACGATATTTGTTTTTCTCTTTCTGACTTACTTCACTCTGTATGACAGTGTCTAGGTCTATCCACGTCTCTACAAATGACCCAAATTCGTTCCTTTTTATGGCTAAGTAACATTCCATTGTATATATGAACCACATCTTTATCCATTATTCTCTCCATGGGCATTTAGATTGCTTCCATGACCTGGCTATTGTAAATAGTGCTGCAATGAACATTGGGGTGTATATGTCTTTTTGAATTACGGTTTTCTCAGTGTATGCCCAGTAGTGGGATTTTTGGGTCATATGGTAATTCTATTTTTCGTTTTTTAAGCAACCTCCATACTGTTCTCTATAGTGGCTGTTATCAATTTACATTCCCACCAACAGTGCAAGAGGGTTCCCTTTTCTCCACACCCTCTGAGGCATTTGATGTTTGTAGATTTTCTGATGATGCCCATTCTAACTGGTGTGAGGTGATACCTCATTGTAGTTTTGATTTGCATTTCTCTAATAATCAGTGATATTGAGCAGCTTTTCACGTGCCTCTTGGCCATTTGTATTTCTTCTTTGAAGAAATGTCTATTAATGGTCTTCTGCTCATTTTTGGATTGGGTTGTTTGTTTTTTTAATACTGAGCTGCATGAGCTGTTCATATATTTTGCAGAGTAATCCTTTGTCCATTGATTCATTTGCAAATATTTTCTCCCTTTCTGAGGGTTGTCTTTTCATCTTCTTTATGGTTTCCATTGCTGTGCAAAAGGTTTTAAGTTTCATTACGTTCCATTTGTTTATTTTTGGTTTTATTTCCATTACTCTAAGGGGTGGGTCAAAAAAGATCTTGCTGTGATTTATGTCAAAGAGTGTCCTGCCTATGTGTTCTTTCCTCTAAGATTATAGTGTCCAGTCTTACATTTAGGTCTTTAATCCATTTTGAGTTTATTTTTGTGTATGGTGTTAGGGAGTGTTCTAATTTCATTCTTTTACATGTAGCTGTCCAGTTTTCCCAGCACCACTTATTGAAGAGGCTGTCTTTTCTCCATCGTATATCCTTGCCTCCTTGGTCATAGTTTAGTTGACCACAGGTGCATGGGTTTATCTCTGGGCTTTCTATCCTGTTCCATTGATCCATATTTCTGTTTTTGTGCCAGTACCATACAGTCTTGATTACTGTACCTTTGTAGTATAGTGTGAAGTCAGGGAATCTGATTCCTCCAGCTCCATTTTTTTCCCTCAAGACTGCTTTGGCTACTCGGGGTCTTTTGTGTCTCCATACAAATTTTAAGATTTTTTTGTTCTAGTTCTGTAAAAAATGCCATGGTAATTTGACAAGGATTGCATTGAATCTCTAGATTGCTTTGGGTAGTACAGTCATTTTCACAATATTGATTGTTCCAACCCAAGAACATGGTATATCTGTCCATCTGTTTGTGTCCTCTTTGATTTCTTTCATCAGTATCTTATAGTTTTCCAACTACAGGTCTCTGACCTCCTTAAGTAGGTTTATTCCTAGGTGTTTTATTCTTTTTGTTGCAATGGTGAATGGGATTGTTTCCTTAATTTCTCTTTCTGATCTTTCATTGTTAGTGTATAGGAATGCAAGAGATTTCTGTGCATTAATTTTGTATCCTGCTACCTTACCAAATTCATTGCTTACCTCAAGTAGTTTTCTGGTGGCATATCTAGGATTATCTGTGTCTATTATCATGTCATCTGCAAACAATGACAGTTTTACTTCTTTTTTCCAATTTGTGTTCTTTTAATTTCTTTTTCTTCTCTGATTGCCGTGGCTAGGACTTCCAAAACTATATTGAATAATAGTGGCGAGAGTGGACATCCTTGTCTTGTTCCTGATCTTAGAGGAAATGCTTTCAGTTTTTCACCATTGAGAATGATGTTCGCTATGGGTTTGTCATATATGGCCTTTATTATGTTGAGGTAGGTTCCCTCTATGCCCACTTACTGGAGACTTTTTATCATAAATGGGTGTTGAATTTTGTCAAAAGCTTTTTCTGCATCTGCTGAGATGATCATATGGTTTTTATTCTTCAATTTGTTAATAAGGTGTATCATGTTGATTGATCTGCATATATTGAAGAATCCTTTCATCCTTGGGATAAATCCCACTTGATCACGGTGTATGATCCTTTTAACATGTTGTTGGATTCTGTTTGCTAGTATTTTGTTGAGGATTTTTGCATCTATATTCATCAGTGATATTGGTCTGTAATTTTCTTTTTTTGTAGTATCTTTGTCTGGTTTTGGTATCAGGGTGATGGTGGCCTTGTAGAATGAGTTGGAGAGTGTTCCTTCCTCTGCAAATTTTTGGAAGAGTTTGAGAAGGATGGGTGTTAGCTCTGTCCCTAAATGTTTCATAGAATTCACCTGTGAAGCCATCTGGTCCTGGACTTTTGTTTCTTGGAAGATTTTTAATCACAGTTTCAATTTCATTACTTGTCATTGGTCTGTTCATATTTTCTATTTCTTCCTTGTTCAGTCTTGGAAAGTTGTACCTTTTTAAGAATTTGTCCATTTCTTCCAGGTTGTCCATTTTATTGTAATAGAGTTGCTTGTAGTAGTCTCTTATGATGCTTTGTATTTCTGTGGCGTCAGTTGTAACTTCTCCTTTTTCATTTCTAATTTTTCTGATTTGGGTCCTCTCCCTCTTTTTCTTGATGAATCTGGCTAAAGGTTTATCGGTTTTGTTTATCTTCCCAAAAAAACAGCTTTTAGTTTTATTGATCTTTGCTATTATTTTCTTTGTTTCTATGTCATTTATTTCTGCTCTAATCTTTATGATTTCTTTCCTTCCACTAACTTTGTTCCTCTTTCTCTAGTTCCTTTAGGTTAGATTGTTTATTTGAGATTTTTCTTGACTCTTGAGGTAGGATTGTATTGCTATATACTTCCCTCTAAGAACTGCTTTTGCTGCATCCCATACATTTTGGATCATCATGTTTCATTGTCATTTATCTCTAGGTACTTTTTGATTTCCTCTTTGATTTCTTCAGTGACCTCTCAGTTATTTAGTAATGTATTGTTTAGCCTCCATGTGTTTGTGTTTTGTACATTTAATTCCCTGTAATTTATTTCTAATCTCATAGCGTTATGGTTGGAAAAGACGCTTGATATGATTTCAATTTTCTTAAATTTACCGAGGCTTGATTTGTGATGCAAGGTGTGATCTATCCTGGAGAATGTTCCATGCACACTTGAGAAGAAAGTGTAATGTGCTGTTCTTGGATGGAATGTCCTATAAATATCAATTAAATCTATCTGGTCTATTTTGTCATTTAAAGCTTGTGTTTCCTTATTTTCTACTGGAGGATCTGTCCATTCGTGTAAGTGAGGTGTTAAAGTCCCCCACTATTATCATATTACTGTCTTTTATAGCTGTTAGCAGTTGCCTTATGTATTGAGGTGCTCCTATGTTGGGTGCATATTTATTTATAATTGTTATATCTTCATCTTGGATTGATCCCTTGATCATTATGTAGTATCCTCCCTTGTCTCTTGTAACATTCTTTATTTTAAAGTCTATTTTATCTGATATGAGTATTGCTACCCCAGCTTTCTTTTGATTTCCATTTGCATGGAATATCTTTTTCCATCCCCTCACTTTCAGTCTGTATGTGTCCCTAGGTCTGAAGTGGATCTCTTGTAGACAGCATACATATGGGTCTTGTTTTTGTATCCATTCAGGGAGCCTGTGTCTTTTGGTTGGAGCATTTAATCCATTCACATTTAAGTAATTATAGATATGTATGTTCCTGTTACCATTGTCTTAATTGTTTGGGGTTTGTTTTCGTAGGTCCTTTTCTTCTGTTGTGTTTCCCACTTAGGGAAATTCCTTTAGCATTTGTTGTAGAGCTGGTTTGGTGGTGAATTCTCTTAGCTTTTGCTTGTCTGTAAACCTTTTGATTTCTCTGTCAAATCTGAATGAGATGCTTGCCAGGTAGAGTAATCTTGATTGTACGTTCTTCCCTTTCATCACCTTAAATATATCATGCCATGCCCTTCTGGCTTGGGGAGATTCCACACTTCTAACAAGTTCTGTTAGAAAAGCCCATACTGCTGACCTGCTACCATGGATTGAGTATCAGGGCTCTATATCAGTTATTCTCAAAGTTAACCCCCCAAACCAGCAGCATCCACTTCACCAGGGAACTTGTTAGAAATGTAAATTCCTAGGCCTAGCCCCAGACTACTGAATCAGAAACTACAGCTGACTCTTGAAAAACATGGGTTTGAACTCTTGGGTCCACTTAAACTTGGATTTTTCTTCAATAGAATGTACAGTAAGGTCTGCAGTTGGTGGGACCGGTGGGTTCCAAGGGCCAAGTATAAATTTTATGTTGATTTTTAACTTCCTGTTGGATTGGCACCCCAAAATCCAGCCTTATTCAAGGGACACCTTTATTCTGAATTGTAACAAGCCCTTCTGATCAGTATGGCATATGGGATAATGTGATAACTCCTGCTGTAGATTAATGGTTCTCAAATTTAGAATGTACATTGGACTCATCCGAAAACATATGCCTGCATCCACCCCCAGAGATTCTGATTTAATTGGCATGGGGCAAAACATAGGAGTTTTAACGTCTCTCCAGGAGATTATAATATGCAGCAAAGTTTGAGCACCACTGAACTAGAATGTAAGCTCTACAGAAGTAGGCATTTGGTCATTGCTGAATCCCAAGTGCCTAGAAGAATGTCTGGCACTAGTTGACATCTCATTAATATTTACTGAATGAATAATGAATAAAACGATGAGAAGAAAAATAATCCCCTGAGTTACTTTAAAAACAGTTTGCTTTATGATAACAGAGGAAATCTGTCATCTCTTGAATGGGAAATCTGTTTTCAGCTCAGAACACAACGTAGACATGAACTTTTTCACCAAAACATATTTGAAATACTCCCTCATCATCACAGCAACATTTTGAAGCCAGAAAACTAGACTCAACACTTGAAGATTTAAAAAGAAAGTCAGAATGAAACTAAATATAGCTATTAAATATAACAGAAAACAGAGGAGATGTAATGCTGTAGTATAGAAACAAATAAAAGCTTAGGAGCTGAAACTTTGAATAATTGCTTTGCAGACAAAGTAGGATTCTAGATCAAAGCAAAATAGAAAACATCTTCTGGTCACCCTAGTTAAAAGTTCCTAAGTGAAGGAAAAAATTGATGTGAGAACTCCACAGCATAGTATTCACAGGAGTTGTATGCAAGCATGTACTGAGTTAATGTGTAGCAAAATATGTAATTTTATAGGGAAGACTCAATCATACTCAATTTCAAAACAGAACATTACTGCAACATTAACTTTTCACTGCACTGTGTGAAAGGAATACACATCAGTTTTTGTTGGGATATAGCAACAACAACAAAACAGGCAAGGGGTATGCATACTTTATGAGACCTTCATTTGTTAATTTCAAACTTCTCTGCACTAACTCATCACTCTACTGTACTCAGGTCAAACCTCTGCAGAATGTGCAACACTAAATTAAAAGAGTTCCTCTCCCAAATCAGTTTCTCAAGGAATGTCTAATTCAAAATTCAAACCACCAAGGGGTTAACCTAAGGCTTTCTCCAAGTTCCCACAATACTTATAGAAATTAAGGCAAGGCTGCCAAAATATAGAGAATCAGCTGCTGAGGCCCAAAAAATTAAGTACAGGAACTTAATCCCAGAGAAGTCAGTGACTGGGAAGAGAGATGTGAAACAGGGACTCATTTTTTGAAACAGAGTTTTAAATGGGATATTGTGCATAAAGAAAAAAAAGCCAAGTTCCAGGCTTTAGGATTAAGGTACAAAATCAGAGTAAAATAAGCCAAAATGATAAATATGTTGAGCTACTTACACTTAAATTTCTTGAGCTTCTCTTTATTAAGGCTCTACTGTTCCCAAGGCTAGAGGCTGTAGAGACTGAAATTTCCATTTAAAGGTAAGTGGTCACAGCTGTGAGGGCCATGCAGGAAAGGGAAACTACACAACACATGATTATTTCCATAACTTCAGGGTAATATAAAATAGTCAAAAAAGATTCAAAAAGATCTTTAAGGGAAAATTAAATAGAACAAAAATTGAAGGCTGTAAAATAGTTCACTGTAAATATGTGAGAATTCTCTATACAGAGAGGTAATATCATACATTTTATGTAAGACCTAATATTAGGAAAACCCAAAAAACATAAATCACTTTCAAGCCTTTAAAAAAAAATTCCCGCAGTAGAAATATTTGTTATTTTTCTCCATGTATTGTTATCTTTTGCATTGAATTTTTTTCTGTTTAACTTTTCTTCTTCATAACTCAATATACAAACACTGAACATAAAAAGTCACAACTCCTGCAATATCTTGTTATCAAAAACCTATTATTTTCAAGGAGGTAATACAAGCTCTATGATTCAGAAAGGAAATTCACATCCAAAGGTTTTATAGAGAAAAATAGGGCCAGACGAGCATTTTCCCAATGAGCAGCTATACTTGATGCCTAAGCATCAAACCAGATTAAGAAGGAATAGAATGGATTTCCAAGAGAAGAAGGCAGAGAGCAAGGTCCGAGGTAACATGTAGAAAAAGAGGCTTTCTACACTTGGCCTGATTAGGTGTACCCTGTTTGGTGTGGGAGTCCCCGGAAGAAGGGGCAGCACCCAGAGAATAGTATTTAAGTGTTCGTTGCAGCATAGGCAGGTTGCTTGATGTTCTACAAAACACCCACAGTTATAACAGTAACTCAGCCAAATACGTAAAACTTGAAAAAATGGAATATTTAAGTTCTTCTTAGAAAAAAGAACACAAATTCATCATTCATCAATGTGGTCCAAAGGTGTATTTTATAGACTTTCAGGAAAGAACATGATATGGGTGTAAGTTCCCATCCTGCCCCAGGTGTCATTGGACCCTGCCCTGGCCCCCACTTCCCATCTCCAGAAATAGACTTAAATATAGAAACAGGTGAAATTATATGTCAACACTGGACTCTAGAGAAAAACACTGCCTACATGCCTCAAACTTTTAAACAGTTCTGCTAAGAAAGTTTCAGATACACCAACACATTTAAGAGTTGTTGCAGACACCATGTTGCCTATTAATTTTTTTCTTCATCTTCACTCTAGATGGCAATGTGGCCAGCTTAAAAAACATACAATAACAAAACCACCCTCCCAACCACCCTCTCCTTATAGGCAGAAGTGGCAATGTGACCTGTTGTTCTGGCCAATAGACTGAAGCAGAAGTGTATCGAGGATTCGTGGAAAAGTCTTGCTTTCCCTCCCATTTCGATTGCTTCTTCTCTGGCCTGGAGTATATTTTTGTGACTTTCACTGGGCTCAGCCCAAGCCCAAAAATCTTTGAGTGGCCTACACTACAGAGCACTTATAAAGTTCCACTTCTTCAAATTATTAGTGCTAAGAAAACATAGGGGAAAAGCTTTATAACATAGGATTTGGCAATGATTTCTTGAATATGACACCAAAAGCACAAACAAAAGAAAAATAGATAAGTTAGACCATCAAAATGAAGAACTTTTGTGCTTCAAGGGACACTATCAATGGACTGGGAAGAAAATCCATAGAATAGAAGAAGATATCTGAAAATCATATCTGATAAGGGATTAATATCTGGAATACAGTTGACTGTTGAACAACGTGGGGTTAGGGGTGCCAACCATCCACACAATCAAAACTCTGCATATAACTTTACAGTTGGCCCTCCATATCCACAGTTCTGCATCCACGATTCAACTGACCATAGATCATGTGGTACTATAGTACATATAGTGAAAAAATCAGCAGATAAGTGGACCCACACAGTTCAAACCTGTGTTATTCAAGGGTCAACTATATATAAAAAACTCTTACAACTCAATGAAAATAAACTATCAGATTGAAAATGGGCAGAGGACTTGGATAGACATTTCTCCAAAGATAATATCAGTAAGCACATGAGAGATGCTCAACATCACTAATCATTAGTGCAACGAAAATCAAATCAAAACCACAAGCTATCACTTCACACCCATTAGCATAGCTATTATAAACACACACACACACACACACACACGCACATATATAGAAAATAAGTGTTGGTGAGGATGTGGGGAAATTGGAACCCTTCTGCTTTGCTGGTGGGAATGTAAAATAGTCCAGTCACTATAGAAAACAGTACTGAGGTTCCTCAAAAACAATAAACATAGAATTACCATATGATCCAGCAATTTCACTTCTGGGTGTATATTTCAAAGAATTGAAGTAGGGATTCAAAAAGATATTTGTATACCACTATTCATAGAGGCATTATTCATAATAGCCAGAAGATGGAAACAACCCAATGTCCATCAACGGAATGGACAAACAAAACACATTATCTATAAACAATGGAATATTATTCAGGCTTAAAAGGAAAGAAATTTTGACACCTGCTAAAACATGAACTTTGAAGACATTATGCTTAGTGAAATAAGCCAGACACACAAATATCGTATGAGTCTACTTATATAAGGCACATAGAAGAGTCAAATTCATAGAGACAAAGTACAATAATGGTTAAAAGGGGCCGGAGGGAGGGGGAAACAGGGAGTTACTGTTTAATGGGCACAGAGTTTTGGTCTGGGATGATGAAAATGTTCTGGAGATGGATAGTGGTGCAAGGTGAATGTACTTAATGCCACCGAATTGTAGAATCAAAAATTATTAAAATGGTAAATTTATTGTATATATTTTGCCACATTAAATCTTTTTTTAAATTGTGAGTGCTAGACCTTAGTAGGTCACATTAGATGCCCCAAATTTCATTCTCATTCATGCCTTAATCTTTGTGCCGGGCCAACAGAGAGAGCTGTACCAACATTTTCACAAATAAAGGGAACAAATAACTGTGTTATAGCTATAATGTCTTAGGTTAAAAAAAAATGCCCTTCCTAACCCTCTCTTAAAAGAAAACACACAAGGCTTGTAATTAACTGTGACCATCCACATTTAAGTATTCATTTTAATTTTTCAGTGTGATTGTAGTAATAGATGAATTTTAACAGTATGACCAAAAACTTATTTAGACTTAGGTCTCATAAACTTAATTAAATTGATAAGATACTATACTCTCCGTACTAGAAAATGCCAATGATCTGTTTGACTTTCTCATAAAATATTATCTTGTCTTTGTTTTTCATTTTTAAATTATACTATTAAGAACAAAGAAATCATCCAACACATTTTCACTGAGAAGTTTGGGTGAAAGCTTAGAACTATCAGAAACTATTACCACAAATGGAGCCTGGCATTTCAAAAGAAAAAGATTTGATTTAATTTAATTTCAAAAGATAAACTGAAATAGAAACTAAGGAGATGGAAACCTTGTAATCCTACTGAAACAAAGGAAGGGCTTTTCATAGTAATTAGTTTCACTTTTACTGTACTGCATTGTGAAGAGAAACATTATCTGTACACCTAGCAAATGTGAGAGAAGGGAAATCAGTGTGCAAGTTGGAAAGATGTTCGAGAAATTCACATGAGCTATTTCGAGAACTGAAAAACTAGGCTTTCTTTGATGTTCCTGAAAATGTAATTCTAAAGAGTAGGCTTCAAATTTTAAAAACTTCTATGTTCATAACCAGCATAAATGCTTACATAAATTCCTCCCAAATTTTCTTCCTTTACTCTTTATTTCTTAGTGATGCTCATGGGGATTTTTTTTTTCCTTAAAAGCAACCAAATCCACCGGGGTACTACAGTCACAGTCAAAAGTCAGGGGTATTCCTGGCATGGTTCCTGCTTTAACTTGAAGCGGAGACAATCACATTACGTGAAGCTCTTCACCATCCTTTCTGCCAGTCCATTTTGGCAGAGGTCTGTCTAAGCAAAGGAGATCAGAAGGAATCTTTTGTCCAAAAGCAGCATGAGGATGACAATACGAATAAGGGGATTTGTGAGGAAGCGGAAGGATAATTTCATCTGTTACTCTAACACCAAAGATTGAAAGTAGTGAGGGTTGCCGAAATCTGAAGTATATTAGTTTTTTAAATTCCCAAAATATCCACTTTTGAGATGCAATTAAAAGGGAGCTAAAAGCCACCCTATGCCCTAGACCCAGGAAAGCAACTGGAGTTGAAAAAATTGTAGTCATTTTTCAACTGTGTTTTAAAATACTATACTTGTCTTTAGACACCAAATATTCAAGTTAACTTCTTTAATGTTTTTCTTTTCTTCTGCTTACATGGAAAAAGTGATGACACAAGTAAAGATTCACAGATAGGAGAACATCCTAATATTTTATTGCGTAAGAGACTGAGAGCAAATCGTTTCTTTTAAGAGGGAAAGGACATGGTCTTAATCAAAGTGACCCCCTAGGCCATATTATATCAAGTTCTAAAATTAGATAATCTAATGATATCTATATTTCATAGTGATTAGTGGGTTTGAAATGGTTAAACAGTAAGACATAGGAAATATAACAGCATCCAGAAGATGATACAGGCACCCAAGCAAGGAACAGAAGAGGCATGTGGAAGCACACAACAGGGGAAAGACAATTTGAGGATGTGCTGGAGGCAAACAAAAACTTCCACCAAAAGCCAACTGTATGAAGACTGTCCTGACAAATGGAAGTGAAATATGTCCCAAAGCAGAACGGAAGAGGGCAGAAACAGTAAGGACAAAGGTGATGATCAGCAGAACATCAAGACGAATGGGGTGGGGACTTCCCTAGTGGTCCAGTGGTTAAGACTCCACACTTCCATGGCAGGGGGCCTGGGTTACATCCCTGGTCGGGGTACCAGAATCCCAGATGCTGCACAGTGTGGCCAAAAAAAAAAATGAGTGAATAAAAAAAAAATGAATGGAGTGTACCCTACCAAACTATTATGATCCATATTCTATGTCCACAGTGTGAAAGATCAAGGAGCAGCCTTTAATAATAGCCACCATTTAACAAAATGCCTACCATGTGCCCAACACTGTCCTAAGTGCTTTACATACATTTCGTCATTTTATCCTTAAAACTATCCTGCAACATTGGCATTTTTTAGCCCATTTTATAGAAAAGACAGTGAAGTTTTGAAGTACTTAATGAATTTCCTATCAGCTAGTGCTACCACCGCTTAGACTCAGTGATCTGACTTCAACATCCCGGATTCTCCCAGGATATCATGCTACTCTTTAGAGAGTAACACTAGAGCAATATTTTGCCTGTACAGTAGTGTGACATGTTACATTTCCACATTTTAAAATCCATTAAGTATACTTCTTCTCTTGAATAGAGTAGTTGTGACAAATTAAGGACACCATTGCAAAGTGAAAAAATCTTATTTTGAGAATTTTTAAAATTTAATATCCTTCCAATCAAAGGAGAGAAAATCCCTAAGAAGTATTTTAGATGTAGAAAATGGAGAGAAAAATTATTCTACCCCCTTTAAGAAACCTGAAATAGTTTTGCTGCTTCTCTTCCTTCCCCCACCCTCTCTGACACTTTTAACGATCAATGTGAGAATTAATTTCATTTTTCATTATAATTCCTTGGAGATCTTCTTCAACAAAACAAAATAGTCCACATATTAGAGAAAACAAGTGTTTCCTGATGTCACTTGTTAATAGAGAAAAATTTTGAAAACAAGTTTTTTACCTACAGAAACTGAAAAATAGTCATTTTTTTGATAGACATGGGTCAGATTTGATTCATTGGCAGACAATGACTTTCTCAATTAGGTTAATAACAAACATTTTCCATAAATTTTTAATTTAATTTTGTTCATCTAAGGTCAAAATTATATTTAGAGTACATGATATGATAAAAGCATTTTATCAAAAATATGGTAGGGGCAAAGGTGTAACAATAGTTCCCAATGCTTTTGAACATGTACAATAAACAAGGTACCACTAGTTACAGCTATATTTAATAGCCGTTTAATCAGTCTTGATAAATTATATTTTGAAAACCTTCCAGAAACAGAAAATGAATACTCCTAATGACTGAGTGACTAATACTTTTGTACGTCACTTCTTGGCTTTCAAAAAGAAAAAATGAAAAGAACTGAAGCAGAACCTCATCAAATTGTCAGCCAATTGTCAATTTAAAAATAAATTATAATGATGGATCACTGTGTGATATTTAGCATATAACCAGGAAGGAGTTCAAAGAACTGAATGACCCACTATGTCAGTCAGAGTCCAGTCAAAAAGAAAAACCAAACTAGACATTTCAAATAGGAGATTGGAGATTTAATACAGGGAATTCGTTTCACTGTTGTCAAAGCTACTAGGAAAAAAAAATAAAAAAACTTGATGTAACTCAGAGATAACTGCAGGAAGCAGCTACAACCTCAAGGGCTGGGGGAATAAAGGGGAAGAGGTAGGTCTACCAAACCCCCAAAAGAGGGGACCCATACAGCTGGTGCACAGATCTTTGAGGAAGAAGGGCTACTCTGCAACCACTGTGGAATCTCCAAGGAGGAGAAGGGCACAGCAGGGCTGCTTCTGAGAGGATCAAAAGAAACTAAAAGAACAACCAACTGCAGCTGGAGAATCACTGAGAAGTACAGAGAAAACAAGAAGAAATTACCCTTTTCCCTCTTCTTGCCTTCTAGTCTCCCCCTAGAATCCAGCAGGCAGAGGGGTCTGGGAAATGCAGCACAGTAAGTCCCCTATATATGAACGTTCAAGTTGCGAACTTTCAAAGATTCGAATGTACGTTCGCATGTCCAATCAAGTAGATTAGTTAACATATCTGGTGTACATTGTCACGTGCGTGCATCCCCTACAAGTGGTTGTGCTTTTGTGTACTTTAATGTGCAGTACTGTATAGAGTACAGCAGTACAGTATCTTTATTTCAAGCCCAAGATGTCTGGAAGCAAGCGATTTTCTTTGAGGCGGCACTGTTAGTTTTTGAGGCACAGGACCCGAGTGTAGAATGGAACACGAAGGTTGCAGTAGCTGTTCAGAATGCCATCCGGTGCTACCGTGTCATCTATGACAACAAAAAAAGAGCTACTACCCAGACATCACTGGATCGTTTTTTCAAGAGGGTAGATAGAATTGAATCCAGCAAGGAACCAGAACCTGTGCCATCACCATCAGGCGTGAGTGAGATTGCAGCTTGTCCTCTGTCTCCTTATTGCTGACAATCCTTCAGCTCTACCATCTCCCACCTCCCTACTTCCTCCAGTCACTAACTCTTCTTGCCTGTTCACTTGATGTCAGCCCCTGTATGCCAGCTGCTGTACTGTACTACTGTACTTTTCAAGGTACTGTACTATAAGATTTTAAATGTTTTCTTTATTTTGTGCATGTTTTTTATGTATTGGGTCGGCCAAAAAGTTCGGTCAGGTTTTTCCATAAGAGGTATGAAAAACCTGAATGAACTTTTTGGCCGACCCAATATAATTTGTGTGAAAAGTTTTATAAACCTATTACAGTCTAGTACCATATAGCCGATTGTGTTAGTTGGGTACCTAGGCTAACTTTGTTGGACTTATGAACAAATCGGACTTACGAATGTGCTCTTGGAATGGAACTAGTTCATATGTAGGGGACTTACTGTATTCTGAATTGAATCCCCTGCATCCCACAGAAGAATAGAGGAGAGCAAGTTTAGGAATAAGAAACAATAGTAAATAAATAGCACTTGCTGCTATAACAAAACTCTATTCCAATTTACTTTTTAATATGAACTAGGTTCTCAGTTGTCACATCTACAGAAATAAAAATCAGAAATTAACATTTCTTCTTTTATCAGTAATATTTATTCACAGGTATATGAACTAATTAGGGAAATTAACTCACTAAGAAATGTGTTTCCAATAAATATTTTAGAATAGCAATTATTTACCAAATTGGTCATTTTTTATGCTGCTTTGATCAATTGGGAACTGATAATTTAATGATGACTTCATCCAGAAAAAGAAAATTTAACATTTAGAACCCTATTGCCACTGGAAATTTAATTTCAACTTATATACATATTTTGTTTGCAGAAAATTATTAAGAGTAATGAATGAAACACTTCCAAGCATAAAAATATATTACCTTAGGGGGGGAAAAAAAAAACTGGGGGACAAATGGAATGGAATACAAGTTCAAAAAAGGAAGAGAAATAAAAAATTGACTATGGAAGTAAAAATGAATGTTTATACATTTTTTAAATTATGGTTTATCAATAATTTACTGTATTTAAATTTATTGGATATATTTATAAACATGTATGGACACAAATTTTGAGTTTGAATTGACAATTTGGATTGTCAATATTTACAAAATTTGGAAGTTCTATCATTTGCAGCTATGTAAAATTACAATGACAAATTTAGGCGTCAACTTAAATTTGGATGGGAGAATACATAGTTTGTTTTTAAATTATTTTAGAAGGTAAACTAGGAAAAAGGTTCAAAAACTACAGAAATCAACAGTGTTTATGTGATTACTCCCTGGTAGTGGTTCTCCTCTTCTCCCTTTCCAACTTATCCTTCACCTCGCATTTTCCCCAGAGAACTTCTTTCCTTTTCTGCTCTAATTTCTCCTACTCTCTTTTTGATTTAAAAAAATTCCATATTTTGCCTGCCTTCCTTACTTTTTCCCCAGACAGTGACTCTTTCATGAGTGAGATCTGTCATTTCATCAGTTAAGAAACATCACCTACTTTCCTGGAGTTTCCTCTCCCATTGAAGCTTCTGTCCTTGCTGTTGATATATTATAACTCCACAAGGAAATTTGTCCCAAGATGAGAAAGTAAAATGCTAAAATATAAGTGCTATAAGTATATGAACAATTCAATGTCCTTGCAAGGACAAGACCTTTTAAACAGCTTCTCCAAAAAATATGAGATAATGAAATTTAATCCTTCAAGAATGGATTAGTGACTACAGGATAATCAGGAGAACAAATTGTTCTATTAAGTAACTTGGCAGTTAATTAGCTTCAGTATATGCCTAATTCCACTCACCAAAACCTGCCAAATGAGAATTGTCTAAAGACGGTAAGAAGTTGCACGATTTCCAGAACTGCCTCACCCAAGAGGTAACTGTACTTCACAATGGGTAAATGCTCTTTATAGTAAGAAATTATTAAGTATTAGTCCTTTATCTCTCATTTTTGTCCAAATGATCTATTTAGTGGAACTTCACACAAACACTGATAATAATTATGTTGTGGCAGCCAAATATCAATTTAACTGCTAATTTCCAAAACCACTTAATTGCTGGAATAAGTAAGTTTACTCAAAACTACGTACAAGAACGTAAGCATTTACATCTTTCTTCTTAAATTTTCTTCAACCAAGAAAAAAAAAAGGTAGGACTGTAGTACGTTAAAAGCCAGGCAGGCAGCTCTTTCTCTGCAGGTAACTGCGCCTTGAAGTAAGCAGGATAACACATCACACTACATCTCACAGAATGTCAGTCTCAAAATTCATCTTGTGATAGCACAACAGGTAATTTCTCAATCAGATTTTCTCCTCACCTCACCCAAATAGGGAGATTAGAAATAAGCATCAGATGCTTTGATGCTGTGACTATACAATCTTCACCAGGCAGCAAAAGGTAAAGTGGTCTAAAGGTCTGTAATTCATTTTATTATAATTGTATTTTGTTGCCTGTGGCTTCTCCTATAATTAAAAGCACAGTGTCAGTATTAAACAAGAGCTGTGAGAAAATGTCAGATCCCTCACCAAAGAAACATCAAATTAGAGTAGGGAAGACTGTCAAAAGTTTGCTCCCTGAGTGAATACCAGAATATTTGGAGGAATATATGCACTCTAACGTTGTAAAATGGAATCATCTGTGCCAAAATTTTCAAATTTTGTTCATCTTAAGTCAAATGGGAATATTAAAAAAAAGACTGCAGGCACATCTCTAGTGTTTCATATTTTAATATTTGTTGAATGAATAAATCAATATAAAAATGTCATAACTTGAGTCAGATTGGTATGCTCTCAGAGGCAAAATACTTCCAAGTATTTGGAATTGAATCCCTTTCCAAGTTAATACCAGCACCTATAAGACTATATTTTGCTCACATTACTTTACCATCGAACTTTACCATTGAACTTCAAACAAGGGAGATACTAATTTTAGAAAACCCAGGGCAGAGATAACCAATAAACCTTTCTTAGTGGCAGCAAAAGGTTGGCAAACAGGAATATTCAGAAGACATGCACTAGTCTGAAGAAATGCTAGGCGCTCAAAACACTGGCAGGAATAAAAGTATTTGCCCCAGAAAACATTTAATTAGCAGCTAAACAACATCTATAATAATGAAAATCATTTACTTCTTAAAAATCAAATGTCACCTTGCCAAATATCTTGCAAGCAATACATTCTCTGCCCTATCCATTCTTCATACTCCTTCCCCTCTAATTCATGAAAAGAGAAAGAAGCAAGGGTTGCTTATGCTTGTATCTCACGGAATTTAATAATAAATGGCTAGTCTGTATATCTCTGGACTACTGAAGTGATTTTTTTTCTTACCTGACCTCTCTGCAAACCTCTCTTAAACCATGTTCCACATTGAAGTCAGTTGGTTTAGACTCATTTTAACCAGTGTTCTCCAACACAGTGGACAGGTGAACTCTAGGATCAGTGGTTATATTCTTTAAATAATTTTCATTTAATTACTTTATTGCATTTCCTCACTTAAATTGTACATGAAACAATTAGGTTTAGGCTTTAATTAGGTTTCCAAGAGGCAATACAATAATTTATTATATTAAATGCTCCCATCTTGGTGCTAAGCACCTCAAGTAACCTATGCTCTCTATGTACCAGCTGTACCATCATCACATTTTACTTAAAAATTAATAAGTGGCATTGCCCACCTGTTTTTGAAGGCCGAAACAGATTCTATGCTGTGTTGCACAATCCCCCTACCCTTAACAATCAATGCACTTATTTACCCAGATGCTGGGATTTGTTCTATTGACTGTTGATAGCTCACAGCCAAGTCTTTACCTAGACATTACCCTCATCCAAAAGGTGCTTCCTTGCCCAAGGTCATGCCCCCTCCCTGAGACAAATTTGCGTCCACAGCTCACCAAAGCAACTGCCATTTACTCAGCCTCTTATTTCAGGATTCTATTATCTCCACCGCTGTCAAGAAGCCCAGTTCTATAAACAGCATTGCCTACCAATAGTTCTGGCCCACAGAGAAGGAAGATTCCAAGGGATGCTGGCACCCTTCTCACCAGAATATTCCCAATTGCTTTGGTGAATGAAGTGTCTTCTGGAGCCTCTTGCAGGAACATGGTTGGCTGGTGACTTTTTTTTTTTTTTATAACTTTCTGTAGTATACTCACACCTGCATGCCCACTTTCTCTGAGCCTTTTCTATCATCTACCATGGTGATGCTAGGGTTTCCAGCCTGGTCCACTGACACATTATGCCATATAACCACCTCAGACCAAGGAACCCACTTTGTGGAAAAAGAGGGGAGGCAGTGGACATATGGCCAAGAAATCTACTGATCCTATCATATACTATACCACCCAGAAACTGCTGGCTTGATAATATAACTAAAGAGCCTTTTGAAGGAATACCTGTGGTACCATCTTAAAGATGATATCCTAGAAGACATAGATCCATCATCTAAGATGCAAGCATACCATAAATAAATGACCATTATGGTGCTGTGTTCCCAGCTCTTAGAAAATGTGGGTCAGGGGAACGAGGGATAAAAGCAGAAGTGGCCCACTTACCATCATTGCCAGGGATTTACTTGGGAAAATGTGTGCTTCCTGTGCTACAACTCCAGATTCTGTGCATTAATAGGTCTTGCATCCACCGGGGGATATAACAAGAATTCCATTAAATTTTAAGCTACGTATTCTGCCTAGTCTTTGGGGTTTCTTGTGCCAAAAAGACTAACAGGCAAGGAGAAGAGTCACTAGCCTGGTGGAATAATTTATTCTGATCATCAAGGTTAGTTACAGAATAATAGAGGCAGAGAAGAACACATTTGGCATGCAAAAATCCACTAGGATGCTTGTCAGTACTCCCTTGCCCAATTTTGACAAGTAAATGGAAAAGTGAAGGAGGCACTCTGAGAAAACAACCCCCAGGGATGGACTGGGTGACTTTATTGTGTAAGCCAACTTACCAGAAGAGGTGTTAGCTGAAGATACAATGAATCTAGAATGACTAGTGGAAAAGGAGGATCTTGGTGGGGTGGGGTTTTGTTTTGTTTTGTTTGCTTGTTTGCATAGAACTGAGACGTGCTGCAGTAGCTGGGGCTATATAGTACATCTCTAAACTTCCTTTTGTCAATTTCTCCCAGTAAAAGAGACCAACTAGAACTCTGGAGGAGCTGTTCTCAGATGGTGTGAACTTATTATACGGGTCGAATGGATTTGAGTGGTGCACCATGATGGATGCTATGGTACACCCTCAAGATACTCCCTCAGGACCCAGTCACTCACTTCCCCAGCAGCTGGTAATGTTTCCCACTGAGGGTTCACAGATGAATCCTTCCTTAGGAATTTTTATCTACTCATAGGAACTGCCTCATCCAAGATTATCCCATCACACAGGGCAGCCGACATCTAATGATATATAGATTCAGAGGTTCAAGAGTCTGGCCCCCTTGCCTCATTTCAGGACTCTGAAAGAAATTCAATGCTCCCTTGTAATTGGCTGAGGTCTTGTCTGCAACTGTATCGTTGTTCAATTTCTTCCTGTGCTCAATCCTTGCTCTTTCCCTTCTCTCATAAAACCTGTTGCCAAAAGCACTCTGCAACAAACTCTGCACACAAGGGTCTGTTTTGCAGAAAGGTCTGTTTCTCGAGGAATCCAACAAAGGCAACGATGTGATGACCACAGTACCATACAGTTTGTATTTTATCGTTTACAGAGCATTTGTTACTTCATGACATTCTCATCACAATTCCAGGAGGTAGGATGAGAAGCTACTGTTATTCCCACTTTGTAAATGATAAAACTCAGTTTCAAAGAGTTTATATTCGTAATTTCCCAAGCACACAGAAACATTATTTATTTATATTCTATCTCATTTCAGAAAAAGAGTTAAGTGACCCAGATTTATGTAAGAATAGTCAGGACTAAAGTATGGGTCATCTGAGGGCAAGTATTCTTATTTCTACTTCAGTGAACCAAAAAATAGTAATATGATTTATACAACAGAAGTGACCACTTATTCATTCAGAATGACCAGTAATTCATTCCAAATAATTACATAATAACCAAAATCAACATCACTTAGAATTGTTAATCCTTTTTTCAAAAAGGAGCAGATAAATCAAAATGAGTTGGCCCTGAACTAAATTTGAGAATCTTTGAAACTGACTTTCCTGCATTGCTCTGGGTAGCGTTAAACATTCTTAAAGATATAAATCACCCCAGAGCACAACATAAGGTTGCATATATGTGAGGCCAGATGATCATCATCCATCTGGACAACATCTGCCCATCTCTCAGACGCACCCCTGCCCGATGTTGGCCAGAGCGTACTCTGTATATATCTTCAGTATTTTGAGTCAGACCACTTTCAGCATGATATCTAATGTGGTGAAAACATTCAGTCTTTTTATGTAATGAAACGATAAATAGACAGTTAATTTTAATTTATATAGATGCCCTCTTTAAAGGAGAACTTTCTGGACCTCTGTCATTATCTATAAGCATCACATTTTTGCTTGACAAGCATCTGGAAAAATATGCCTGCAGCAGTGCTGTGCCTCTCGCTGTTTGGCTGTAGAAAGCTACATTCCTTCCAGTGCCTCTAATATAGCAAAAACTGGTATGGAATAGAACTACTCCTCCTAGAATGGGTTCAGAACTCAAACCACATTTTTTAAGGTTATAGCATACTTTTAATTGGCATTTTTGTGATGAATCTCAATCCTATATTGTATTTGATTTTTAAAAACAGACAAAAGATACTTTGAGTCAAGCCCATTGAATAAGTCAAGGGTACTAATATAATCTGCCAAGGTCCTATGAGGAACTTCTCAAAACTGTGAATTCTGTGAGTAGCATAGGAATAGAAGTCACAGGTCTAGAAGTCCTCAGAAAGGAAAACTGTCCCCTTAATGAAAATGGACCCCTTACTAGTCTGCTTAATAATGTGTTCAAAGGAAAGCTCATCTCTTTTCTCCCTGCCTGGATCCCCAGTGGTATTGACCGTTAAGTCAGGGGAACTGGAGTAAAAGTTATTTAGTCCCCTCACTCACGTATAAATAAAAGAGTAGCCATTCAATAGGATTTCTAGTTACTCTTTTATAATGGGTTCATAAGGACTTTGAAAAATTCTGGAACATTTGTCACTTCTCCCTGTTTATTTCTATTACTTCCTTTCTGCTTTCCTAAAGCAAGGGGAATAGCAGTAGGAGAATAGCAAAGGGTAGCAAGGTTTGTGGAAAAAAAGGAAATCCAAGGATTATACCCAGGTGAAAGCAGCAACCACAAGATGGGCCAACAGCTTTACTCCCGAGCCTGGTAGAAAGAAAGCAAGCAGGTGGGGAGAGGGGAAAGGAGGGAGCATGGGAGGGATGGAAACATTTTTGAAAACAAGGTCTCTATCTACTAATTCTCAATGATCTTCCATTTACACTCAGCAGCATGCTCTGCAAATACTGGGTGCTTGATACATGTTTTCCTGTGACTTAAAATTTAATGCTAGAAATGTGTATTCATTATCTCTAAAACTATCACGATCTATGTAGCTAGATATAAAAGGTTTTCATCAGAACACATTTTTCACAAATTTCTACAGTCTTTTTCTGTAGCTCATCTATGAGAAAATAGCATGAAACCACTTTGATCAAGTTTGATCAACCTGTGTTCTTTCTTCCGCGCTATAGCAAATCATTCAGTTGATGAGTTAGGGAGTCAAGCAAGCACTTGGTTGTAACATATCTTAAAAGTAAATTGGGCAAGACCTTCAAGATGGTGGAGGAGTAAGACATGGAGATCACGTTCCTCCCCACAAATACATCAGAAATACATCTACATGTGTAACAACTCCTACAGAACACCTACTGAACGCTGGCAGAAGACCTCAGACCTCCCAAAAGGCAAGAAACTCCCCACGTACCTGGGTAGGGCAAAAGAAAAAAGGAAAAACAGAGACCAAAGAAGAGGGACGGGACCTGAACCTCTGGAAGGGAGCCGTGAAGGAGGAAAGGTTTCCACACACTAGGAAGCCCCTTCGTGGGCGGAGACTGGGGGTGGCAGAGTGGGGGAGGCTTCGGAGACACAGAGGAGAGCGCAGCAACAGGGTTGCAGAGGGCAAAGCAGAAAGATTCCTGCACAGGGATTGGTGCCGACCAGCACTCACCAGCACAAGAGGCTTGTCTGCTCACCCGCCGGGACGGGCGGGGGCTGGAAGCTGATGCTCGGGCTTCGGTGGGATCCCAGGGAGAGGACTGGGGTTGGCTGCGAGAACACAGCCTGAAGGAGGCTAGTGCGCCACAGCTAGCCGGGAAGGGGTCCGGGAAAAAGTCTGGAACTGCCTAAGAGGCAAGAGACCATTGTTTCAGGGTGCACGAAGAGAGGGGATTCAGAGCACCACCTAAACGAGCTGCAGGGACAGGCGCGAGCCGCGGCTATCAGCGCAGATTCCAGAGACGGGCATGAGACTCCATGGCTGCTCCTGCAGCCACCAAGAAGCCTGTGTGTGAGCACAGGTCACTATCCACACCTCCCCTCCCGGGAGTCTGTGCAGCCCGCCACTGCCAGGGTCCCAGGATCCAGGGACAACTTCCCCGGGAGAACTCACAGCGCACATCAGGCTGGTGCAACGTCACACCAGCTTCTGCCACCACAGGCTCGCCCCGCACTCCGTACCCCTCCCTCCCCCCGGACTGAGTGAGCCAGAGTCCCCGAATCAGCTGCTCCTTTAACCCCGTCCTCTCTGAGCGAAGAACAGACGCCCTCAGGCGACCTACAACACAGAGGCAGGGCCAAATCCAAAGCTGAACCCCAGGAGCTGTGCGAACAAAGAAGAGAAAGGGAAATCTCTCCCAGCAGCCTCAGGAGCAGCGGATTAAACCTCCACAGTCAATTTGATGTACCCTGCATCTGTGGAATACCTGAATACACAACAAATCATCCCAAAATTGAGGCGGTGGACTTTGGGAGCAAATGTAGAGCTGGGGTTTGCTTTCTGCATCTGATTTATTTCTGGTCTTATGTTTATCTTAGTTCAGTATTTAGAGTTTATTGTCATTGGTAGATTTGTTAATTGGTTTGGTTGCTCTCTCTTTTTTTTTTATATAGAGATATATATATTTTTTCCTTTTTCTCTTTTTGTGAGTGTGTATGTGTGTGCTTCTTTGTGTGATTTTGTCTGCACAGCTTTGCTTTTACCATTTCTCCTAGGGTCCTGTCTGCCCGGTTTTTTTTGTTTGTTTGCTTTTTAAGTATAGTTTTTAGCACTTGTTATCATAGGTGGATTTGTTTTTTGGATTGGATGCTCTCTTCTTTATTTTCTTTTTTTAATTCTCTTTTTTTATTTTCAATTTTTTAATTTTTAATTATTTTTTTATTTTAATTATTTAATTTTATTTTTTTCCTGCTTTCTTTTTTTCTCACTTTTCTTCTGTGCCATGTGGCTGACAGTGTCTTTGTGCTCCAACTGGATGTCAGGCCTGTGCCTATGAGGTTGGAGAGCAGAGTTCAGGACGCTGGTCCACCACAGACGTCACAGTTCCACATAATATCAAATCGTGAAAGCTCTCCCAGAGATCTGCACCTCAATGCTAAGACGCATCTCCATTCAATGATCAGCAAGCTACACTGCTGGATACCTCATGCCAAACAACAAGCAAGACAGGAACACAACTCCTCCGATTAGCAGAGAGGCTCCCTAAAATAATAATAAGGTCACAGACACCCCAAAACACACCACCAGACACAATCCTGCCCACCAGAAAGACAAGATCCAGCCACATCCACCAGAACACAGGCACCAGTCCCCTCCACCAGGAAGCCTACACAAACTACTGACCAACCTTAGCCACTGTGGGCAGACACCAAAAACAATGGGAACTACAAACGTGCAGGCTGCATAAAGGAGATCCCAAACACAGTAAGTTAAGCAAAATGAGAAGACAGAGAAACACACAGGAAATGAAGGAGCAAGGTAGAAACCCACCAGACCAATCAAATGAAGAGGAAATAGGCAGTCTGCCTGAAAAAGAATTCAGAGTAATGAGAGGAAACATGATCCAAACTCCTGGAAATGTAATGAAGAAAACACAAGAAATGTTTAATAAGAACCTAGAAGAACTAAAGAGCGAACAAACAATGATGAACACAAAAAATGAAATTAAAAATTCTCTAGAAGGAATCAATAGCAGAATAACTGAGGCAGAAGAGCAGATAAGTGACCTGGAAGATAAAATAGTGGAAATAAATACAGCAGAGCAGAATAAAGAAAAAAGAATGAGAAGAATTGAGGACAGTCTCAGAGACCTCTGGGACAACATTAAACACACCAACATTCGAATTACAGGGGTCCCAGAAGAAGAAGAGAAAAAGAAAGGACTGAGAAAATATTTGAAGAGATTATAGTTGAAAACTTCCCTAACATGGGAAAGGAAAAAACTATTATCAAGTCCAGGAAGCACAGAGAGTCCCATACAGGATAAATCCAAGGAGAAACACGACAACACACATATTAATCAAACTATCAAAAATTAAATACAAACAAAAAATATTAAAAGCAGCAAGGGAAAAACAACAAATAACACACAAGGGAATCCCCATAAGGTTAACAGCTGATCTTTCAGCAGAAACTCTGCAAGTCAGAAGGGAGTGTAAGGACATATTTAAAGTGATGAGAGGGAAAAACCTACAACCAAGATTACTCTACACAGCAAGGATCTCATTCAGATTTGATGGAGAAATTAAAACCTTTACAGACAAGCAAAAGCTAAGAGAATTCAGCAACACCAAACCAGCTTTACAACAAACGCTAAAGGAATGTCTCTAGGCAGGAAACACAAGAAAAGGAAAAGATCTACAATAACAAACGCAAAACAATTTAAAAAATGGTAACAGGAACATACATATTGAAAACTACCTTAAATGTAAATGGATTAAATGCTCCAATAAAAAGAAACAGACTGGCTGAATGGATACAAAAACAAGACCCGTATATATGCTGTCTACAAGAGACCCACTTCAGACCTAGGGACACATACAGACTGAATGTGAGGGGATGGAAAAAGATATTCTATGCAAATGGAAATCGAAAGAAAGCTGGAGTAGCAATTCTCATATCAGGCAAAGTAGAATTTAATATAAAGACTAATACAAGAGACAAAGAAGGACACTACATAATGATCAAGGGATCAATCCAAGAAGAAGATATAACAATTGTAAATATTTATGCACCCAACATAGGAGCACCTCAATACATAAGGCAAATGCTAACAGCCATAAAAGGGGAAATCAACAGTAACACAATCATAGTAGGAGATTTTAACACCCCACTTTCACGAATGGACAGATCATCCAAAATGAAAATGAATAAGGAAACACAAGCTTTAAATGATACATTAAATAAGACTGACTTAATTGATATTTATAGGACATTCCATCCAAAAACAACAGAATACACTTTCTTATCAAGTGCCCATGAAATATTCTCCAGGATAGATCATATCTTGGGTCACAAATCAAGCTGTGGTAAATTTAAGAAAATTGAAATCGTATCAAGCACCTTTTGTGACCCCAATGCCACGAGACTAGATATCAATTACAGGGAAAAATCTGTAAAAAAGAAAAATACATGGAGGCTAAACAATACACAACTAAATAACCAAGAGCTCACTGAAGAAATCAAAGAGGAAATCAAAAAATACCTAGAAACAAATGACAATGAAACAAAACAGCCCAAAACCAATCAGACGCAGCAACCGCAGTTCAAAGAGGGAACTTTACAGCAATACAATCCTACTTAAAGAAACAAGAAACATCTCAAATAAACAACCTAACCCTCCACCTAAAGCAATTAGAGAAAGAAGAACAAAAAACCCTGAAGTTAGCAGAAAAAGAGAAATCTTAAAGATCAGATCAGAAATAAATGAAAAAGAAATGAAGGAAACAATAGCAAAGATCAATAAAACTAAAAGCTGGTTCTCTGAGAAGATAAACAAAATAGATAAACCATTAGCCAGACTCATGAAGAAAAAAAGGGAGAAGACTCAAATCAACAGAATTAGAAAAGAAAAAGGAGAAGTAACAACTGACACTGCAGAAATACAAAGGATCATGAGAGATTGCTAAAAGCAACTATATGCTAATAAAATGGACAACCTGGAAGAAATGGACAAATTCTTAGAAAAGTACAACATTCTGAGACTCAACCAGGAAGAAATAGAAAATATAAACAGACCAATCACAAGCACTGAAATTGAGACTGTGATTAAAATTCTTCCAACAAACATAAGCCGAGGACCAGAGGGCTTCACAGGTGAATTCTATCAAACATTTAGAGAAGAGCTAACTCCTACCTTCTCAAACTCTTCCAAAATATAGCACAGGGAGGAACACTCCCCAACTCATTCTAAGAGGCCACCATCACCCTGATACCAAAACCAGACCAAGATGTCACAAACAAAGAAAACTACAGTCCAATAGCAGTGATGAACATAATAAAGGCCATATATGACAAACCAACAGCCAACAGAGTACTCAATGGTGAAAAACTGAAACCATTTCCTCTAATATCAGGAACAAGACAAGGTTGTCCACTCTCAGCACTATTATTCAACATAGTTTTGGAAGTTTTAGCCACAGCACTCAGAGAAGAAAAAGAAATAAAAGGAATCCAAATCATAAAAGAAGAAGTAAAGCTGTCACTGTTTGTGGATGACATGATACCATATGCAGAGAATCCTAAAAATGTTACCAGAAAACTACCAGAGCTAATACATGAATTTGGTAAAGTAGCAGGATACAAAATTCATGCACAGAAATCTCTTGCATTCCTATACACTAACAATGAAAGATCAGAAAGAGAAATTAAGGAAACACTCCCATTTACCATGAGAACAGAAAGAATAAAACACTTAGGAATAAACCTACCTAAGGAGACAAAAGACCTGTATGCAGAAAAGTGTAAGACACTGATGAAAGAAATTAAAGATAATACAAACAGATGGAGAGATATACCATGTTCTTGGATTGGAAGAATCAACACTGTGAAAATGACTATACTACCCAAAGCAATTTACAGATTCAGTGCAATCCCTATCACACTACCACTGGCATTTTTTACAGAACTAGAACAAAAAAATTTCACAATTTTTATGGAAACATGAAAGACCCGGAATAGCCAAAGTGATCTTGAGAAAGAAAAACGGAGTTGGAGGAATCAGGCTCCTGTACTTCAGACTATACTACAAAGCTACAGTAATCAAGACAGTATGGTACTGGCACAAAAACAGAAACATAGATCAATGGAACAGTATAGAAAGCCCAGAGATAAAGCCATGCACCTATGGTCACCTCATTTTTGCTAAAGGAGGCAAGAATATACAGTGGAGAAAAGACAGCCTCTTCAATAAGTGGTGCTGGGAAAACTGGACACCTACATGTAAAAGAATGAAATTAGAACACTCCCTAACACCATACACAAAAATAAACTCAAAATGGATTACCAAGGCCTAAATGTAAGGCCAGACACTATAAAACTCTGAAAGGAAAACATAGGCAGAACTCTCTATGACATAAATCACAGCAAGATCCTTTTTGACCCACCTCCTAGAGAAAGGGAAATAAAAACAAAAATAAACAAATGGGACTTAATGAAACTTAAAAGCACTTGCACAGCAAAGGAAACCATTAACAAGACGATAAGACAACCCTCAGAATGGGAGAAAATATTTGCAAATGAAGCAACTGACAAAGGGTTAATCTCCAAAATATACAAGCAGCCCATGCAGTTCAATATCAAAAAAACAAACAACCCAATCCAAAAATGGGCAGAAGACCTAAATAGACATTTCTCCAAAGAAGATATACATATCACCAACAAACACATGAAAGGATGCTCAACATCACTAATCATTAGAGAAATGCAAATCAAAACTACAGTGAGGTATCACCTCACACCAGTCAGCATGGCCATCATCAAAAACTATACAAACAGTACATGCTGGAGAGGGTGTGGAGAAAAGGGAACCTTCTTGCACTGTTGGTGGGAATGCAAATTGGTACAGCCACTATGGAGAACAGTATGGAGGTTCCTTAAAAAACTAAAAGTAGAACTACCATACTACCCAGCAACCCCACTACTGGGAATATACCCTTAGAAAACCATAATTCAAAGAGTCATGTATCACAATGTTCATTGCAGCTCTATTTACAATAGCCAGGACATGGAAGCAACCTAAGTGTCCATTGACAGATGAATGGAGAAAGAAGATGTGGCACATATATACAATGGAATATTACTCAGCCATAAAAAGAAACAAAATTGAGTTACTTGTAGTGAGGTGGATGGACCTAGAGTCTGTCATACAGACTTAAGTAAGTCAAAAGGAGAAAAACAAATACTGTATGCTAACACATACATATGGAATCTAACAAAAGAAAAAAAATGGTTCTGAGGAACCTAGGGGCAGGAAAGGAATAGAGACGCAGATGTAGAGAATGGACTTGAGGTCACGGGGAGCGGGAAGGTTAAGCTTGGACGAATGGAGATAGTGGCATGGACATACATACACTACCAAATGTAAAAGAGATGGCTAGTGGGAAGCAGCTGCATAGCACAGGGAGATCAGCTCAGTGCTTTGTGACACCTAGATGGGTAGAATAGGGAGGATGGAAGGGAGATGCAAGAGGGAGGAGATATGGGGATATATGTATATGTATAGCTGATTCACTTTGTTATACAGCAGAAGGCAACACACCATTGTAAAGCAATTATACTCTAATAAAGATGTTTAAAAAAAAACTAACTTAGGCATATCAATGCACGCTCATGAAAATTACTTATAGTTCTATTCCATAAAATTTCTAGATATTAAACTATTAAACAGTTGTACATTAGAGATGAGGTGGGGAACAGAAGTGCATGTTCACGAGAGGTTGATGCAAAAGGATAATGATTCTTGTATTGACGTGCAGCTAAGCTTCCAGTTGCTAAATTAGCTGCTTCACATATTTCTAACTTGCTATGTCAGGGTTAGTGGGCAAAGACACAGCATGTCCATACACTTCTTCTCTGATCCAATTCTGTCTTTACTTCATAATTTTGTTTTGAAACAAATAGAAACTAACAGTTACTGCCAAAGTTAAGGGCAAAAAATTTACTAAGTTTTGAATCATTACTTATTACATCTTGAAATAAATCTCCAAGGAAGGTAGCTCAGTCACCTATTTCATTTTCAGATCTTATTTTACTAATTGTGGCAGTTTATATTCAAATTTTTCTTCCAAGATTTCAGAAGAAAAAACAAAAACCTCAAGAAACAATGATGACACTAACTTACAAACTTACAGTAGACAGTGAAACTTTCTTAATACAGTACATTATTTTTAAACAATATTGGAACCAAATGGAGGTACACAAATAGTTTCAAATTATCTCAATAAACATTAATATTTTGTCAAAGTTCCTAAATTCCTAGAACATGAAACATGTTTGTTTTGTATTAGATTTTTCAATCCACAGAAAAATATGTAGCACTTAATTAAATCTTAATTCTTAGGTGCTTTCAGGAAATTTTGTTGAAATAAGTTAGAAAGATTTTAGATAGTTACTGGTTGAATTCTATAGGATTTGGGAATATCACTGAGTCCTGTTCATTGAAACCCAAACTGTTCTAATTCTACTTCAGCCCAAAGGCTCAAGTTTTATAAAATCACATTTATATTTGGATATTTTTCATATTAGCTTACTTATCCTCTAAATAAGTGTTGTAACCCAGTTAATACAGTTAGTCTGTATAAATGAAATTATTACACTTCAGATTTCAAATATATTTACAGATAGTTCCCTTAGTCTTTGAGATGAATATCATCTAAGGAGAGACAACACAAACTTCTTTC
This sequence comes from Grampus griseus, assembly GCF_964374135.1. Classification (NCBI taxonomy): domain Eukaryota; kingdom Metazoa; phylum Chordata; class Mammalia; order Artiodactyla; family Delphinidae; genus Grampus; species Grampus griseus. Next base: position 59,354,144 of record NC_139018.1, read on the forward strand.
CTATTTGTGGAGAATTCTCAGTTGGTTATCATACTGGTAGGATAGAGTATCCCAGCACTAACATGGGAGCTTCAGGAAGGAAGTAGATTCTATCCCTGGGATCCAGGACAAAATCCTGGGAAGTAGGCTCAGCTACTTCGATATCTGATATTCTTCCTCAAGAGTTTGGATCTTGGGAGAAGAATGTGAAGACATTGGACAAGTTTAGAGATCAGTCCTATGAGGTGACCCAGGTTGTGGTTTCTGCTGTCTGTGGTCACTGCCTGTTTTCTAAGCCAGGCTCTCTACCTTTGTCTGAAACTGTGAGCTATCTAACGTTTATAAATTTCCTTTCAACTTAAATTATCCAGTTGATTTTTATTACTAGCAACCAAGAGCACTGACTGACATAGGCTTAGAAAATGACCCAGTTTTTTGAAAATATCATCTTTCATACTGTTTTCTTTTTTACATGTTGGAATAGTATTAAAGTGGTCCTCAAGCATCTTCCTTTGACCACTTGGGAATTACAGGCTCTACCCCATTGGACTTGGTAGATAAAAATTGAACATCCAGAGCTCAACTTAAGTACTCAATTATTCCTTCACTCTTCAGTTCGTAAGTTTTTATTTTCTAAATGTGGTGTTTTTATATACTGCGTATAAGAAGCCTATGTATATCAGAAGCTTATATGGTTTTTTTTTCCTATTTTAACAGAAAAGTATTTAAGATTGTCCACCTTTTCTCCAGTAGATTTTGTGTTACTTTGATAATAATGAATTTTCTACACTCTGCCTTTACTCCCTGGTTCATTCCCTCAATATTTTTTCATTAATTTTGCAATGGATTTCTGCTTCATTGCTCTTAATGATCTTTATTTCACTTCTCCATTAATTGCCATTAAAATAACATTTCCTAAGTCATGTTCCAAAGAAGTTTCCGTAAATAAGTGTACTTAACACTGAGTTAACTGAACAAAGTTAAACAAGTTGTTCTCTGCAACCCTTTTCAGAGCCTTAGTACACTAAAATGTGCTTTGTGAATCTCTAAGAAGAAGATACAAATTGAAGTGTTTCCTAAGATTGCTTGCTCTTGGGACCCATTTTGCCCAGAGCAACTTCCAATATGATTCCACAGAGTATGGTTTTTAAAAATGCCATACTGGAGAAACCTTTCCAGAATACAGATAGGATCATATATTCTTCTGGATTAAAATTCTTCAGTGGTGTTTCATCACCTACTGTGGTAGGGGGTCAGCAAACTACAGCCTGTGGGTTAAATCCGAAATAGAGTCTGTTTTTGTACAATGTGTCAGCTAAGAATAGTTTTTACATTTTTTTAATGTTTGGAAAAAAAGTTATATTTCATGACATGTAGAAATTATGTGAAATTCAAATTTCAGTGTTCAGTTTTTAAAGTGCATCTATGTTCATTCACATATTGTCCATGGCTGTTTTAATGGTACAATGACAAAGTTGCCCTTGTTATAGAGACTGTATGGCCTACAAAACTAAAATATTTACTACCTGGCTTATTGCAGAAAAAGTATGCTGACCCCTATACTATAGGATAAAGTATAAACCCCTTACTAAACAAAAGGCCCTTTAAAATCCAGCCCATGCCTACCTACTCAGACTAATCTCCCACACTCCTCTACCTGTGTTTGAAACCCCAAAGAACTGCTTGAAGTTACACTATCTCACGTTTCCAAGTTTTTACATCTGGTGCTCCCTTTTCCCAAATCCCCTATGCGCCCCCTCCCCAAACCCTTGACAAGTTTATACCCCTCTTTCAAAGTGTTCCAGCTTCAGACTGTGTTATCCTAAGTAAGAGAATTGCCGTAACACCTTTCACTCTCTTCTCCTTGATTTCTATGTACTGTCAAGTACTTATGTTGATTTATAAATACCTGATTAGTACTTTTTCATTGGATCACGAGTTCCTGGAGGACAGAAATATTATCTTTTCACCTGGGTATCCCCAGCGCCTAACATAATCATTGACACAAATAACAACTGTGATGGGGAAAAGGAAAAAGGGAAGGAGAGAAAGGGAGGAAGGGGGAAAAAAGGAAAAGGTGAAAGGAAGAAGAAAGGGCAAGGGGAACAAGAGAGAAAATGGAAAAAAAAGATGAAGGAGCAGAGTTTTTTGCTTCCGAGTATAGTTAATTTGCTAGTGCAGAAATTTACTTATCCAGAATTTAATTCTGCCCCTGAATAGTTTATAATTAGAAAATTTGAAGGGGGCTATTTTAGATACTAAAGGAGATATATATATATATATATATTTTTTTTTTTTTTTTTTTTTTTTGCGGTACGTGGGCCTCTCTCTGTTGTGGCCTCTCCCATTGCGGAGCACAGGCTCCGGATGCACAGGCTCAGCGGCCATGGCTCACGGGCCCAGGCGCTCTGCGGCATGTGGGATCTTCCCGGACCAGGGCACGAACCCATGTCCCCTGCATCGGCAGGCAGACTCTCAACCACTGCGCCACCAGGGAAGCCCAAGGATATTAAATATAGATATACTTATCTATTGACAATATACATATTTACTATGCAACATTAATGACCATTTTTTATTTTTCTTTACATATGAAGACTTTTTATCAGTTTTTTAAAAACCTCATATTTTGGGACTTCCCTGGCGGTCCAGTGGTTAGGACTCCACACTCCCACGTCAGGTGGCACAGGTTCGATCCCTGGTCGGGGAACTAAGACGCCACATGCCAAGCAGTGAGGCAAAAAATGTAAAACAAAACAAAAAACCGAAAGACCCCTCATATTTCATCTCTAGTCTTGTGAAGCATAAAGGAGTCTTCTGGGTTAACATTTAATCATGCTTATTAGTTTAGATTATACATAATCCTTAAAATTTTCATAGAGCTTTTGACACAGGGATTGAAACAGAGTGTTAACCAGTTTTTAACAAATTCACAAAAAGTTTTTTTTAAAAGAGATATTGGGTACTTAAAGAACAAAATTTGGAAGGCATGTTTTTCCTGTAACAACAAAAACATTTTAATTTCATATCAAAAGGAGATTTCTCACAGTTTACCAGCCTCAAAGCACTATATTTTGGCTTTTCTCAGAAAAACCATTTCACCAGATGTTTCTAGGTTCTTTTTTCTTAAAAAAAATTTATTCATTGAATTTATTTATTTTTTTTTGGCTGCATTGGGTCTTCGTTGCTGCATGCGGGCTTTCTCTAGTTGCGGCGAGCAAAGGCTATTCTTCGTTGTGGTGCACGGGCTTCTCATTGCCGTGGCTTCTCTTGCTGCGGAGCACGGGCTCTAGGCACACGGGCTTCCGTAGTTGCAGCAGGCGGGCTCAGTAGCTGTGGCTCGCGGACTCTAGAGAGCAGGCTCAGTAGTTGTGGCATGTGGGCTTAGTTGCTCCGCATGTGGGGTCTTCTCGGACCAGGGCTTGAACCCGTGACCCCTGCATTGGCAGGCAGATTCTTAACCACTGTGCCACCAGGGAAGCCTGTTTCTAGGTTCTTATGTACACATTTGTGCCTTCATAGATAAGTTTACTGACTATATTTACTGGAAAATAGCCCTTCCAAAAAGGGAATGTAAATTTCATGCTGAAAAGTTTCATACATTTTTAAAGGAATTTCAGTACAGAATTCTTTAAATTATTGATTTAAGTGGCCAAGCTTTTTAAAATAAAGTTTCCAAATATCCTGTAACTAAAAGATTATTTTGATACGGAATTAGAAATTTTAGGCGAAGAATAGCAATGCCCCAAACTGCACATACATAAGAAGAAACTGTTCAGCATTTCTGCATGAATATGCATGACCATGCATGACCTACCTTGGTATGCATTGCTCCATAGAAGCATCTTAAGACTCAAAGGCTCTTGGCCCAGCGGCAGCCTCTGTGTACCATATTTTTCAGACCTTGGGAATGAGCAGGAATACTTATATGCACGTCAGAGCATAGCATGGTAATAAGACATGTTCAATGAGAAAACACCAGAACTTTATGCATCTGGCATTTTCTCAACATGTTTTCCTGACAGAAGATCAAATACAGTATTTTTCAGTTAAATCAGATACTTGGAAATCCCAAGTTTATTTATAAACTAAAATGTCAGTTTTCTAATAGGATTTATTGAAATGTCAAAATGTTTCTTCCCACTGTTAAATTATACCTTCCCTAAACTAGAAAGTAATACTCCTGGATGTGTTCAGGAAGACGTACAGAAAATGAAGCAAAGCACAAAAGTCCATCACTTCTGATAATTATGTACATGAAAACACTTGTAAACTAGCTTGCTCGTAACTCAGACAAAAAATATACTCCTTAGCATTTCTCATAACATTGAGGCTTCTCACATAAAGGTTATGGTAATGAAATTCTGTAAGACAGAATTTTCAAAGAAGGTACTATGGCATAGACCAACTTCTAGAGGATGCTTAACAAAGGTGGGGGAGTGGAGTGTGAATGTAGTTGTGTCCCTTTCTTTCCAGACTGGACATCTGTCATGGTCACATTGTATCTTTATGCCATTCTTGTCACATGCCCTGAATTCCCCTGCTCTCAGAAATGATAAACCATACGTCTACGTGGTTGTAACCAATCCTAATGCTTGCTGTTTCATTCACTTGTTCAACAGATATATTTGAATCCTTTCAAAAAATACTAGGCCGGGCTTCCCTGGTGGCACAGTGGTTGAGAGTCCGCCTGCCGATGCAGGTGACACGGGTTCGTGCCTGGGTCCGGGAAGATCCCACATGCCGCGGAGCGGTTAGGCCCCTGAGCCATGGCCGCTGAGCCTGCGCGTCCGGAGCCTGTGCTCCATGGTGGGAGAGGCCACAACAGTGAGAGGCCCGCGTACCTCAAAAAAAAAAAAAAAAAAAATACTAGGCTGAGTCACTTCCAGGACATGCAAATTGTACTCCTTGTAGAAGATATTTATCCAGAACCTTTAAAAAGTACTATAAATAAGGAGATGTATCCATATTTTACACCCAGATACAAGGGGGAAAAAATAGTTCTAGTAAACTTTCAGGAAACAGCTAATCATATTTCTTCCAACAGTCTCCAGTTAGGCTGACAAGATAAAGCACATGGTCCATCCCACTGTTTGAAAGTATTTCTTCATTAGTGATGATGGCATGAGCAATGGAGCATGTATAGTTAGATGCCAGTGCAATAATGAAAAACAATGAATCATCACTGGAACTTTGCAAAGAAGCATATTTTGCAATTAAACCTATTCTGTTGAAGAGGAAATTTCAGGATAAAGTTTTTCTGCTTTAGAATATATGCAAAATAGTCTTCTGTGATATAAAATTACAAAACAGAATACATTACAAAGAAGGCTTCCATATAACAAATTATTATGTATTCACATACTAATAGCTCATTTATTTAGTTAATAAATGCTTATTGGGTACTATCCTGTACAGGCATTGTTCAGGGGATACAATCACACTCTAATTCCTTCAAGGAGTCACAGTCTAGAAAAATGTAATGTGGCACAGTAGAGCTATGGGTAAAAATCACTGATATTAGGAAGAAAAGGAAATGAGAGTATCAGAGAAGAGAAAATAAAGGTAAAATGAAAGAAAAGACATAAATAATATCGTGTAATACAAACTTGAGGTCTCAAGGCTTAACTGAATTCCTGGGGCACTCAAATGACAGTAAGAAGAAAGAGAGAGAAAGAGTGAGAGACAGAGAGAGAGATTCTTTCCCCTTACTATTCTCCTATCACTTTCTTAAATTTGTCTAATTCTCTACAGAGAACCTGGACAAATTTAATCTATCCACATTTCCTTTAGACAGGCAATATGATTTCTAGCAGCATATTCAAATATAATAACAAATTCACCTACAAGGAAAACCATCAGTTTGTCATCAAGAGATTTTAGTTTTACATGAAAAGCGTTTCAGTAAAATGAACTCAATGATAGCTCTCGGCCACCAAGAGAATAGTTTAATTCACTTAAGCTTAAAATCACTATTATATACTTTTGCTCTAATTTTAAAACAGAAGTTTTCCTGTTTATTCATTCAGTCTAACTTCAAAACACATCTTCCAAAGTTTAGAATATAGTCATCAAGCAGATAATTATCCATTAAGACCTAACAATGCACAAAGAAGCTGTGTTCAGACTACAAAATTAGCCTCATAAGGAATTTAAATCTAAAGCAGTTATCTATTTCTCATGTCATCTTATCTAGACTCTATCTTTCAGGAAACTATTAAGATTCTTCCACCTGAATTCTCTATGCCCAGCAAACCAACTTGGTAATTAAATCATTTATTTAGGGCATGTTTAAAGTTTAACAGAACTTTGACTTTGATTACCTATAAATGCTAGAGTTTATGTGCTTACTTCTTTAAATTATGCTCTATCTCCATAAAGACTTTTTTTAAATAAATTTATTTATTGATGCATTGGGTCTTCGTTGCTGCACGCGGGCTTTCTCTAGTTGCGGCAAGCAGGGCCTACTCTTCCTTGTGGTGCGCAGGCTTCTCACTGCGGTGGCTTCTCTTGTTGCAGAGCACAGGCTCTAGGCGTGTGGGCTTCAGTAGTTGTGGCACATGGGCTCAGTAGTTGTGGCTCGTGGGCTCTAGAGCACAGACTCAGTAGTTGTGACACATGGGCTTAGTTGCTCTGCGGCATGTGGGATCTTCCCGGACCAGGGCTCAAACCCATGTCCCCTGCACTGGCAGGCGGATTCTTAACCACTGCGTCATCAGGAAAGCCCTCCGTAAAGACTTCTAAAGCCATTTAAGAGCTCCTCAACAGCCAGGATACAGCTAAACTAACTGACCATGAAATATCTATGACTATACTTCACAGACAATATTATTCCATTTCCAGATAGATGTCTTTGCCACAATAAGAATGGGGCTGAGCAAAGTATCTGAGCTGCAAAAGATCTATTTGCTTGTTTATTGAGCCTGGAAGGAAAATTTTTCTAGTGGGGTGTCATCTTCAAATTCACCAGATGCAAATGCTCAGTTTCAGACATTTGGAATTTGAAATCTCTCCCTACAGCATCACTTTTTAACTAATAGTACATCAACCAGCAGAAAGAGCATCTGTGCAAAAGAGCAGCACTGGAGGCAATGCTTCAATCCTGCAACAGCTCCCTGCTGGAGAAGATGCTGGAGCTGTTGGAATCCAAGGAGGCCCAGTCAACGCCATCCTACTCCCCTCAGCTCTGAGCCATTGAAAGATAAGACAAGTGTACAAAGTAAACGGAAATCCAGAATATCATCCTTCTCACTAAGTGTGAGAACAAACTAGGCTTGAAAGCTTGCTGCCCTCCAAATCCAGCCCTAGGAACAGACTCCCCACAGGAAAGTTTCAGTCTGTAGAGCAAAACATTTACACAAGTCACTGTTTTCTCTCCTCCAGAGTAGAGGGAAGAGGAAAGAAACCCCAAATGCCTTTCATTTAAGACTACTGATAGCTTAGCTCCTGACAACTGGTAAATGTAGATCAATGCCGTTTCCTACCAGCCAGATAATTCAATCACCCGTGACTGGTGTGGAGTAAAAGACCTGGAATGTTTAGGGGAAATTTCTCCTCTGAGAAACTGGAAGAGTGAAGTAGTATCTCATGTCACAACTGACAAGAACCAATATACAGTGGATTTCTGTCCTGTAAGGCGGCTCCTTCCATTTTACAGAATCGCACAGGCTTTACTGAGGAAGCTTAGAAGATGACGGTCTGAAAAGAGAGGACCTCAGTCCCCCATCCTACGACCATCCCACAGAGAAGTGACTGAGGACCAGGGTGCTTTGATGCACATGCATTCACATTCCAGGGGAAGGACCCCCCCCCCGCAACCCACCAGGACTTCTCTCCTTAGAGGGAAAACACTAGATCTTTGGGGGATCCAGCTATTTACAGGAGTTGTACGGGGAAAGCAAGCTGCCCACCACCTGGAGACCATGTTTTCAGGTACAGCTTCTAGTGACAAAGGAAAGGAGACCACCAGTCCCTGGGATACTAATTTTTTTTTTTTTTTTTTTTTTTTTTTTGCGGTACGCGGGCCTCTCACTGTTCTGGTCTCTCCCATTGCAGAGCACAGGCTCTGGACGCGCAGGCTCAGCGGCCACAGCTCACAGGTCCAGCCGCTCCGCGGCATGTGGGATCTTCCTGGACCGGGGCACGAACTCGCGTCTCCTGCATCGGCAAGCGGACTCTCAACCACTGCGCCACCAGGGAAGCCCTGGGATACTAATTTTGAGTGTAGCCCCTCCTGTTGGGTGATGGGGGAACCTGGCTCATTGTCCAGACTACCCAAAGTGAGCTCACAGGGTCATTGTTTAAGAATTCCACTTGTCGTACCACAACTTCCCTTTATTAAGGAGTATATAAAAGAGAGAAAGTTACCAAGTCCTCCTGCTATAACTTCCAGATATTCTGAAATAGAGGTGAGCTCATATGAATGTTTAAAACATACTCGATGGAACGGCACTTAACAGGAATACTTATTCCTCTCACAACTACAGGAAGGAAAGATAATGCCTTCTTACCAATAGAAACTGATTTCCAAGCTTTTTTAATAAGGAGTTGTTCTACACACATGAAGAAACTTAATGGCAGTGAATTGGTAGATTCAACTCAGCTCTAACTGAATCAGTTGATGACTTACTGAGGGAAAACGAGATACTAGAATACTCAAAGGAGAAGAAAGCAAACTTAAAATGCGAGATCTTGACCCTCCTTTCATAACAACCTCTCCTTCAGTGGAAAGATAAAAAATCGGCACCTCTTCAAATAAAGCTCTAATATGTGGTCTAATAGAGATGTGTTTCAAAAAACAATACCTATAATACTACGAGAGAAATTTCCCATTAGCGAATGGTGGACGGTCAATGACTCACAATGAATTCTCATTATTATACTATTAAAGTGTATTTCCACCAAGCAGTAATAATCTCTTCAATTAATTAATTCTGCAATCATTTATCACAGTGTAACAGCTGCCAAAGCAGGCTAACAGTTTAGTAAAATGTAGTGCTCGTTCACTTTCACACAACAGTGAGCTGCTTAGACTGTTATATAATCATAGTAACGCCATTCATACATCCTTTCAGTTACATCCATTCAGTTGTGCAAACCAGAAACCACAGAGCTGGGTCGTCCAGAAGTGCCAGTTCCACAGAGAGAAATTCAAAGCAACTTCCAATGTCATTCTACCATCCTTGATTGATTTTGTTTTTATTTAACCCAATTTTTGACTTTTTCTTATTCATTGAACTTTCATTGCCATCCTTTTTCCTCCATTTTGTTTTCTTTTCCCTCTTACTATTCATTATATCTGTCAAAGGTTCCAGAAGCACTGCTTGTTACATGATGAAATAACAAGAAAAAGCTGGTAGTGTCAACATCCCCTTATTACAACAGAAAAGAAGGCCCATCTAGGAGAGAACAGGTGAAATCTGTTACAAAAGGGAGGTTATGTTGATACAGCCACTATGGAGAACAGCATGGAGGTTCCTTAAAAAACTAAAAATAGAATTACCATATGACCCAGCAATCCCACTACTGGGCATATACCCAGAGAAAACCATAATTCAAAAAGACACATGCACCCCAATGTTCATTGCAGCACTATTTACAACAGCCAGGTCATGGAAGCAACCTAAATGCCCATCAACAGACCAATGGATAAAGATGTGGTACATATATACAATGGAACATTACTCAGCCACAAAAAGGAAAGAAATTGGGTCATTTGTAGAGACGTGGATGGATCTAGAGACTGTCATACAGAGTGAAGTAAGTCAAAAAGAGAAAAACAAATATCGTATATTAACGCATATATGTGGAACCTAGAAAATGGTACAGATGAACCAGTTTGCAGGGCAGAAATAAAGACACAGATGTAGAGAATAAACATATGGACATCAAGCGGGGAAAGTGGGGGCGGGTGTATTGGGAGATCGGGATTGACATATATACACTAATATGAATAAAATGGATAATTAATAAGAACTGCTGTATAACAAATTTTTTTTAAGTAAAAAGAAACCAGAGCTACCTTTCCCATAAAACACCTTCATCAAATTGAGGTCATTTGCAAAAAAAAAAAAAAAAAAGGGAAGTTATGGAAAAGAAGCCTCAAAGGGGTAGAGGAAGAAACTGTGTACATGTGTCAGACCCTTCACTTCTACCGGCAGAGCTGAAGACAGAAAGCAAAAATTACTAAGCCAGGAATGCATAAAAGGGTCCCAGTCCTGCTGCACATCAAACAAATATTGTATAAACATTTTTAGAGCAGCCTGCCCTTGCTCCAAACAAGCAAAAACCTAGGGCTCAAAAGTATTCCGTGGCTTTGCCTAGCTCTGCTCCAGGAACACTGGCCTGCTGTAGAGGACTTTTGGAAATTCTGGGAATATGGACAAAAATCCCAAAACGTGACCAATAATTACTTTCTTATGTCCTTGAAAAGTGGGGGCTAAACGTCTGAATTAATTTGACTTTAAAACATGAGTGGTGTGATAATCCTTAAAGAATTATGAATAAAACGTCCTCCTCATTTCAGATAGTTGTCAGTACTAAAGAAGTTGTTAAACGCTTCCTTGTGTGTTAAGAATTATAAAGCCAATCATCTCTGTCCTGAGATTTAACTCAATTAAGACTATTAAAAAATATCATGTGGTTTCTAACCATAAATGTATCAGGCATACCAAAGGATAAATAAAATTAGCAGCCTATACAAAGCCTATAGTATCAACAGTATTTTATAGCACACAAGTGTTGATAGATTAATTGAACAATCTGAATTCAGCAGAGTACAAACATAGGATGGTTTTCTCTTTAATAATCATTTGACTCTCCCTTTCTTACCTCTTAAAAAAATTTGAGCTGGAGTCTACAATTTTCCAAACCTGCCCAAATTTAAGACTTCAATTTCACATCCAATAAACATTTCCCCTCTCCTAACCCAGGCTCCTTGTACTTCCCCTTCTTGCCTCTCATTTCTGGCTTTAGCTTTTCCTTTGTTGAAGCAGAAAGAAGAGTTTAAAGAAACATGCCAAAAACATTCTTACCTGCCTTGCAGTTGCAGTCCTCTCGCAGCCAAAAACTTTCTGTCTGTGGTAGGCGTTGAAACGCTTCTTTTATTGAGGAGAGCCCACGTGGATTCTATTGGGTGTCTCTTGGAGGATACCTCCCACTGCATATCCTTCTAATGTGAAACACCTGCACTGGCTCAGTGCATCCAACCTTGCATCAAATACCATCACTGGTGATCAAGCACACGTGGTTCCTTCGCGGTAGGTAGCCGCCTATGTAAAATTCTACCTCTTGGTGTCCTAAACAATGGATGCACGAGCTTCTCACCTGCTGCTCCCTCTCTACCTTGTAGTTGCTCTGAGTTTGCCCCACCACGGCTTACATAATTGTGGAGCAGATCTGCAAGCCTGCCATGGGAACAGACATCTAATCCATGACTGAGACACCAATGCCATCCTCTTCCAAGCACCCCCAATTCCTGTGAGGTATTCTCCTCAACCCCTTTTATCTTGGTTTGTGAATATCCTTGAAGCCTGTAACTTTTGTTGATACCTACTGGGAATGATAGTTGGAGTAGCAAGGCCAATTCAACTGTCTCTTTTCATGTGACGTGTTCGTTTTTAATTAAGGTTAACTGACATATGACAGTATGTTAATTTCTGGTGTACAGCATAATGAGTCAATATGTGTATTATTGCAAAAGGATCACCACAATGTCTAATTAACATCTATCACCATATGTAGTTAAAAAAATTTTTTCCTGTGATGAGAACTTCTAAGATCTACTCTCTTAGCAACTTTCAAATATGCAATACAACATTATTAACTATAGTTGCCATGCTTTACATTACATCCCCATGACATTTATAACTAGAACTTTATACCTTTTGCCCCCTTCACCCATTTCATGCTATTTCATATTTGTTTTATTCTTTGTGCCTTTAAAAAATGTTTTTTAGAGGCTTCCCTGGTGGCACAGTGGTTAAGAATCCGCCTGCCAATGCAGGGGACTAGGGTTTGAGCCCTGGTACTGGAATATCCCATATGCCGTGGAGCAACTAAGCCCGTGCACCACAACTACTGAGCCTGTGCTCTAGAGCTCGTGAGCCACAACTACTGAGTCCGCGAGCCACAACTACTGAAGCCCACGTGCCTAGAGCCTGTGCTCTGCAACAAGAGAAGACACTTCAATGAGAGTCCCGTGCACCGCAATGAAGAGTAGCCCCCACTCGCCACAACTAGAGAAAACCCACACACAGCAACAAAGACCCAATGCAGCCAAAAATAAATAAATTTTTTTAAAAATTTGTTTTTTAAATGTTTTTTAGTCCATGCTATCTCTTACTAGGATACCAAAGGGAGATACTCAGGGCTTACTGATGGCTTTCTGCAGAACATGGAAACACTCGTTAGTTTTCTACAGTTTGGAGTTTTAGCAAAAATTCCAAAATAAGAAAAGTCTCATTCACCATCCTGTTACACATTGTTAACCAAAATTTGGGGAAGATGAGAATTTTTTCAGGCTGCACTAATCCCAGAATTACTATTTTCCCTTATATAACCAGGGATATTTATAAAACAATTTCATCACTGTATTGAAAAAGACATTTCTAGAGGCCCTTGGCAGTTAGGAGTCACTTCAGTGAAGACCCACACCTTCACCTTTTCCATCTTGTTCCAGTCTTGGTAAAAGCAAATGGAAATGATTATGTGACGATAGAATCTCCCTCTTCTTTGGAAGGAAAACCATGAAATCAAAATGATGAGCTCTTCTTTGAGAAATCATTGTAATTGCTTTTCCTCTTTAGTCATTTTCTCTTGCATTCACTGTAATTATCTCAAACCTTTACTCCATCTCTCATATTCAGTTTTAAGTTTTCCATTCCTTTCTGCTTCTAAGTTACTTATTGTATTTGTAATAGTGTTGTTTTGGTTCTCAATTTGTATTCTTATTTCAGCAGTTCCTCTTTTTATCCCATTCTGGTCTTTAATCATCTTATCTTTGAGCTCTGGTTTTAATAAATTCATATTTTCAGTACACTTCTCTGCAGAGTGAATCAACAGGAATGTGCTTTCTGGATAATGTTTCCTTTTAGATTGCTTTTTTTTTCTGTGCTTTGTATACTAGTTTCCTTCTCTCTTTTCCCCTTGGAATGTATGCATAGGTTTTTATATGTTTGTTTTTGGTTGTTTGCCATAGTTACCGTTCTTTTTGTTGTTTTTGTTGCTTGTTTTGTTTTGATAGTGCTTAATGTGGGAAGCTCTGTCCAGAACACATTTCCTCTGACATTGCGTGTATTGAAATTTCCTGATTTTCCTTCAACCATATCTGGGACTGTGTGTCTTGCAGGCTCTATCCACTTCTCTACTGCCTAAAATCATGGGGCTGAAGGAGGGGTTGTCTTCACCAGAACAAAGTGCAGTCCTTGCTGGGAGACCTGAGGCTCTGATCAGTCTGATATCTAGTACTAGGGCTCACTCCACTCACCCATGGGTTTCCCACTCCTCAGGCTTGGTTTTGTTACCCCAACTCAGCACAGCTCTCTAAAACGGAAAGAAGTACAGCTGTCCCTGCCTCTCCAGAGGTACTATAATGCCAGGTAGGGGCTTCTTCCATCAAGGATTTTTTCTTCACTTCCCCCAGGGAAGATCTTGAGTGTAACTATTTGAGATACACCATCCCTAATAAAGAATTTCTTTCCTGGTGCCCAAATTCTGGCACTTCTCCTCTGCCCACAGTTGCAGACTCATGACCTCCACTACAACTCATTCTCACCCCAAATTCGAGCACCAGTTCTACCAGCAGAATGGAGAAAGAAAAAGGATTCAAAAATACGTTAAGAACTTGTAGTGTGCCAGGTGCTTTGTATAGTAGTTAACTTAATTTTCACAACACTCTTATTTGTTTTAGGTTGAGAAAACCAGAAAATTTAAGGAAGTTTAATAACTTTCCAGAAAAAGAAAGAGAAGTAGAATTTTATCCTAGGTCCGACCAACCTCAAAGCTGTGTTCTCTCTGCTACACCCAATGGTGTGCTGTTAAATGTTTAACAACCAGTGGAGGGGTGTGGGGAGAGAGCTGGTTTATCACATTTGCAATTCCATGATGTAATACTCCCACCATGATCAATTCAGGCTAACTGTAATACAGACAAGGCTGGTTGTAACATCACAGTTGGCCTACCATATTTGTGATTCCATCTGTGGTTGGTTGAACCCACCGATACTATGCCACTTTATATAAAGAACTGGTGCATCTGTGGATTTTGGTATTCAGGGGAATCCTGGAACCAATTCCCTGCAGATACTGCGGGACAACTGTATTAACATTTACCTATTTTTACCGATGAAACAATGTTGATAATGAGACAGTTAATATTATACATTAGCCTGACAGATTGTCATTGTGTAAAGTAAACCAAAATACTAAGAAAAACCAGTTTGAGATGTGAAAATGTATACAACAGCTTTTTAAGAAATATTAATCATAAAGGACTTATGGTAAAGATTGTTCACAGTGATTCAGGGTCTTGAAGCTCTGTAAGTGTTTCTGACATTACCAAATAGATTAAACTGATGTTACAAACATTCAGCTATGAGGGCAATCCCCATTAAGAGGGTTTCTTAAGAAAAATTACTTAACTAATTTCTCCCATCCCAGGCACCAGAATTTTGACTGTAATATTCCAACGGGGTCTACCCAAATCATTCACAAATAAATAACAATGCTTAGAGGGTTCATTTACCAAGGGACTATGAAAGTGACAAACATACTTGCTTGCAAACGATTGAATACAATCTCTAAAACAGAAGCAAATTCATAATACAATGGCTTTAACTAAGTTATAAACACATACATAAGCATAGCTGATTCTCCATAGTGGAGGTCTAATATCAAGTTCTGAATGCTCTAAGGAATTAAGAATCTTAGCCAGTGAGACCCATCCTAGAAAGCCTAGATACCTCTCCTGCCTTACATTTGTCATGATACCCCATAATAGTGACACCATTAGGCATCCTCTGATGGCATCCAGCTCATGGATATTACTCTGTAATCACTTTACAACCATTTTCACTGTACTCCATGAAGTTGTCATCACCCATCAATTACCTGCTGCTGGCTCAGGAAGTCAATGACAAGAGATGGGAACTCCCCCATCTCTAATAATGTTTATTTCCATAAAACTTCAGTAGAGCAACAGAAGTGTAATTTCCCATAGAGGTCCCATTTGGAGATTTGACTTGTTATGTGGTTATTTAGATATGAATTATTAAATTTGTTAATTTTGCCTGACCCCTTGCTGCCGTCACTGTTGCTGTTGCTGTTCCTCCTTCCTTCTCTCCCTTTTGGTCATTTTACTGGCATCATTTGCACTTTCCCCAACAGGTAAGGAGGAGAAAATACATGTGATAAAACCCAAACAAACATATTCATCAAAATATAAGGTAAACAGGGGCTTCCCTGGTGGCGCAGTGGTTGAGAGTCCACCTGCCGATGCAGGGGACACGGGTTCGTGCCTCCGTCCGGGAGGATCCCATATGCCGCAGAGCGGCTGGACTCGTGAGCCATGGCCACTGAGCCTGTGCGTCCAGAGCCTGTGCTCCGCAGCGGGAGAGGCCACAACAGTGAGAGGGCCGCGTACCGTAAAAATAAAATAAAATAAAATAAATAAGGTAAACATTTCTACTGAAGAGAAAAATTAACATATAATTGGATAATATAAAACTTGTTATTGGGCTTCCCTGGTGGGACCATGGTTAAGAATCTGCCTGCCAATGCAGGGCACTCGGGTTTGAGCCCTGGTACTGGAAGATACCAAATGGCACAGAGCAACTAAGCCTGTGCATCACAACTACTGAGCCTGTGCTCTACAGCCCACGTGCCACAACTACTGAGCCCACATGCCACAACTACTGAAGCCCGTGCACCTAGAGCCTGCGCTCTGCAACAAGAGAAGCCACTGCAATGAGAAGCCCATGCACCGCAACAAAGTGTAGTCCCCACTCACCGCAACTACAGAAAGCCTGCTGACAACGAAAACCCAATGCACCCAAAAATAAAATAAATAAAAAATAAATAAATGTATTTAAAAAATTTGTCATTGAATTAATATTTTTAATTTTCTAAACCTAAGTAAAAAGACTTGGGTTTCCCTGGTGGTGCAATGGTTGAGAGTCCGCCTGCCGATTCAGGGGATGCGGGTTCATGCCCCTGTCTGGGAGGATCCCATGTGCCGCGGAGTGGATGGGCCCATGACCCATGGCTGCTGAGCCTGCGCATCCGGAGCCTGTGCTCCGCAACAGGAGAGGCCACAGCAGTGAGAGGCCTGCATACCACAAAAAAAAAAAAAAAAAAAAGACTTAAACCTAAGTCCCTCCCTTGTAAACCTAAGTAAAAAGAACTAACTATACATATTACATTTTTGGGACTTCCCTGGCGGTCAGGTGTTTAAGACTTCACCTTCCAATGCAGGGGGTGCAAGTTAAATCTCTGGTCAGGGAGCTAAGATCCCACATGTCTTGCGGCCAAAAAACCAAAACATAAAACAGAAGCAATACTGTAACAAATTCAATAAAGACCTTAAAAATGGTCCAGATCAAAACAAAAATTACATTTTTATGTGAAATGAATTTTCCAATTGTAAATCTGCTAAATAAAAAGTAATTTAAGCAGAGATACTGTAAAGCTGGTACCACAAAAAAAAATTTGTCATAATCAATGATTCTAATTCTCTTAAAAATGTGCACCACGACAATAAGTATAATGATCTCATTTGACTATATTATAAATATGATATGTAATTTTTGAATAGCCAGACTTTCAGATTCCTATAACTTCCCAGAGGGATTACTACAAGAGAAGTAAAGTCAGGATAGGATCAACTAGTCTGGCATTTATTATCTCTTGAATAACAAAATGTCTTAAGAGAACCACAGAAAATACCTAAGAGAAATTACCACAGGCACATCTCCTTCCTCTCTTTTCACTCCTAGCTGTTTAAAATGCAGACCAACTCGCCAGGGTCCTGACTTATTCTCTCCAATTTCTGAATGTCAAACACAGACAGCAATTGTTGGCTGTCAGGGTATGAAGTCTGTGGAAGCAGAGAAACTGGACATCTGGCATTTCAACATTCTGGAGCAAGTGATATAATTATTTAATTAGTGTAAGAGAAAAGCATCTACACAAAGATACAGGCATCCACTCTGTCATCAAAAATGTCTCTAAAATAGCAAACACATATTAAGGGACTGAGAAAAGGAATAATATTGTATAAACTAGATTAACTAACATTTCAATGATAAAAGGAAATCTAAAGTAACAAAAATAGGATTTAATTATCATAAGTAAATCCATAAAATTGCTGTTTGCTGAAGAATACTTTTTATACATTTATGAACTTACTGAAAGTTTACGTTTTCTATTGCTCAAAACTAAAAAAGTTATCTCGGTTTCGAGATAAGATGGCGGAGGAGTAAGAAGCAGAGATCACCTTCCTCCCCACAGATACATCAGAAATACATCTACACGTGGAACTGCTCCTATAGAACACACTGAACGCTGGCAGAAGACCTCAGACCTCCCAAAAGGCAAGAAACTCCCCACATACCTGGGTAGGGCAAAAGAAAAAAAAAAGAGACAAAAGAATAGGAACGGGATCTGCTCCTCTGGGAGGGAGCCGTGAAGGAGCTAGGAATTTACACACTAGGAAGCCCCTTCAGGGGCGGAAACTGCGGGTGGTGGAGGGGGAAGCTTCGGAGCCACGGAGGAGAGCACAGCAAGAGGGTTGCAGAGGGCAAAGCGGAGAGATTCCCGCAGAGGCTCGGTGCCGACCAGCACTCACCAGCCCGAGAGGCGTCTCTGCTCACGCGCCGGAACGGGCGGGGCTGGGAGCTGAGGCTCCGGCTTCGGTTGGATCCCAGGGAGACGACTGGGGTTGGCAGCGTGAACACAGCCTGAAGGGGTTTGTGCACCACGGCTAGCCGGGACGGAGTCCGGGAGAAGTCTGGAGCTGCTGAAGAGGCAAGAGCCTTTTTCTTCCTTCTTTGTTTCCTGGTGCATGAGGAGAGGGGATTAAGCGCGCCACTTAAAGGAGCTCCAGAGACGGGCGCAAGCCGCGGCTATCAGCGTGGACCCCAGAGACGGGCATGAGACGCTAAAACCGCTGCTACCGCCACCAAGAAGCCTGTGGGCGAGCACAGGTCACTATCCACACCTCCCCTCCCAGGAGCCTGTGCAGCCTGCAACTGCCAGGGTCCCGAGATCCAGGGACAACTTCCCCAGGAGAACGCACGGCGCGCCTCAGGCTGCTGCAACGTCATGCTGGCCTCTGCTGCCGCAGGCTCGCCCCGCAACCGTACCCCTCCCTTCCCCAAGCCTGAGTGAGCCAGAGCCCCCGAATCAACTGCTCCTTTAACCCCGTCCTGTCTGAGCGAAGAACAGACGCCCTCAGGCGACCTACACGCAGAGGCGGGGCCAAATCCAAAGCTGAACTCCGAAGCTGTGTGAACAAAGAAGAGAAAGAGAAATCTCTCCTAGCAGCCTCAGAAGCAGGGGATTAAAGCTACACGATCAACTTGATGTACCCTGCATCTGTGGAATACATGAATAGACAACGAATCATCCCAAATTGGGGAGGTGGACTTTGGGAGCAAGATATATTATTTTTGCCCCTTTTCCTCTTTTTGTGAGTGTGTATGTGTATGCTTCTGTGTGAGATTTTGTCTGTATAGCTTTGCTTCCACCATTTGTCCTAGGGTTCTGACAGTCCGTATTTTTTTTCTTTTTCTCTTTTTAATTTTAAAAATTTATTTTTCTTAATAATTATTTTTTATTTTAATAACTTTATGTTTTTATCTTACTTTATTTTATTTTATTTTACCCTCTTTCTTTCTTTCTAATTTTTCTCCCTTTTACTCTGAGCCGTGTGGATGAAAGGCTCTTGGTGCCAGGAGTCAGTGCTGTGCCTCTGAGGTGGGAGAGCCAACTTCAGGACACTGGTCCACAAGAGACCTCCCAGCTCCACGTAATATAAAATGGCGAAAATCTCCCAGGGATCTCCATCTCAATGCCAAGACCCAGCTTCACTCTATGACCAGCAAGCTACAGTGCTGGACACCCTATGCCAAACAACTAGCAAGACAGGAACACAGCCCCATCCATTAGCAGAGAGGCTGCATAAAATCATAATAAGGCCACAGACACCCCAAAACACACCACCATACGTGGACCTGCCCACCAGAAAGACAAGATCCAGCCTCATGCACCAGGACACAGGCACTAGTACCCTCCACCAGGAAACATACACAACCCACTGAGCCAACCTTAGCCTCTAGGGACAGACACCACCAAGAACAATGGGAACTACAAACCTGCATCCTGCAAAAAGGAGACCCCAAACACAGTAAGATAATCAAAATGAAAAGACAGCAGATGAAGGAGCAAGGTAAAAACCCACCAGACCTAACAAATGAAGAGGAAATAGGCAGTCTATCTGAAAAAGAATTGAGAATAATGATAGCAAAGATGATCCAAAATCTTGGAAATAGAATACACAAAATGCAAGAAACATTTAACAAGGACGTAGAAGAACTAAAGATGAAACAAACAATGATGAACAACACAATAAGTGAAATGAAAAATACTCTAGATGGGATCAATAGCAGAATAACTGAGGCAGAAGAACAGATAAGTGACCTGGAAGATAAAATAGTGGAAATAACTATTGCAGAGCAGAATAAAGAAAAAGAATGAAAAGAACTGAGGACAGTCTCAGAGACCTCCAGGACAACATTAAACACACCAACATTCGAATTATAGGGGTCCCAGAAGAAGAAGAGAAAAAGAAAGGGACTGAGAAAATATTTGAAGAGATTATAGTTGAAAACTTCCCTAATACGGGAAAGGAAATAGTTAATCAAGTCCAGGAAGCACAGAGAGTCCCATACAGGAAAAATCCAAGGAGAAACACGCCGAGACACATATTAAACTATCAAAAATTAAACACATAGAAAATATATTAAAAGCAGCAAGGGGAAAACAACAAATAACACACAAGGGAATTCCCATAAGGTTAATAGCTGATCTTTCAGCAGAAACTCTACAAGCCAGAAGGGACTGGCAGGACATATTTAAAGTGATGAAGGAGAAAAACCTACAACTAAGATTACTCTACACAGCAAGGATCTCATTAAGATTTGATGAGAGAGTTCAGCACCACCAAACCAGCTTTAAAACAAATGCTAAAGGAACTTCTCTAGGCAAGAAATACAAGAGAAGGAAAAGACCTACAATAACAAATCCAAAACAATTAAGTAAATGGGAATAGGAACATACATATCAATAATTACCTTAAATGTAAATGGATTAAATGCTCCCACCAAAAGACACAGACTGTGTGAATGGATACAAAAACAAGACCCATATATATGCTGTCTACAAGAGACCCACTTCAGACCTAGGGACACATACAGATGGAAAGTGAGGGCATGGGAAAAGTTATTCCATGCAAATGAAAATCAGAAGAAAGCTGGAGTAGGAATTCTCATATCAGACAAAATAGACTTAAAAAAAAAGACTATTACAAGAGACAAAGGAGGGCACTGCATAATGATCAAGGGATCGATCCAAGAAGAAGATATAACAATTGTAAATATTTATGCACCCAGGGCTTCCCTGGTGGCGCAGTGGTTGAGAGTCCGCCTGCCGATGCAGGAGACACTGGTTCGTGCCCCAATCCGGGAAGATCCTACATGCCACGGAGCAGCTCGGCCCGTGAGTCATGGCCGCTGAGCCTGCGCGTCCAGAGCCTGTGCTCCGCAACGGGAGAGGCCACAACAGTGAGAGGCCCGCATACCACACATAGAAATATATATATATATATATATATATATATATATATATATATATTTATGCACCCAACATAGGATCACTTCAATACATAAGGCAAATACTAACAGCCATAAAAGGGGAAATTGACAGTAGCACAATCATAGGAGGGGACTTTAACACCCCACTTTCACAAATGGACAGATCATCCAAAATGAAAATAAATAAGGAAACACAAGCTTTAAATGATACATTAAACAAGATGGACTTAATTGATATTTATAGGACATTCCATCCAAACACAACAGAATACACATTTTTCTCAAGTGCTCACGGAAAATTCTCCAGGATAGATCATATCTTGGGTCACAAATCTAGCCTTGGTAAATTTAAGAAAATTGGAATCACATCAAGTATCTTTTCCGACCACAACGCTATGAGAATACATATCAATTACAGGAAAAGATCTGTAAAAAATACAAACACATGCAAGCTAAACAATACACTACTTAATAATGAAGTGGCCACTGAAGAAATCAAAGAGGAAATCAAAAACTACCTAGAAACAAATGACAATGGAGACACGATGACCCAAAACCTATGGGATGCAGCAAAAGCAGTTCAAAGAGGGAATTTTATAGCAATACAGTCCTATATTAAGAAACAAGAAACATTTCAAATAAACAACCTAACCTTGCACCTAAAGCAATTAGAGAAAGAAGAACAAAAAAAATCCCAAATCTGGCAGAGGGAAAGAAATCATAAAAATCAGATCAGAAATAAATGAAAAAGAAATGAAGGAAATGATAACAAAGATCAATAAAACTAAAAGCTGGTTCTCTGAGAAGATAAACCATTAGGCAAACACATCAAGTAAAAAAGGGAGAAGACTCAAATCAATAGAATTAGAAATGATAAAGGAGAAGTAACAACTGACACTGCAGAAATACAAAAGATCATGAGAGATTACTACAAGCAACTCTATGCCAATAAAATGAACAACCTGGAAGAAATAGACAATTTGTTAGAAATGCACAACCTGCCGAGACTGAACCAGGAAGAAATAGAAAATATGAACAGACCAATCACAAGCACTGAAATTGAAATTGTGATTTAAAATCTTCCAACAAACAAAAGCCCACGACCAGATGGCTTCACAGGCAAATTCTATCTAACATTTAGAGAAGAGGTAACACCTATCCTTCTCAAACTCTTCCAAAATATAGCAGAGGGAGGAACACTCCCAAACTCATTCTACAAGGCCACCATCACCCTGATAACAAAACCAAAGATGTCACAAAGAAAGGAAACTACAAGCCAATATCACTGATGAACACAGATGCAAAAATCCTCAACAAAATACTAGCAAACAGAATCCAACAGCACATTAAACGGATCATACACCATGATCAAGTGGCGTTTATTCCAGGAATGCAAGGATTCTTCAATATACACAAATCAATCAACGTGATACACCATATTAACAAATTGAAGGAGAAAAACCATATGATCATCTCAGTAGATGCAGAGAAAGCTTTTGACAAAATTCAACACCCATTTATGATAAAAACCCTTCAGAAAGTAGGCATAGAGGGAACTTTCTTCAACATAATAAAGGCCATATTTGACAAACCCACAGCCAACGTCGTCCTCAATCGTGAAAAACTGAAACCATTTCCACTAAGATGAGGAACAAGACAAGGTTGCCCACTCTCACCCCTCTTATTCAACATAGTTTAGGAAGTTTTAGCCATAGCAATCAGAGAAGAAAAAGAAATAAAAGGAATCCAAATCAGAAAAGAAGTAAAGCTGTCACTGTTTGCAGATGACATGATACTATACATAAAAAATCCTAAAGATGCTACCAGAAAACTACTAGAGCTAATCAATGAATTTGGTAAAGTAGCAGGATACAAAATTAATGCACAGAAATCTCTTGCATTCTTATACACTAATGATGAAAAATCTGAAAGTGAAATCAAGAAAACACTCTCATTTACCATTGCAACAAAAAGAATAAAATATCTAGGAATAAACCTACCTAAGGAGACAAAAGACCTATATGCAGAAAATTATAACCCACTGATGAAAGAAATTAAAGATGACACAAATAGATGGAGAGATATACCATGTTCTTGGACTGGAAGAATCAACATTGAGAAAATGACTCTACTACCCAAAGCAATCTATAGATTCAATGCAATCCCTATCAAACTACCACTGGCATTTTTTACAGAACTAGAACAAAAAAATTTCACAATTTGTATGGAAACACAAAAGACCCCGAATAGCCAAAGCAATCTTGAGAACGAAAAATGGAGCTGGAGGAATCAGGCTCCCTGACTTCAGACTAAACTACAAAGCTACAGTAATCACGACAGTATGATACTGGCACAGAAACAGAAATATAGGTCAATGGAACAGGACAGAAAGCCCAGTGATAAACCCCTGCACATATGGTCACCTTATCTTTGATAAATGAGGCAAGAATATACAGTGGAGAAAAGACAGCCTCTTCAATAAGTGGTGCTGGGAAAACTGGACAGGTGCATGTAAAAGTATGAAATTAGAACACTCCCTAACACCATACACAAAAATAAATGCAAAATGGATTAAAGACCTAAATGTAAGGCCAGACACTATCAAACTCTTAGAGGAAAACATAGGCAGAACACTCCATGACATAAATCACAGCAAGATCCTTTTTGACCCGCCTCCTAGAGAAAGGGTAGTAAAAACAGAAATAATCAAATGGGACCTAATGAAACTTCAAAGCTTTTGCACAGCAAACGAAACCATAAACAAGACCAAAAGACAACCCTCAGAATGGGAGAAAATATTTGCAAATGAAGCAACTGGCAAAGGATTAATCTCCAAAATTTACAAGCAGCTGATGCAGCTCAATAACAAAACAACAAACAACCCAATCCAAAAATGGGCAGAAGCCCTAAATAGACATTTCTCCAAAGAAGATATACAGATTGCAATCAAACACATGAAAGAATGCTCAACATCATTAATCATTAGAGAAATGCAAATCAAAACTATAATGAGATATCATCTTACACCAGTCAGAATGGCCATGATCAAAACATCTAGAAACAATAAATGCTGGAGAGGGTGTGGAGAAAAGGGAACACTCTTGCACTGCTTGTGGGAATGTCAATTGATACGGCCACTATGGAGAACAGTATGGAGGTGCCTTAAAAAACTATAAATAGAACTACCATATGACCCAGCAATCCCACTACTGGGCATATATCCTGAGAAAACCATAATTCAAAAAGAGTCATGTACCAAAATGTTCACTGCAGCGCTATTTACAATAGCCAGGACATGGAAGCAACCTAAGTGTCCCTCAGCAGATGAATGGATAAAGAAGATGTGGCACATATATACAATGGAATATTACTGAGCTATAAAAAGAAACGAAATTGAGTTATTTGTAGTGAGGTGGATGGACCTGGAGTCTGTCATACAGAGTGAAGTAAGTCAGAAGGAGAAAAACAAATACCGTATGCTAACACATATATATGGAATCTAAGGAAAAAAATGTCATGAAGAGCTTAGGGATAGGACGGGAATAAAGACACAGACCTACTAGAGCATGGACTTGAGGATATGGGGAGGGGGAAGGGTAAGCTGTGACAAAGTGAGAGAGTGGCATGGACACATATACACTACCAAACGTAGGGTGGATCGCTAGTGGGAAGCAGCCGCGTGGCACAGGGAGATCAGCTAGGTGGTTTGTGACCACCTAGAGGAGTGGGATAGGGAGGGTGGGAGGGAGGGAGATGCAAGAGGGAAGAGATATAGAAACATATGTATATGTATAACTGATTCACTTTGTTGTAAAGCAGAAACTAACACAGCATTGTAAAGCATTTATATTCCAATAAAGATGTTAAAGAAAAAAAGCAATCTCAGTTTGATCTTATTTTAAAATTTATATAATTAAAATGCATTATTTCTTTCATTAGTCTTCAAATGCTCATTAAATGTTTTCTCCATAATTTATCATTTAGTGCTATCTTCAATACATAAATAATGATAAATTTGAACATTAATTGGAAAAAGTGTCCATTAAAGTTTTCCTTTGAATATCATTTCATCTGATATTATTTCAATTAAAAAATGAGACTTGAACAACATATATCAATAGCAGTGTGTGAATAGGTCAGCATTTCCCAAAGTGTGTTCCTTGGGAGGCTAGATCTAAGAATATTTTTTTAAATAAATTCTTGTTTTGATATAAATGCCTTTTTAAGTGTACTTTTTAGTATATCAAACACTCAGAAAAATACTCAAATTTTAAGTACACTGCCTAATGTATTTTCACAAAGTGAAACCAACACCCTAACCAAACCATTTCCAGCACCCCAGAAGCCCCTTTGAGTCCCCTTCCAGAGGAAACACTGTCCTGATATCTAATAGCATAAATTCATTTTGCCTGTCTAAAACTTGATATAAATAAATCATCCAGTAGGTACTTTTTTTGTGTCTGCCTGTTATAGCTCAAAATTATATTTGTGATATTTACCCATGTTATTCTTTGTAGTTATAGTTTGTTTATTCTCACTGCTATTACATTTCACTGTGTGAATTTATCACACTTTATTCATTCTACTGTTGATAACATTTGAGTTGTTTCCAGTTTGCAGATCCTAACAAGGAGTACTGCTATGAATATGTTCGTGTCTTTAGCACCTGCCTTTTGCTGAACGTATATATGCGCTTTTGTTGGATAGACTAAGAGTAGAATTGCTGGGGCATAAGGTAAGCATCTGTTTAGCTTTAATAATATTGCCAACCAGTTTTCCGAAGTGGTTACACTAATTTACACTTCTTCCAACAGTGGATGAGCACTGCCATTGGTTTACATCCTTGACAATACTTAAAATTTTCTGTTTTTATTTTAGCCATTCCTTTGTAACCACAGTTTGGTTTTACTTGCCTTTTCCTGTTGACTAGTGAATTTGAGTACTTTTCCATATCTCTGTTAGTGCTTTAAATATCTTCTCTGTTCAAATATTTTGTCCACTTTTTCTATTGGATTGTCTGCCTTTTTGATACTGCTTTACAACAGCAACAGCAGTTTTTAAAACCTTTTGTCAGATATATATAGTACAAATATGTTGTCCCAGTCTTCAGCAGAATTCTTAATTTAAATGCAGGCAATTTACCATTCTTTTTCCTTTATGTCTCCCATTAAGAAAATTTTAACCTCCATGTCGTGAAGATATTCTCTGTCCTCCATGTCATAATGACAGCCTCCTATATTTTCTCCTAAAAGCCATAGTTTCATCTTTCATATTTAGATATGAGGAAAGGATCTTTTTTTTCCTCCTGTGGACATCTAATTGACCCAGTACCTTTCACTGAAAAGACCATACTTTATCCACTGTACTGCAGTTTCCCCTTCATCATTAATTACTGTGAGGGTCTGTTATTAGACTCTGTATTCTATCCCATTGGTCTGTTTGTCTACCTTTATACCAAAAACATACTGCCTTAATTACTAGTTCTATGAAATCTTAATAGGAGAGATCCCATTGGGATGACTATTCAACAAAGTTAAACCGTTTTTTTTCTTTTTGCTTTTGTTTTTCAAATTAAAAACAAACTATTTGAATTATCAGAAATCTTATTTAATATGATAAAATGTATTATAATTTTCTAACAGGAAGATATATCTCCTACAGTGTTTCCCAAACAAATTTAACTATGGAAATTTTTTTTCCTACAAATGTCTTATAGGGCTAGTGCTCTAAGTAATGCACTTTGGGAAATAAATAGATGTATGTTTTCAGGTTTTAAGAGCTGACCCCCAAGCCAGGTCCAACTTATTGATGAAACACAGCTCTCAGCATGACATAGGTTTCCAATTTTCATCACAACCTGTATGAGGTCAATTACATTAAGCTCTCAACATCCAGGTGCTTAAAAGAAGACAGATATCTATGTATTGGAATACACTGGGCAAAATAAAAAATCCTCTTTCAGACCTTTCCTTGCACTCCTAGATCCAAGAGGCTTTTGGTGCCTCATCCTTGATTTAGAATCAGAAGGTATAATAAAATGAGGGTTTTTTTAACACAATCTTAACTACCTGTCCTTTCTGGCTACCTACAGATACTCACTTGAGGCATATTAAAGTAAGCTCAGAAGAACTCATCACAGCAGGGCTACCTGCCTGGCTTCCCACGGAGCTCTAAGCTTTGAAGCTCTACTTCTTGTTATCAAAAATGGCAAAGAGTTCTAGAGCTGGAAAGAGTTCATATCTGTAAATCATGTGACCCTCTACTTCAAGTTTGTCTTATTTAAACCATAGTCAAGACTTTGAGAGCTTTTATCACCTAACACAAAGGCTGCTCCCTTGCCAAGTCAACATCATCCTGATGTCTGGTTAGAAATGGATCCTTAAACACATTTTTCCATCATAGGATATTCCAAGTCATAAGGATACCATAAATAGAGTTCTAAAATTTCACAGTTTTTTCTTACATTCAAAACACTCAGGATTTCAATTTATGAAAAGAAACCAGTGTTATTCTGTCTATATTTAGCTACTGTAATGAGTCACTAAAAAATTAAATTTATGTATTTTACTCTAAAAGTACTGAATATTTTAACAGTGTCTTTCAATCATATATAGTAAATTAACATATCAAATGTGCTAGTTAAGGTGAGATTTATGAATATTACAAGACTCTTACATAACACCGATATCCAGCCCCTACTAAGCAGCATTTTAGCACTCCTACTGGGGTTCAGGGTCTTTTAAAGACTAAAGAATTCAGTGAGGCATGGTGGGAGGAACCCAAGCCAACAGACCTGAATTCAAACACTTACCCACCACTTATGGTCTATGTAACACTAAGAAAGTTATTTAGACTTTTGGAACTCCACCATCCTGATTTAAAAATTAATATAATAATACCCACCCCTAAAGTTTTATTATGAATATTATATAAGATATTTATGAAAAGCACTTAACAGATCACCCATCAAACAGCAAATGTTCAATAAATATTCATTCCCTTTCTTCACCCCCTCTACTACCACCAGATGCTTGAAGATGTTACCAAATGATCGTTACATCTTAATGGTTATGTCAAGTTGATTACCTTCAGCTTGGAAATTCTGTACACCTTTGGACTTCTCAATACATCATAATGACCTGGATTTCTAAGATGACAAATATAGCACGATAGTATCTACAGCAGAAGAACTGGGAATGATTTCCAGAAGAACAACATTCAGGTATCCACGTGATAAGAGCAAAATACCAAATTGACATTTCAGTGCCACAATTTTAGGGGTACTGCAACTGCTGAAATGCATCTTGGGGGGCTCTGAGGAGCTCCAATTCTTTATGTCTCAGGGCAGAAAGAATTCAGTGAGAGGCAAAGTGATATATGAGAAGTGATTTATTAGAATAGGATGCTTGTGAGGCTTAAAAGCGGGCAGGCGAGAGGATGCCATGCCCCAAGAACTTAGTGGGCTACAGTTTTATAATCAAAGGAAAAGTGGGGAGGGGGAGAAAACCACCCTCTTCCTCATTCTTGAGTAGACATCATGCTTTCATCATCAATTCCTCCTCCATTTCAGGCAGGGAAGTTTTCTTGTCCCTA
This sequence comes from Grampus griseus, assembly GCF_964374135.1. Taxonomy (NCBI): domain Eukaryota; kingdom Metazoa; phylum Chordata; class Mammalia; order Artiodactyla; family Delphinidae; genus Grampus; species Grampus griseus. Next base: position 59,382,583 of record NC_139018.1, read on the forward strand.
TATGGTCAATCCAGGACTGTCATGGCGCAATGGAAATGAGCAAAAAAGTGGTAACATATGCTAAAAATGGTAAATCATCCCAGGTTTTAGTATAATGTCACCTTTTCCTTATATTTCTGTTTTTAATGTGCACAGAGGAGTGTGTCTTAGGAATTATTAACTTACTGACATCACTGGGCAGGATGTGGGTCTCATTCCATCATGGCTTTATTGTATGGGGGCATGTCTCATGCTTCTGTTGCATGGTTTTGTTGCTAAGCAAACCTGCTTTCTTGAATGATCATTAGCTTACAGGGGTCTCCCATACTTTTTTCTTTACTTACAATCCCCTAGTGGGATTAACTATTTAATCACCTACTTTGTCCCTCTGTCCCTTTACTCTGTCCCTATCAGTACCAGAATTTCTCCATGCAGGAATATACACATGCCATGTATAACATATGCTACTCTAAGAGCAAAGCAGGTATTTCATTCTTTCTTTAGACTACTTAAGTTTGTATCACTTTCTTTTCTTCAGCCAAAGGCAGGCATGGCTGAGTTACTTTATGCTAGAAAATAGACTCATAAGACACTTCCAAAATGGGAAGCAGTTAAAGGTTTCTGTTCTCAAGCTATAACATTATGATGAATGCAAGTCACAATCTTATCAGAAATATTTCAAGTTTAATGTTAGAACTGTTCTTAGCTATAAAAGTCTAGAGTGTGAGGGAATGGACATTGCTCAAGAATTATGTCACCTAAGGATCAGACTCCAGCAGAAACTGACAATGGAACACCTACTGTTACTACAGGAGCCAAGAAGTCCCACAGCTACTTCTGCTGCTAACTACTTAAAATTTGTGCTAATCACAAGCTTATTATGGACCTTCTTTCTCATAATCTCTGCTCACATTCTTAATTATGGCATTAGGTAGACCATGCTGGAGTCTTCTGCTCAAATATTACTCCTACATATTTGTCTATCATCCTAAAAGCAATACTGAATATAAAATTCCTGAACTATATGCCACTGAAATTCCCAGATTACATCATTTCCTATATTGGAAGCATTAAAGTTAGGAAAAAAGGGATGGGGGAACAACCTTCTGACGCACATCTTCAGACTGATGAAACAGAAAAATTAACCTACTTTTCAGATAAGCTTGCATTTAAACTAGAGATGGAGAAACTTTCCTCGTGGTCCAGTGGTAAAGAATCTGCCTTCCAATGCAGGGTACGCAGGTTCAATCCCTGGTCAGGGAACTAAGATCCCACATGCTGCAGGGCAACTAAGTCCTCACGCCACAACTACTGAGCTCATGTGCCTTAACTAGAGAACGTGCATGCTGCAAACTACAGAGTCCACGTGCCCTGGAACCTGTGCACCACAACTAGAGCAGACAAAGAAACCCCTGCACACCACAACAAGAGAGAAGCCTGCATACCACAACTAGAGAGAGAAAACCCACACGCCACAACTAGAGAGAAGCCCATGCACCACAACAAAAGATCCCACATGCCTCAACAAAGATCCTGCATGCTGCAACTAAGACCTGATGCAGCCAAAAATAAATAAATAAATAAATAATCTTTTCTTAAAAAACAAAAAACTAGAGATGGAGAGGTGGGAAATACCAAATATTGGGCTGTCCCCTTAAACAGCAACTGAAATATGCCCATGGGAGTGGGATCAAAGACTTTTGAAAAAGTACTACAGCAGCAAAGAGCTGCCTTCAACTTATCCCAGACCTCCTGCTTTCTAGTTTCCCACACCCTGCTGTATGTTGCCTCTTAGATGTAGTGACTCCTTCACTGGACTCAGTTTTCTTCACATCCAATATCCATATTACTATACTCCATTTTGTGGAGCAACCTCACTAATACCAATCATCACCATTACATCTGCTATTCTCTCTCTTGAATGCTCTATTTCCTATTTTCTGTTACCAATTCAGTGCTGACAAACTGACAGGTTTTTACCTCCCCCAAAATACCAGTAGGGAAACTACTTAAGGAATTCAAGCTATTCGCAAATAATTATCACCAGGAGTGGTTTACCATTAAAGACAGTGTCTATGAGCAAATTCCAGCATTCAAATATCTTAGTCTTATTGCATGTATAATTAATCTAAGAATTATTACCAAGAGATTTATGGCATTGGCTATAAACTACATCTTGAAGGCAAAATGATTGGGATTACAAAAAACACTGTGAAGGCTTCTTCCATTTTCCCAAATAAAATGAATAAGAAAGTTAGGTTTAAAATCTATATTAATTAGTAAAAACCAAAGCCCAGAAATAATGCATATTTCCACCAATAAGAGACTAGAAAAAAAAAACATGGTAAGTTCATACAAGGTAAAACTATGCAGTCTTAAAAAGGAATAAGGAAAATTTTTATATACTGCTGGGAATTATTATAAGAATATATAATTAAGTAAGTGAAAAAGGGCAAGATGCAGAAGAGTATTTGTAGTATGTTAACTTTTGTGTAAGAAGTGAAGGAAGAAAGAATGCAAATATAAATACTTATTTTAATATTAAAAAATGAAAGGATAATAAAAAACTAAAAATATGGTTACCTCTGGGGGAGAAAAAAAAAGGGATAGAAACTTGACATCTGTTATTAAGTGTTCATATTTTTGTTAAGTGTTCATCTTGTTCATAGTTTTGGCTTTGGAACCACATAATGTTTTACACAAGTAAAAATGAAATGAAATTTTAGTAATTCAGGTTCCAGTTGAGATAGAATAAGCATGCTTCATCCTTTTCCTCACACTGAATATAACTATAAAACCTGGACAGAATGCACAGGCACGTATTTGAAGACTTTGTAAATAACAGCAAGTGTTACCAGAATTCAAAGAATCATAGAATCAATTGTGAGTTTACCAGTTCTCTGGTATACCCTTTGTTGAGTTCACCACAGCCAGAAACCCAGAAGTGAGCACTGTGATACAGACGGAGAAGCCCATAGGCTCTCCCTTGAGGGTCAGAAAAAGGTACTCGTGACGCTCAAAGGAAATGTAAAAATCCCCTGGCTTTTTCCCCCTTTCTTCTCTAGCTCCCCAGTCACCAGGCTATCCTGTGGTGGGAAGTCACTGACAGCTACAGGAACCCACAAGAACCACAAGAGCCACAAGAACCCACAGGGATAAGGAGGCCACCCTCCTCTCTGGTAGGTGGAGCTGCAGTTCTGAAGTGTGAGGCAAGCCCCTATGGATTCTCTCTCTCCCCCTCAACCCTCTCTCCCCCTCTCTGCTTGAGGCAGAACATAGACTCAGTCACAGAGGTGAGTGACAGAACACAACAAAGCAGGGTAACTAGAGCCCTAAGTTTCTGGCCAGAGGACAAAAAGGAGAGTCCCAGAAATCAGAAAGTACTAGGGGGAGATTAAAGATGCATGGATCTAACCCTAATTACCATGGCAGCAATGTTGAGAAAGAAACAAATAGATATACCAATGCCCAGGTTATAGACTGACTGCTGGATGGCACACACCCAAGACAGATCCAAAGAGCACTACAAAGGCTTTAAAAAGTGACCTGACAGGGCTTCCCTGGTGGCGCAGTGGTTGAAAGTCTGCCTGCCGATGCAGGGGACGCAGGTTCGTGCCCCCGGTCCGGGAAGATCCCACATGCCGCAGAGCTGCTGGGCCCGTAAGCCATGGCCGCTGAGTCTGCGCGTCCGGAGCCTGTGCTCCGCAACGGGAGAGGCCACAGCAGTGAGAGGCCCGCGTACGGCAAAAAAAAAAAAAAAAAAAAAAAATAGTGACCTGACATTGGAATTATCACCCATAAAACTCAAGTTGGAACTTGCAGCCTGAAACTAACCAGGTCTGTTGCCTGCTAAAACAAAAATGTCAACATTCTCCACAGAATTTAAAATGAGACACAGAGTCTCACAGCATAATGTTCAAAGTATTTAGGGAACAATCCAAAATTACTCAGCATATGAAGACCCCAAAAAATTTCAAGTCACATGGTAAAAAACAATCAACAGACACCAACGGACACACTATTAACATAGATGCTGGAATTACCTGCCAAAGACTTTAAAGTACGCTGGAACAAACAATTGCAAACATTCTTGCAACATATGTTAGAATAAAAGTTTCCTCAAAGAGAGAGAAAACATAAAGAAGAACCACATAGAAATGGAAAGAACCACATGGGAATTGTAGAACTGAAAAATATGATAACCAAAATAAAAATCTAATTGGATGGACTCAATAGCAGATGGATATGACAGAGGAAAGAGATTATAAACTTGAAGACAAGATAGATCATTAAAAATGATCCAACAGGAACAACAGAAAGAATAAAGATTGAAAACAATTATCAGCCTTAGGGACCACTGAGACAATAACAGAAGGTCTAACATTCATGTTTTCAGAGACTCAGAAGGAATGGTTAAAGAATGGAATGCTGAAAAAATCTTTGAAGAATAATGGCTTTAAAACTTCCCAATCTTGGTGAAGGACAAATGTACAGTTTTAAAAATCTAAATGAACCCCAAAGAAGATAAGTTCAAACAAACCCATGCCCAGACCATAATTAACTGCAGGAAAACAAGAACAAATAACGTTAAAGCAGTCAGAGGAAAACGATACACGGTTTGAATGACTGAATTTCTAATCAGAAACCATACAGGGACAAGAAGTAAGTGGCACAATATTTTTAAAGTGCTAAAAGGAAATAACTGTCAACACAAATCTATATCCAGCAAGAATATCCTTCAGGAATAAAGGCAAAATAAAGACATGCTCAGATGAAACTAACAGAATTCATATCAGGTAGACCTGCTCTAAACATTGCTGAAGAAGCTTTTCAGACAGAAGGGAAACTTGGGCTTTCAGGAATGAAGAAAACACAATAGAAAAGGTATCTGGGTAAATATAATAGACAGGGGGTCCCCAACCCCCGGGCCACGGACTGGTACCAGTCCGTGGCCTGTTAGGAACCAGGGCTACACAGCAGGAGGTGAGCAGCAGGCGAGCGAGGGAAGCTTCATCTGTATTTACAGCCGCTCCCCATCGCTCACATTACCTCCTGAGCTCCATCTCCTGTCAGCATTATGGTGAGTTGTGTAATTATTTCATTATATATTACAATGTAATAATAATAGAAATAAAGTACACAATAAACGTAATGCACTTGAACCATCCCGAAACCACACACACTCCCCGACTGCTGGCCCCTGGAAGAAACTGTCTTCCACAAAACCGGTCCCTGGTGCCAAAAAGGTTGGGGACCTCTGTAATAGACCATTTTTCTTCTATTTAGCACTTTAAACTGACAGTTGAAACTTTAAACTTGATAGTTGAAAGCAAAAACTATAGCATTGTTGTGATGCTTTATGTTTATAGATATAATATATAACACAACTGTAGCATAAAAGAAGGAATGCAAAAAGGATCATTATAGATCTATAATGTTTGTAGATATATGTATAATGTTTGTAGGTATAATATACAACACAAATGTAGCATAAAGGGAGAGGCAAAAGGGATCTACATTCTAATTTAAGTTGTAAATTATTGATTCCAAGTAGACTGTGAAAATTATTTTTAAGCCCTAGAAACTACTAAAAACACTGTACAAAGAGATAGTCAAAATCACAATAGATAAATTAAAATGGAATACTAAAAAATACTGAATAAATTTGAATTTGAGATATTAGTATACTCATAATTTATTTTTCTCTTCACAAAATATACCTATTTCCTAGCTCTGTCCACTAAAGGGGCCAAAAAATGACAACCCAATAGCAATAAAAACCCTCAGTGTCCAGATTGTGGTCTCTAAACACAATTACCCACTAAAAAAAACCCAGAGCATTTGGAGAAATCACTGATTTCAGGTCTGGAATAAAAAAATATACAAAATAAGCCTATGGTATCTTACTTGTACCTGACAGTAAAGAGATGATGAAAAACAACTGGGCTCATATTTAAAGAACTTGAGTGGTCATTCCCCCTGGCCAAAGATGGGACAATTTGAACAGTGAAAAAAAAATGATGACTCCAGTAGATTCATGACTCCAGCACTATTGAAGTGTATGTTTTTTAAAAAGGAACTTAATCAAACCTCTAAATATAACCTCATTTATAGAAAATTCAGGGAATATAGGAACAGGAACATGTTAAACAACATCAGAAGAAACAATAAGCTAAATCCAAAACTTGAGAAATTCTACAGGACAAATGACCCAATTTGCTCAACAAGTTAATGGAAGGAAGAAAAAAGAGAAATTACAGATTAAAAGAAAGTAAAAAGGAGAGGAAACTTAAGAGAAATAACCAAATGCAATGTGTGTGTCTTGTCTAGATCCTGATTCCAACAAAGTACAAAAAGATATTTTTGAGACAATGAGGGAAAATAGAACATGGACTAGGTGTTAGATGATATTGAGAAATAAATGTTAAATATGTTGGGTATGTTAACATTATTTATGTTTTTTTAAGGTCTCATGTTAGAGAAACATTTAAATATTTGTGTGTGAAATTATTTAATGTCTGGGATTTTCTATAAAATCCTCTAGATGTATTTAGGCGTTGCCTATGCACTCAATTACATTACAAACTAAGTAAAAATTTTAAATCCGTATTGATTTTACAGCACCATGCAAGAGAAAGAACCGTTTGATTGTAGTAAATAAGTAGCTCATGATACTCCATGTTTCACACCAAATTTCAACTGGCTACAACTAGTTCTGCACTAGTTGCGTGTAATGCATGGCCTGAACTATTAAGTTCTATCTGAACTATCACCACTGTACCCCATCCTTTTCTTGTAGGTGGTCAGGCTGAAATGGTACAGACCCCTAGAGAGACTCTTGTTTGGGATACTGAAACCAACCCTCTCACTAATTTTCCCATTATTCACCACATCAATCTTTGTGATCAGCAGAGTTCAATCATGCTGAATTGCTTACATTTTGTCATTTAACTTTTCTCCACGTAAGGTTCGGAGAGCATATGGATCAGTGTGTCACTAACAGATTAATCCAGTCTTCCCTCCAAAGCAATCTGAGCACCATTGAACCACTAAGTCTCCCTCATAGCATCACAGCCTACATGTTTTAGGCCAACATCCCAAGATTACCACAAAATGAAGAAAGTAATCCCCACCTTCTGGTGACTGTAACTATGGATATGGTCTCCTAGTGTTTCCAAACTGCTAGAATAAGAATCTACAGTACCTGCTATGTTGAAGAGCAATCTGGTTAAGACTTGCTCATTTCTTGTCTGTTTTTGTTCTTCTGCCCAGGACAACTGTTTGCTTTTCATGCATATCTCATATGAGTTGGCAGGTGAATGATTAAAACAATCATTGGATCCTTCTTTTTCTGAAGAGGCTATCTCACAAGTTAGTAAAGTACTTCTCAGGTTGTCACATACCTTTTCTGTGATAGGTTTGTATACCTTTGTTTAAACTCTATATAATAAGGCCTGAAATAGTAATGTAATTGAAAGCTTGGTTTTGTTCCCAAAATCATTAAGAGCCCGAACCCACTCACAGCAAAGCAATTTAGAATAATATTAACTACCTCCACTTGAAAAAATCATTACTGTTTAATTACTGATCCTCTACTCTGCATTGATTAAATTTGAAGTCACAGTTTCAGGAACTGAAAATCAATTGCATCCAATTGACTGGATATTCTAATACAAATCATATTTCAAAATATACCTGCCCTTGGTGATTTCAGAGCAAAATTCAGAGAGAATACTTTTGGTGCATAGTGACCTGCTGAGGCAAAAATCAGAACAATTTTTATTTTTCTTTAACAGTTTTAAAATGTTGACTGTAGTAAGGTTCATAGTTTTGACAGGGCGTGTATTCCCTGAACAGAAGAAGACCCAGTTCTTTGTAAATATCTCTTGGTTTGTTTATTTAGAAGTGTTATATTCACTCCAAAATCAATCTTACCATCCCACCAAAACAGTTCTGTGAATGTGAGAACACTTGGCCAGGCAAGCTTTAGCGATTATTTTTATGTGGAAGCAATAATGGAAGCAGTGTTTGGAAACCAATCTATGTGAATTCTTTCCAATCTTCTATGATTCTATGTGTTATTTGTGCCTTTCCAAGAAGAGATGGCTACCTATTCAGTCCATGAAAGAAACTAAAAAAACAGCCATAAGATGTATCCCATCTTTCTAGCTCTTCAGTTTCCAATACCTTAACTGAATATGAGTCCAGTGAAAAATTAAATTGGCTTTTCTAAAATACTAATCTTAAAGATACAAATTCCTTTGCAAGAGCTGACATCATTGATAAACACAGGTTTTACTGCAGAGTAACCAAGCTTGGTCTCTGTTTACTTTTCTCTCCCTTTTCCATACCATTCATCACTTTTCTCCAATTCAGAGACTAAATCTTTATCTTATTCAACCTTTGATCATGAATAAAAAAACAACAGCAATTCCTATAGTAGCAATATTAAAACAGCCATATTACCAAGAACTGATAATGAAATTACTTCTCAAATACAAATCTAGGTGTCGTTCTGAATCTTTTTAAAAGATAGGTGTCACTCTGAATCATCAGGTCTTAGTTGCAGCATGCAGGATCTCTGTTGAGGCATGTGGGATCTTTCGTTGTGGTGCGCGGTCTCTTCGTTGTGGCGCTTGGGCTTCTCTCTAGTTGCGGCATGCAGGGTTTTTTTTCTCCCTCTCTCTCTAGTTGTGGGGTGCGGGTTTCAGGGTGCATGGGCTCTAGTTTGCAGCATGCAGGCTCTCTCGTTGAGGCGCATGAGCTCAGTAGTTGTGGCATTCGGGCTTAGTTGCCCCACAGCATGTGGGATCTTAGTTCCCCAACCAGGGATCGAACCTGATGTCCTGAATTAGAAGGCGGATTCTTTACCACTGGACCACAAGTCTCACTCTGAATCTTTTTATGACTTTCTCTTACATCATTTTTCTGTCTCTGCCTGTCTCTGTCAACATTTATTTTTCCTGTCTCTTCTATTTTCTTTCCCTGCATTTTCATCTCCTTTTTCCATTCTTGCCCTATTCTTTAACTAGTCATTTATAAGAGAGAATGCATTATTTCTCCTCCCTGAAACTTCTCTTATTCTGCATTCCTGTTTCAAGTAGTTTTAAGTATGTCACCATATAGAAATCCAGATCAGAAATCCAGGATTCTTCATAGACTCCCACCTCTCTCACATACAACGTCCAGATCTATTCAGTGAGTCCTATTTGTTCTGCCTTCTAAATAATGCAAACATCCTCCCGAAGTATCCTCTCCATTCCCATTGTGCATTATTCATCAACTCTTGCCTAGACGACTGCAATACTCCATCATTCTGTGTCCATTCTGTGGGGTAACATGTGCAATCTAATCCATATCCACCCCCTCCAACAGGAGTCATTTCTCTAAAACACATGTAAGATCAAGTCTCTGTCATGTTTTTTTTAAACCATTTTTTAAATTGAAGTATTGTTAATTTACAATGTTGTGTTAGTTTCAGGTGTACAGCAAGTGATCAGATAGAGAGATAGAGAGATAGATAGATAGTTGATAGATAGATGATAGATAGATAGATGATAAATGATAGATTAGTTTTTTCAGATTCTTTTTCATTATAGGTTATTACAAGATATTGAATATAGTTCCCTGTGCTATACAGTAGGACCTTGTTGTTTATCTATGTTATATATAGTAGTGTGTATATGTTAATCCCAAACTCTTAATTTATCTCTCCTCCCTCCCTGCCATCGCTATCCCCTTGGTAACCATAAGTTTGTTTTCTATGTCTGTGAGTCTATTTCTGTTTTATAAATAAGTTCATTTATATCATTTTCTTAGAGTCCACATGTAAGTAATATCATGATATCTGTCTTTCTCTGTCTGAGTTACTTCCCTTAATATGTTTTAAATCTTCCAGATATTCTAAATCGTGAAGTTCTTTAGCATGGAATACAGTATTTGTATTTGACCCATGTCCACCTTTCAACCTGCATTCCACACCATTACCTTCACCCCCTCCTCTCCACCATAAACATACCTCAACACTCCAGAAATCTGAAGTCATAGTTTCCTCTTTCATACCTCTTTTCCTTTGTGCATATGTGTTATAATGTTATCACTGTGCTTCACATATCCTGCTATTACATAACTTACCACAATGTATTATAATTACCCATTAATATGCATCTGTCTGTTAGACTGGATTACTTGAAGATGAAGACTGTAACTTAGATATCTTTGTATATCTGGCTAATATTATGCCTGTCCCATTGTAGACACCTGATAGATACTTGTTGAATGCCCTCAAGTTAAACAGCTGATCTAAACATTTTGTTACTTGTTAAATTCTTTATATAATGGAACTCTCAACTTGAGTTTAGGCTGTGCCCACTGTGAGAATTCAGACTTTAGTTGTTAAGACAGATTTGAGAGAAGCCTATTTGCAAGGGAGCTAAGAGCCTCTTAGGAAACAACACAAGTTATTCCTCTGCTGAATCTGAGACATATCTGGAAATGTCTGGTAAACTTGGGGGCTGGCCTGACAAGCGTCTATTTGCAGGGTACCTAGGAGGGAACTAATTGAAAGGAAGGTTGACTCTAAGTGCCAGAGGGAAGCAGTGATTGTGGGTACACTGTAGTGTACTTTGTCCCCAACAAAGTCCTTAGACACGCCATAGAAACAGACACCAAGCAAAACTTAAAACACAAATTCACTAAAAACACTACAATTCATAGAACCACACTGCTTTAAAACCCTCTAAGAGAGCATAAGACAAAGGGGAGATAACATGTCTCTCCCACTTCTCCTCTGATCTGAAGGTCAGCTTTGGTCCAGTCAAAGTCAAGGAACCATCAGGGATTGCTTGACCAGCACTGTGGTGCTGCATCTACATCAGCAAGCAGCATACCAGTCTGTGCTACAGGACACCACTGCCTGCCCAATGCCATGACACCATGGTTTCTACCAGGCGACAGTAGTATCTGGCAGAGATACACACCTCATGGAATAGTGGTGGGCTCTGGCAGAAAATGCAGAGTTTTAGCAGGACCCTGGGAATATCGACTTATAGCAGTGTTTATAAGACATGACCAGGGAAATCCTAAATATGCTTGGAGGAAGGGTATTTATCATCCAAATAGGGACACAACTGAGAGTGAAGGGGACTGTTAAAAATAACCAAAATCACATCATTTTAAACTTTTGTTTATTGACTAATAAATTGGCTTTGTCATAGTGTTGTTCTTACAAAATAGTTCTATTAAAAAACTATTTTCAAAAAGAAAATTTTTCTTAGAAAATAAAATAACATTTATCCAGGTACATTAAAGCAAAGTAAAAGTACTTCTTTATAATTATTATCTGAACATTAAAAATAATGTAAGCAGAACAATCATTCTTTGAATATATTCACAATCTTTTTAGCTGTATCTATTTATTTATTTATTTTTTATATTTATTTATTTATTTTTGGCTGCCCTGGGTCTTCGTTGCTGCGCACAGGCTTTCTCTAGTTGCGGGAAGAGGGGGCTACTCTTCGCTCTGGTGCGCAGGCTTCTCATTGCAGTGGCTTCTCTTTTTGCGGAGCACAGGCTCTAGGCGCACGGGCTTGAGTAGTTGCGGCACTCAGGCTCAGTATTTGTGGCACTCAGGCTCAGTATTTGTGGCTCACAGGCTCTACAGCGCAGGCTCAGTAGTTGTGGCACACAGGCTTAGTTGCTCCGCGGCATGTGGGCTCTTCCCAGTCCAGGGCTCGAAACCATGTCCCCTGCATTGGCAGGCGGATTCTTAACCACTGCGCCACCAGGGAAGCCCCTGTATCTATTTATTATACCATGTCAATGGTATATTTTATTTGGAAGAATATATGTTTTCAGAATGGTCCTATTATGTTTTATTACGTAAAATTGTATGTAATCCTCTTAAAATTGAATTTTATAATTAGAAAACCTGAAACTGTTAGACTTAAAATTGATTCTTTTCTGTAGACAATAATATATTAATTAGGAAGATATTCTCTAGACAGATGTTGACATAACTAGAAGACTCAGAGAAAAAAATTCTCCTAGATAGAGAATATTCTCAATTCTAATTTTTCTGTTGAAATTTCAGTGTTTAAATATCTTGCCCCAACTATTTCTACTGTCTTTTTGCCTCCAGACGCTTTTTCTCATAAAAATATTTTACAAGAAAAAGCTTTTCTCTATTATTCTTTTGAACATTACATCAGAAATATATGCAGCAAAATTCATTCCATAAAGAATATACATTTATTCAATTAAAAATCATAGTTCCATCAAAATATTCTTCCTGTAAGTTGACTCCAAAGTTTAATTATAGAATTTCAGAATTAAATAATGTACACCATTTGATCTGTGATGTAGTTTGTTCAGTTTCTTCCTTGCTTACATAGGATAAATTTTGGAGTCTTCCTGTTTGGAAAAAAAAACAAACTGTACAGGCAAGGAGGGATCAGGTTGACAATCAAGTGGCCAGCAGCACCAAATATTTTTCCCACCACCAACCCAAGAAGAAAATAGGCACTCCTGTCCACATATACTTGGTTTTATCAGCTCTGGATGCTGTCCTTGTTAGTTACATTGAGTCTGGAAAGGGTTGTAAAAGAGATATGAGTTGTCACTGGTCATAATTCCAGATGTAAACGTGTATTAAAGTGAGAACCGGGCTTCCCTGGTGGCGCAGTGGTTGAGAATCTGCCTGCTAATGCAGGGGACATGGGTTTGAGCCCTGGTCTGGGAAGAGCCCACATGCCGCGGAACAACTAGGCCAGTGAGCCACAACTACTGAGCCTGCGCATCTGGAGCCTGTGCTCCACAACAAGAGAGGCCACGATAGTGAGAGGCCTGCACACCGCGATGAAGAGTGGCCCCCGCTTGCCACAACTAGAGAAAGCCCTAGCACAGAAACGAAGACCCAACACAGCAAAAATAAATTAATTAATAAACTCCTACCCCCAACATCTTCTTAAAAAAAAAAAAAGTGAGAACCCTATTCACTGCATGTGGATTTCACACAACACTAGAAGAGACCAAGGCAGAATAGGCATACAAAGGGGGTGTCCACCAAATCCATATAGCTGTATCTAAGCAAGTAGTAACAATACTTTGTTTAAAAAAATAAGAAATCCAGGACAAATTCTAAACAAGACAAGACACCAGTATAACAAGCATAAACTTAGACATTTCCCATTACCCATGATAGTCATCCTACTCAGAGGTGAACTTTTAGAAAGCTGGAAGCCCTAAATCAGTAAGTGAGAGTGATGGGAATAGAGCCAGAAATGTTTGAAGGATTTTTGTTCTCCTCTGTATCTATGAGTGGCATAGCCAGGAGCAACTAGAATTGAACAGAGTGTTACTGAAATATTTTCTAGTTCTTTCTGAAAATTAAACACTAAATTAATGTACTTTTTAAAAATTCTGCCTAAAGATAGCAGCTCTCAGAAGAAGCAAGTTTTCTAATCCAGAGTTTGCAGACTTGTTTTATGATGAGTGTAACTACGGTAACAGTTTAAAATTCCCAAATACTATATTAATTAAGATCTCTACAAGTCCTCCTCTCCCTAAGGATAGATGTAAACTGAAATCTTTTCCACCCTCTCAGAGAAAAGAATGTAAATCCAACAGACAGAAGCAGTTATTGCCCTAGAATCAGAAAATATAACTTTGGGGACTACTGCCTCTTATCCTAACCCACCTGGCTTCTCTTGCCTTTGGTAATTCTCCAGAATTTAGGGTGTGCAAGCAAGGACCTCTACTCAGAGTTCCTACATACTCCTAACCACCTACCAACAGACATTTATTTCCCAAAGACACAATCTTGCTCTTTCCCACATACTTAACAACTTACTCATCTTAAAATGTTGCTTTGAAAGATGAGAATATCTGTTAGATGCTCTTGCTTTATCAAACTCCCTGTTCTGCCTCTCCTGGGGACTCTGGACCACAGCCAGCCATATCACCAGTTGGCATCATATCCTCTGCACAACTAGTCTATAAAGTCTTATAAGTAGTAACAATGTCTTCTACTCTGTCCTCTCTTATGTCACCAGTCTTTTTACCTTGAACAAAGTGAGTGCTCAATAAATATTCTTGAGTGGAATGAATCATTTGAAGAATCTTGGTAAAGAACTGAAGCTTCATCTCATTTTAAAAAAAGAATGAAATTAATTTCATGGCATATTCTTGATATCATAGAGGAAAATAACGCCACATAATAATAATAAATTCAAATTAAAATAACCCTGCCTTGTGTATTTTTCTGGATAGGAACAAGAAAAGATTCCCTGTGGTAGGAAGTCTAGAATAAGTAGAGTGCGAAAATCCATAATCTCTTCAAATATATTTTCCTTCTTATGTTAACTGGAACCTCATCTATTGTATCACTAATTCACACAGCATTTAAATTTTTTGTTTATTTATTTTTTAAGAGTCCACATATAAGAAAGATCATATGGTATTTGCCTTTCTCTGTCTGACTTATTTCACCTAGTATAATGCCTTTGAAGTCTACCCATGTTGTCACAGGTCGCAAGATTTCATTCTTTTTTATGACTGTGTAATATTCCATTGTGTACACATACCACAATTTTTTTATCCATTCATCCATGGATGGACACATAAATTGTTTCCATATCTTGGCTACTGTAAACAACAAGGCAGTGATTTGAGTGCATGTATCTTTTTGAGTGAGTGCTTTTGTTTTCTTCAGATAAATACTCAGAAGTGGAATTGCTGGGATTGTGTGGTAGTCCTATTTTTAATTTTTTGAGGAACCTCCATACTGTTTTTCATAGTGGCTGCACCAATTTACATTCCCAACAACAGTACCAAGAATTCCCCTTTCCTCCACATTCCTCATCAACACTTGTTATTTCTTGTGTTTTTTCCCCTCAGTGGTAAACCAGTTTATTCACTACTCCCACAATTTATAATCTGACGTAAGTCACAGACAACAAAAAGCAAACATTATAATAAATAAATAATCTCACATAATGATAAATCATATGAAGAAAATAAAACTAGTTGATGAAGTAGAGAGTGGTAGAGTGGGTCCACAGGGGGCCAGGAATAAAGAGTCTAATTTATTTTTTTATTTTTAAAATAAAACTTGTAGATTTTTTAATATACACTACTATGTTTAAACCAGATAACTAATGAGAACCTACTGGATAGCACAGGGAACTTTACTCAGTACTCTGTGGTGACCTAAATGGGAAGGAAATCCAAAAAAGAAGAGATATATATACACATATAGCTGATTCACTTTGCTGTACAGCAGAAACTAAGACAACATTGAAAAGCAACTATACTCCAATAAAAACTAATAATAAAAAAAACTACATCTTGTCTTTTTGATAATAACCATTCTAACAGGTAAGAGATGATATCTCATTGTGGTTTTTACTTGCATTTTCCTGGTGATTAGTGATGCTGAACACCTTTTCATGTATCTGGTGTTCATCTGTATGTCTTCTTTGGGAAAATGTTTATTGAGATCCTCTGCCAATTTTTTAATCTATTTGGGGTTTTTTGTTTTGTTTTGTTTGCTTTTGAGTTGTAGATGTTCTTTATATATTTTGGATTTTAACCTCTTGTCAGATATACAGTTTGCAAATATTTTCTCCCATTCAGCAGATTGCCTTTTCATTTTGCTGATGGTTTCCTTTCCTGTGCTTTTTAGTTTGATGTAGTCCCACTTGCATATTTTTGCTTTTGTTGCTTTTACTTTTGGCATGAGATTAAAAAAATCATCACCAAGACCTGTGTCAAGGAGTTTGCTGCCTATGTTTTTTTCTCAGAGTTCTATGGTTTCAGGTTTTACTTTCAAGTCTTTAATCCATTTTGAGTAAATTTTTGTGTATGGTATAAGGTAACAGTAGAATTATATTCTTTTTGCATGTGGCTGTCCAATTTTCCCAACACCATTAACTGAAGAGAAGGTCCCTTCTCCATTGTATAGTCTTGGCTCCTCTGTTGTAAATTAATTTACCACATGTGTGAGGTTTATTTCTGGGCTCTGTATTCTGTTCCATTGAGCTGTGTCCCTGTTTTTATGCCAATACTATACTGTTTTGATTACTTAGCTTTGTTATATAGTTAAAAATCAGGGAGCATGATGCCTCCAGCTTTGCTCTTCTTTTTCAAGATTGCTTTGGCTGTTTGGGGTCTTTTGTGGTTCCATATAAATTTTAAGATTATTTGCTCTATTTTTGTAAAAAAATTCCACTGGAATTTTTATAGAAATTACATTGAATCTGTAGCTTACTTTGAGTAGTATGGACTTTTGTGTGTGTGTGTGGTACGTGGACCTCTCAGCGCTGTGGTCTCTCCTGTTGCAGAGCACAGGCTCTGGACATGCAGGCTCAGCGGCCATGGCTCATGGGCCCAGCCGCTCCGCAGCATGTGGGATCTTCCCGGACCGGGGCACGAACCCGTGTCCCCTGCATCGGCAGGTGGACTCTCAACCACTGCGCCACCAGGGAAGCCGCAGTAGTATGGACTTTTTAACAATATTAACTCTTGCAAAACATGAGCATGGAAAAATCTTTCCATTTATTTGTGTCTTCTTCAATTTATTTCATTAATGTCTTGTAGTTTTAAGCATACAGATCTTTCACATCTTTGGTAAAATTTATTCCCAGGTATCTTATTCTTTTTGATGCAATTGTAAGTTGGATTGTTTCCTTAATTTCTCTTCTTGATAGTTAATTATTAGTGTATATAAAATACAATGTATTGAGAGATGAGGGGAAGATCGTGGAAGAGTAAGATGCGGAGATCACCCTCCTCCCCACAGATACACCAGAAATACATCTACACGTGGAACAACTACAGAACACCTACTGAATGCTGGCAGAAGACCTCAGACCTCGCAAAAGGCAAGAAACTCCCCATGTACCTGGGTAGGGCAAAAGAAAAACAGAAAAAACAGAGACAAAAGAATAGGGACAGGACCTGCACCAGTGGGAGGGAGCTGTGAAGGAGGAAAGGTTTCCACACACTAGGAAGCCCCTTTGCGGGCAGAAACTGTGGGTGGCGGAGGGGGGGAGATTCGGAGCCGTGGAGGAGAGCGCTGCAACAGGCGTGCGAAGGGCAAAGTGGGGAGATTCCAGCACAGCGGATCGGTGCTGACCGGCACTCACCAGCCCAAGAGGCTTGTCTGCTCACCCGCCGGGGCAGGCGGGGCTGGGGGTTGAGGCTTGGGTTTGGTCGGAGCGCAGCGAGAGGACTGGGGTTGGCGGCGTGAACACAGCCTGAAGGGGTTAGTGCACCACGGCTAGCGGGGAGGGAGTCCGGGAAAAGGTCTGGAGCTGCCGAAGAGGCAAGAGACTTTTTCTTCCCTCTTTGTTTCCTGGTGCGCAAGGAGAGGGGATTAAGAACAATGCTTAAAGGAGCTCCAGAAACAGGCACGAGCCACGGATAAAAGCGTGGACCCCAGAGACGGGCAGTAGACACTAAGGCTGCTGCTGCTGCCACCAAGAAGCCTGTGGGCGAGCACAGGTCACTATCCACACCCCTCTTCCGGGGAGCCTGTGCAGCCCGCCACTGCCAGGTTCCCGGGATCCAGGGACAACTTCCCCGGGAGAACGCACGGCGAGCCTCAGGCTGGTGCATCGTCACGCCGGCCTCTGCCACTGCATGCTCACCCCGCACTCCGTGCCCCTCCCTCCCCCCAGCCTGAGTGAGCCAGAGCCCCCGAATCAGTGGCTCCTTTAACACCGTCCTGTCTGAGCCAAAAACAGACGCCCTCTGCCGACCTACAAGCAGAGGCGGGGCCAAATCCAAAGCTGAGCCCCTGGGAGCTGTGAGAACAAAGAAGAGAAAGGGAAATCTCTCCCAGCAGCCTCAGAAACAGCGGATTAAGGCTCCACAATCAACTTGATGTACCCTGCATCTGTGGAATACATGAATAGACAACGAATTACCCAAACTGAGGAGGTGGACTTTGAGAGCAAGATTTATGATTTTTTCCCCTTTTCCTCTTTTTGTGAGTGTGTATGTGTATGCTTCTGTGTGAGATTTTGTCTGTATAGCTTTGCTTCCACCATTGGTACTAAGGTTCTATCTGTCTGTTTTCTTTTTTTAATTTTTTCTTAATAATTATTTTTTAATTTAATAACTTTGCTATGTATTACTTTATTGTATTTTACTTTATTTCTTTCTTCCTTCCTTCCTTCCCTTTCTTTCTTTCTTTCTTTCTTTTTTCCTACTTCTACTAATTCTTTCTCTCTACTTTTTCTCCCTTTTATTCTGAGCCATGTTGATGAAAGGCACTTGGTGCTGCAGCCAGGAGTCAGTGCTGTGCCTCTGAGGTGGGAGAGCCAACTTCAGGACACTGGTCCACAAGAGACCTCCCAGCTCCACGTAATATCAAACGGCGAAAATCTCCCAGAGATCTCCATCTCAACACCAGCACCCAGCTTCATTCAACGACCAGCAAGCTGCAGTGCTGGACATCCTATGCCAAACAACTAGCAAGACAGGAACACAACCCCACCCATTAGGAGAGAGTCCGCCTAAAATCATAATAAGTCCACAGACACCCCAAAACACACCACCAGACGTGGACCTGGCCACCAGAAAGACAAGATCCCCTCATCCACCAGAACACAGGCACTAGTCCCCTCCACCAGGAAGCCTACACAACCCACTGAAACAACCTTAGCCACTGGGGACAGACACCAAGAACAATGGGAACTACAAACCTGCAGCCTGCAAAATGGAGACCCCAAACACAGTAAGAGAAGCAAAATGAGAAGACAGAAAAACACACTGCAGATGAAGGAGCAAGATAAAAACCCACTAGACCTAAGAAATGAAGAGGAAATAGGCAGTCTACCTGAAAAAGAATTCAGAATAACTATAGTAAAGATGATCCAAAATCTTGGAAATAGAATACACAAAATGCAAGAAACATTTAACAAGGACCTAGAAGAAATAAAGATGAAACAAGCAATGATGAACAACACAATAAATGAAATGAAAAATACTCTAGATGGGATCAATAGCAGAATAACTGAGGCAGAAGAACGGATAAGTGACCTGGAAGATAAAATAGTGGAAATAACTACTGCAGAGCAGAATAAAGAAAACAGAATAAAAGAACTGAGGACAGTCTCAGAGACCTCTGGGACAACATTAAACGCAACAACATTCGAAATATAGGGGTTCCAGAAGACGAAGAGAAAAAGAAAGGGACTGAGAAAATATTTGAAGAGATTATAGTTGAAAACTTCCCTAATATGGGAAAGGAAATAGTTAATCAAGTCCAGGAAGCACAGAGAGTCCCCTACAGGATAAATCCAAGGAGAAATATGCAAAGACACATATTAATCAAACTGTCAAAAATTAAATACAAAGAAAGCATATTAAAAGCAGCAAGGGAAAAACAACAAATAACACACAAGGGAATCCCCATAAGGTTAAAAGCTGATATTTCAGCAGAAACTCTGCAAGCCACAAGGGAGTGGCAGGACATATTTAAAGTGATGAAGGAGAAAAACCTGCAACCAAGATTACTCTACCCAGCAAGGATCTCATTCAGATTTGATGGAGAAATTAAAACCTTTACAGACAAGCAAAAGCTGAGAGAGTTCAGCACCACCAATCCAGCTTTACAACAAATGCTAAAGGAACTTCTCTAGGCAAGAAACACAAGAGAAGGAAAAGACCTACAATAACGGACCAAAACAATTTACAAAATGGGAATAGGAACTTACATATCGATAATTACCTTAAATGTAAATGGACTAAATGCTCCCACCAAAAGACACAGATTGGCTGAATGGATACAAAAACAAGACCCATATATATGCTGTCTACAAGAGACCCACTTCAGACCTAGAGACACATACAGACTGAAAGTAAGGGGATGGAAAAAGATATTCCATGCAAATGGAAACCAAAAGAAAGCTGGAGTAGCAATTCTCATATCAGGCAAAGTAGACTTTAAAATAAAGACTATCAGAAGAGACAAAGAAGGACACTACATAATGATCAAGGGATCGATCCAAGAAGAAGATATAACAATTGTAAATATTTATGCACCCAACATAGGAGCACCTCAATACATAAGGCAAACACTAACAGCCATAAAAGGGGAAATCGACAGTAACACATTCATAGTAGGGGACTTTAACATCCCACTTTCACCAATGGACAGATCATCCAAAATGAAAATAAATAAGGAAACACAAGCTTTAAATGATACATTAAACAAGATGGACTTAATTGATATTTATAGGACACTCCATCCAAACACAACAGAATACACATTTTTCTCAAGTGCTCATGGAACATTCTCCAGGATAGATCATATCTTGGGTCACAAATCAAGCCTTGGCAAATTTAAGAAAACTGAAATTGTATCAAGTACCTTTTCCGACCACAATGCTATGAGACTAGATATCAATTACAGGAAAAGATATGTAAAAAATACAAACACATGGAGGCTAAACACCACTTAATAATGAAATGATCACTGAAGAAATCAAAGAGGAAATAAAAAATACCTAGAAACAAATGACAATGGAGACACGATGACCCAAAACCTATGGGATGCAGCAAAAGCAGTTCTAAGAGGGAAGTTTATAGCAATACAATTCTCCCTTAAGAAACAGGAAACATCTCGAATAAACAACCTAACCTTGCAGCTAAAGCACTTAGAGAAAGAAGAACAGAAAAATCCCAAAGTTAGCAGAAGGAAAGAAATCATAAAGATCAGATCAGAAACAATTGAAAAAGAAATGAAGGAAACGATAGCAAAGATCAATAAAACTAAAAGCTGGTTCTTTGAGAAGATAAATAAAATAGATAAACCATTAGCCAAACTCATCAAGAAAAAAAGGGAGAAGACTCAAATCAATAGAATTAGAAATGATAAAGGAGAAGTAACAACTGACACTGCAGAAATACAAAAGATCATGAGAGATTACTACAAGCAACTCTATGCCAATAAAATGCACAACCTGGAAGAAATGGACATATTTTTAGAAATGCACAACCTGCCAAGACAGAATCAAGAAGAAATAGAAAATATGAACAGACCAATCACAAGCACTGAAATTGAAACTGTGATTAAAAATCTTCCAACAAACAAAAGCCCACGACCAGATGGCTTCACAGACGAATTCTATCAAACATTTAGAGAAGAGCTAATACCTATCCTTCTCAAACTCTTCCAAAACAGAGCAGAGGGAAGAACACTCCCAAATTCATTCTACAAGGCCACCATCACCTTGATACCAAAACCAAAGATATCACAAAGAAAGAAAACAACACGCCAATATTACTGATGATCTTAGATGCAAAAATCCTCAACAAAATACTAGCAAACAGAATCCAACAGCACATTAAAAGGATCATACCATGATCAAGTGGAGTTTATCCAAGGAAGGCAAGGATTCTTCAACATACACAAATCAATCAATTTGATAAACCATATTAACAAATTGAAGGAGAAAAACCATATGATCATCTCAATAGATGCAGAGAAAGCTTTTGACAAAATTCAACACCCATTTATGATAAAAACCCTGCAGAAAGTAGGCATAGAGGGAACTTTCCTCAACATAATAAAGGCCATATATGACAAGCCCACAGGCAACATCATCCTCAATGGTGAAAAACTGAAAGCATTTCCACTAAGATCAGGAACAAGACAATGTTGCCCACTCTCACCACTCTTATTCAACATAGTTTTGAAAGTTTTAGCCACAGCAATCAGAGAAGAAAAGGAAATAAAAGGAATCCAGGGCTTCCCCGGTGGCGCAGTGGTTGAGAGTCCGCCTGCCGATGCAGGGGACACAGGTTCGTGCCCCGGTCCGGGAAGATCCCACATGCCGCAGAGCTGCTGGGCCCGTGAGCCATGGCTGCTGAGCCTGCACGTCTGGACCCTGTGCTCTGCAACGGGAGAGGCCACAACAGTGAGAGGCCCACGTACAGCAAAAAAAAAAAAAAAAGAGTCATGTACGAAAATGTTCATTGCAGCTCTATTTACAATAGCCCGGAGATGGAAACAACCTAAGTGCCCATCATCGGATGAATGGATAAAGAAGATGTGGCACATATATACAATGGAATATTACTCAGCCATAAAAAGAAACAAAATTGAGCTATTTGTAATGAGGTGGATAGACCTAGAGTCTGTCATACAGAGTGAAGTAATTCAGAAAGAGAAAGACAAATACCGTATGCTAACACATATATATGGAATTTAAGAAAACAAAAAGTCATGAAGAGCCTAGGGGTAAGACAGGAATAAAGACACAGACCTACTAGAGAATGGACTTGAGGATATGGGGAGGTGGAAGGGTGAGCTGTGACAAAGCGAGAGAGAGACATGGACATATATACACTACCAAACGTAAGGTAGCTAGTGGGAAGCAGCCGCATAGCACAGGGATATCAGTGCTTTGTGACCGCCTGGAGGGGTGGGATAGGGAGGGTGGGAGGGAGGGAGATGCAAGAGGGAAAAAATATGGTAACATATGTATATGTATAATAGATTCACTTTGTTATAAAGCAGAAACTAACACATCATTGTAAAGCAATTACACCCCAATAACGGTGTTAAAAAAAAAACAATGTATTTATGTGATCTCGAATTATTTGTACTGATTATTTGTAAGTCTGCTCTCCAGTTCTAAACATTTCCTGCTTGTCTACTGTCAAACAGTATTATTGAGAAAGGAAGTTTTTGCTGTGAGGGTTTCTTGCTAGGAAAGCTCTTCTGTGGATAATGAATAATCAGTATGAGCACAGCTTCAGACAGTGTTAGCATCTTAGAGATCCTTGATGCTAATTTTCTCTACTTGTTCACTCATTTATTTAAAACTTATATATCTAGTTTAAGTAAGCAAATGACTTAATCTTAGATTTTTCACCTGGGTTATTTATAATCTAGTTTGATGAAAAGTAGATATAAGTAGATAATATTAATACTACCATAAAGTTTAAAGTGATTATTATGAATTTAATACTTTGGGCAAAAATACCAGTCTTTGCTAAATTACATTTCATTTAAATAGTTCCTCTCAAAGCAGTCAATCATTCCTCACATTTCTGCTATTATTCCTATAGTACAATTTCAGAGATTGGTCTCAGTAGCATCAAAATCATAATTTAAGAGACTGGTCTCAGCAGCATCAAAATTTAACAAGAGAATTGTATAATGTTCTATTATTATGGATGGAATGCAGTGAGCTCAGTGTAAGTTGCACTCTGCCAGATCTGGGACCACCGTGCTTGGTAATAATTTCAGAAATCAGGTAAGATATTCATTATAATGATTTCCTTTGTTATGTTTTTTTGACTTTGACCTTTCGGCAAAACAAAAAAAATGACTCAGTTTAAGAGTTCAGAGTAATGGATAGGCCATAGACGTTGGTCTTAAAAGTTCAAATGAGGAATAGTGTCAAAACCCAGCTACATTTAATTATTTTATTATTTTTTTATTTAAGCAAATAATATCTATTGCATTTCTTTATTAAGAAAAATTGAAATAATATAGTTAGATCTATATTCCGTTTCACCAGTAACCCAAATATAGTTCTTATCCCTTACCCCTGAAATGTAACAATGGTTATCTATCAGTTACATCACTCTAGCCGCTTCACCATCATTATTGCATGTCTATAAAACAGAAAAATAAAAACATTGCTCTTCACTTTAGGAATGGAAAAACAAAATGAAATACCCATCTTGAGCATACTCTACAGCAATGACATTGAATAAGAGAGGTCTGTGTTGACCAATATGGAAAAAAAAATCTCTAAGTTGTATTATGGAATAAAAAGGAAAAAGTTGCATGTCACATACTGTAATAGGATGAATAATGGTCCCAAAGATTTCAGGTCCTAATCCTTGGAATCTGTAAATATTACCTTATTTGGAAAAAGTCTTTACAGATGAGATTAAATTAAGGATCTTTAGATGGGGTGATTATCCTGGATTATCTAGGTGGACTCTAAAGACAGTCACAAGTGAGAGGAGAGGGAGATTTGACACAGACACACACACAGCGGAAAAGGCAATGTGAAAATGGAGCAGAATGAGATTTGACAGTGCTGGCCCTGAAGATCGGAGTAATGTAGCCACAAGCTGAGGAATGCTGGCAGTCACAAGAAGCTGGAAGAAGCTGGAAGAAGCAAGGAACATATTCCCTTTCAGAGCCTTTGGATGGAACACAGCCCTGCTGACACCTTGTTTTCAGCCTAGTGATACTGCTTTTGGACTTCTGGCCTCCAGATATGAGAGGGAATAAACTTCTGTGTTTTTTTTTAAACATCTTTATTGGAGTATAATTGCTTTACAATGTTGCATTAGTTTGTGCTGTATAACAAAGTGAAGCAGCTATACGTATACATATATCCCCAAATCCCCTCCCTTTTGCATCTCCCTCCCACCCTCCCTATCCCACCCCTCTAGGTGGTCACAAAGCATGGAGCTGATTTCCCTGTGCTATGCGGCTGCTTCCCACTAGCTAACTATTTTACATTTGGTAGTGTATATATGTCAATGCCACTCTCTCACTTCGTCCCAGCTTACACTCCCCCCTCCCTGTGTCCTCAGGTCCATTCTCTATGTCTGAGTCTTTTTTCTTTTTCTGTTTTTGGCGGTATGCGGGCCTCTCACTGCCGTGGCCTCTCCCACTGCGGAGCACAGGCTCCGGATGTGCAGGCCCAGCAGCCACGGCTCACGGGCCCAGCCGCTCCGCGGCATGCGGAATCCTCCCGGACTGGGGCACAAACCCACGCCTCCTGCATCGGCAGGTGGACTCTCAACCACTGCGCCACCAGGGAAGCCCCTCGTCTGAGTCTTTATTCCTGTCCTCCCCCTAGGTTCTTCAGAATCTTTTCTTTTTCTTTTTTTAGATTCCATATATATGTATTAGCATACGGTATTTGTTTTTCTCTTTCTGACTTACTTCACTCTGTATGACAGACTCTAGGTGTATCCACCTCACTACAAATAACTCAATTTTGTTTCTTTTTAATTTGTGGTAATTTGTTACAGAACTCATAGGAAACTAATAAGGTACATATGATACCATTTATATTAAAAGATATGCAAAAACTAATACTGTATATTTTCTACAGAGCTACTGAAATTTAAATTTCAAAAAGTTTAAACTTCAAAAGGTTAGGGAGTTGTATGCAAAAGAATGAAATTAGAACACTCTCTAACACCATATACAAAGATAAACTCAAAATGGATTAAAGACCTAAATGTAAGACCAGAAACCATAAAACTCCTAGAGGAAAACATAGGCAGAACACCCTTTGACATAAATCGTAGCAATATTTTTTTTGGATCTGTCTCCTAAAGCAAAGGAAATAAAAGCAAATATAAACAAATAGGACCTAATTAAACTTAAAAGCTTTTGCACAGCAAAGGAAACCATCCACAAAATGAAAAGACAACCTACTGAATGGGATAAAATATTTGCAAATGATATGCTTAATAAGGGATTAATATCAAACATATATAAACAGTTCATACAACTCAATACCAAAAAAATAAAAACCTAATTAAAAAATGGGCAGAAGACCTAAATGTACATTTTTCAAAGAGGAAATGCAGGTGGCCAACAGGCACATGAAAAGATGTTCAACACCACTAATCACCAGGGAAACGTAAATCAAAACCACAATGAGATATCATCTAACGTCTGTCAGAATGGCTATCATCAAAAAGAACACAAACAACAAATGTTGGCAAGGATGTAGAGAAAAGGGAAACCTCGTACAATGTTGGTGGCAATGTACACTGCTGCAGCTGCTGTGGAAAACAGTATGGAGCTTTCTCAAAAAACTAAAAATGGAAATAGTATATGACCCAGCAACTCCGCTCCTGGGTATATATCAAAAAAAACAAAAATACTAATTCAAAAAGATACATGCACCCCAATGTTCACAGCAGCATTATTTACAACTGCCAAGATATGGAAAATACCTAAGTGTCCATCAACAGATGAATGGATGAAGATGTGGTACATATGTATATACAATAGAACATTACTCAGCCATAAAAAAGAATGAAATTTTGCCATTTGCAATAACATGGATGGACTTGGAGGGTATTATGCTAAGTGAAAAAAGCCAGACAGAAAGACAAATACTGTATGATGTCACTTATATGTGGAATCTAAAAATACAACAAAGGGCTTCCCTGGTGGCGCAGTGGTTGAGAGTCTGCCTGCCAATGCAGGGGACACGGGTTCGTGCCCCGATCCGGGAAGATCCCACATGCTGTGGAGTGGCTGGGCCCGTGAGCCATGGCCGTTAAGCCTGCGCGTCTGGAGCCTGTGCTCCACAATGGGAGAGGCCACAACAGTGAGAGGCCCGCGTACCACAAAAAAAATAAAATAAAAAATAAATAAATAAATAAAAATATGACAAACTAGTGAATATAACAAAAAAGAAGCAGACTCACAGATATAGAGAACAAATTAGTGGCTACCAGTGGGGAGAGGGAATGGGGGAGGGGTAATATAGGGGTAGGGATTTAAAAGGTACAAACTATTACATATAAAATAAGCTACAAAGATATATTTTACAATACAGGGAATATAGCCAATATTTTATAATAACTATAAATGGAGTATAACCTTTAAAAATCATGAATTGCTATATTGTACACCTGTGATACATAATATTGTACATCAACTACACTCCAATTTTTAAAAAACTCTGAAAAAAACCTTAGGGAGTTATTAGGCTGTGTTCTATTATGAAAGTTGGAAATATTTCATATTAAAAAAATAAAAATATGTGGCCATAATTGCTCAGATTATTTTTATTCAATAAATAAAATGCTATAGAGAGGGTTGAAGCTTTCTATATAACCACCTCAATCCCATTCTCTTCTCTTCTCCCTGCACCAAAGCTAACTACTATCTTCAAGTGGATGGGTATTACTCCTACACATAATTTTATCCAGAAATATATAGGATTTTGTGTAAATGTATTATTCTACATATTTCATTCTGGAACTTGTATTTTTCCTTGATATTGACTTTGAGGATTATTCATGTCAATCTGTGTAGCTTTAGTTCATTCATTTTTTACTTTTCTATGGTATTTTATTGTATAAATACTCTATAACGTATTCATTCATTCATTCTCTTTTCCCCCAACAGCTATTAGTAACAACATTACAATGAATAAATATGTGGCACATGTCTCCTGATGCATAGGTCTAAGACTTTCCCTAGGGTATATATATTTGGAAGTGGAATGTCTGGGTTCTAGATTGTATGCATCTTTAAGCTTACTAGATATTGCCAAATTATTCT